>NC_142093.1:48279876-48604876 GCF_054644295.1 Miniopterus natalensis
AACACACTTAAAAAAGATTAACGACTCTTTAAACAGGGCTTACAGCAGTCTTTTGCTACCCTATAATAATAACTGCTTATAGAAAAGTGTTACTGAGAGTTAAGCATTTCCCTTTTTATTGTTTTGTCTTTGTTTTGAACAGATATTGCTATCAAGGACAGTTTTCGACTGTTTTTAAGTTCCATGCCTAGTAGCACATTTCCTGTTACAGTTCTTCAAAACTCTGTCAAGGTAACGTGTGCACGTGGTTGGAGTGACGTGAAGTGGCTGGCCTCAGAGTGTTCACCCAGTGGGTCCAGGGAGCTCAGGCCCCGAGCAGGGCTGTGTCCGTGTCTTGCAGCCCGGGGGGAGGGAGGGGGGAGTCAGTCTCTCTTCCCTGGATAGCCAGCAGGGAAGCAGTTTCCCAAGCCACTGCCCATCCTTGCACCCTTGTCCTGTTGGTCATTCAACTCTTCCCCCTTCCCCTCGATCAAAACCTGTCAAGGATGCAGAGTGATGAGAACAGGATCCTTCCCAGAGTTAAAGGAATGTTTCAGCATTTGAGACGCAGGAAGACCTCAGGCTGCTGGGTTTCAGTGCTGAAAGTTTCCAGTATGTGAGCAGCATCTGAGGATGTTCACAGGGGTGTTCAGAAGGGATCCCTCTTCCTTCCCTGCCCCACGTCATCAAGGCAAAGTGTGGGATGATGCCGTGTGTTGGGACGACCAGAAAATCCGATGCAAAAGGCCTTGTCTAGAAAAACGGACACCAAATGGAAGTGTCTGGGGTCCTTGTGCAGGTGGTTTACCCACTGTAGGTATGAGGACCCTACCAGGCCTTGTTCTCCCAGGACGGAGCCTGAGCAAGTTACAGAGCAGGCATGGAGGTGCCAGGATACCCTGTGGGCATTGGTTGTGTACATTTTCTCAGTGGCTTCGGTCCACATGTGTTATTCAGAAATAACGCAAATCTGTTAAATCACCCTCTCTGCTACGTATGTTCCATCTAAATCCAGGTAACCAACGAGCCTCCAAAAGGCTTACGTGCAAATATCAGACGAGCATTTACTGAAATGACTCCTTCATATTTTGAAGAAAATATACTTGGACAAAAATGGAGACAAATAATATTTGGCATTTGTTTCTTCCATGCCATTGTTCAGGTACACTCAATTCTGTTCCTTAATAGAAACAAGAAAGTGTATTTTGTGAAAATAAATAAAAAGTAAGAATTAAATGAAAGCTTACAAATGGCATCATGAGGCCCTGTTCTGTGTCTGAACCCAAGTAGTTTTAACTCAGTTGCTGATCTCTGTGCTCCCCTTGCCTCGGTATCTCCCAACCTTGCCTCCCAGCTCTATTCTGATCTGACTTCAGACCACCATCACCTGGATGATTACAGCAGATCAGACTCAAAGCACAAAACTGATCTCAGCTATGCCTCATTCCCCAAAATCTGCTTCCCCTCCAGACTCTTATTTCTGAAATCAGTGCTCCCCCTCCCCCATAAGGAGAATTTCAGGATTCTTTTTGTTCTTCCCTCTTGACACATACATATTATTAAACCCTCATTTTTCTTGCAATAAGTTTACTCTCACTTGTTCCTATTTGAGTGGCTGTGCCAACCTTCAGAGCTTCCTCCCTGTGACTCGAGTCCCAAGTCCCCTGAAAGATGATCTTCAGATGAGCAATACTTTCTCCTTCCTTCTGTTCAAATCTCACTGCTGTGGTCTGGTGTTTATCCTGTGGCCTTGTCTTTGAATTCCGACTCTTCAAATCTGTATTTCTAGATGGTATCTTGATTGGACTGATCGACTGCTTTTCAAATGTGTAGTCTATAGAGAAAAATACCAGTATAGAAAAAAAAGATTATGCATGTAAGATATGGGATAAGTAAACAAGATCCTACAGGAGAAGATCCAAGAGGATTGGGTTTCCAGGTATGAGGCCCTTGTTCTAGTAAAAGCAGTTGAGATGAGGAAATGATTTAAAATTTAGAGAAAATATGAAAGCAAGAGAAGAGAACATAGGACCAATACTCCGGTATAATCAATCATCAGTTTAGAATTAAGAAATTAAGGTGGGATAGGTAGAAAACAAACAGAGGGAAAGATTTCATTATGAGAAGTCATGAAACAAGGATTATAATTCTCTGTACCAGTTCTAAAAAAAAAAAAAAAAAAAAAGACATCACTGTAGAGAAGTCAGTATGCAGTCAGCAGAGCACAGCACGACTGAAGAGCCTGCGTGATGGACACGCTCCTTAGAACAGTAGGGGGAGCTCTCTCCACTGGATGGGGATGTGTCAGTATTTTTTTTATATATATCTTTATTGATTTCAGAGACAGGAAGGGAGAGGGAGAGAGAGAGAGAAACATCAGTGATGAGAGAGTCATTGATCAGCTGCCTCCTGCACACCCCTGCTGGGGATGGAGCCCGAAACCTGGGCATGTGCCCTGACTGGGAATCGAGCCCCGATCACCTGGATGCTAGGTTGATGCTCAACCACTGAGCCACAGAGGCTGGGCTAGTGTCAGTACTTTTAAGCCAAAGGATACTAGTTGGGATTTTTTTCATATTTTGTTGGAGAAATATTTTTTTTTTACCATGAAGAACGAATGTTCTTTGACAGGTCTGTCCTATTTCCAGTAACATCAATTGTTCTTTTAGAAATATTAGAGAGGGGCCGGTACTGGAAGACCAGGTGCCTCCTCGTTTGGTGGGAGCCACACTGAAAGCCCAGCTGAAGTTAAACTGCATGATTAACTGATTTCACAGAATGAGGATGCCCGACTTCAATAGGAACCTTTTCATTTTCAATATTTTACACAAAATCAATTCTAATAAATTTTATTTAAGACGGTTTTTATTTTCCATTCCAGGAAAGAAAAAAGTTTGGCCCTCTTGGTTGGAACATCTGCTATGAATTTAACGACAGTGACAGGGAATGCGCTTTACTGAACCTCAACCTTTACTGTCAAGAAGGAAAGATTCCCTGGGATGCGCTGATTTATATTACTGGTCAGTAGGCCCACATGGCCACGGCATCCAGCTGTGAGCCTCCAGCTGGTTCACACCCACCTGGCTCACACCCACCTGGCCATACAGAGATGGCTGCCCCCCAGTGTTGGGTTGTGGTGGTGGTGACTTCTGATACTCCCTTTGTGACGATAAGACCATGACCAGTGTATCATAACAATATTTACACATAGAAAAATGGGACAGGTGTTTCCTCCAGTAAGAATAGCAAAAACTTATATTGTTCTTGCTACATGCCAAGCATTATTTTGAGCACTTCCCATTAATTAGCAGGTTTAATCCTCACAACCCTGTAAGGTGAGGACAGAAATTATATACCTATTTTACACTTAACTAACCTGAGGCACACCGTCCGTTTATAAGTGGTGACGCCAAGGTTTGAACCCAGACGATCTAGCCTCTGAAGTCTGTGCGCTTAAATTCAAAAGAATCTGAACATTGATTGAACTTCTGATTCAGGCGTGCTTGTGAGAAAGGGAAAAATATTTCAGGAATTAAAAGTTTTAGCAACTATTAATTATGGCCACATGGGATCTTTCTGACCAAATTAGACCCAGTTTGCACCATGTAGGTCCGAATAATGAAGCAGAGATTTGCACTGGGAAGCGGGGGAAGGGAGAGCTCTGGAAGGGAACAGAATGGGAATGGGTGGTCTTCACTGGTGAGCAAGGGGCATGTGAAACAGCAGAGAGGCGTCAGGTGACCTCGAGCCTTGAAAGGCAAATGAAACCTTCAAACAACGGATAATAAAACAACAGATAATAAAAATGGATGAGGGCCTATCCTCAGGGTGGACCTAGAAGGGCGAGAGGGTGGGCATGGAATCTGGGAGGCGACTTTATGCCCCGGCCTCCTGTGGGGCCAACAGTGCCGAACAAGATGGTGATGTGAGCAGCTCTGCTTACCCTGAATCTTCCACGTCCTAGTTTTTGTCTCCCTTCCCCCACCCCTAGAACCCTTAACCTCTCAGGTTACGTCAATCTCTACTGCTATGGAAGGAACGGTGGTTTATTTTATTTTATTATTTTATTTTACTTATTTTATTTTATTGAGAGCGAGAGAGAGAGGAACATTGGTTTGTTGTTCCACTTACTTCTGCATTCATTGGTTAATTCTTGTACGTGCCCTGACCCGGGATTGAACCCGCAACCTTGGCGTATCAGGACGACACTAACCAATTGAGCCACCCGGGCAGGGCAGTAAACTGTGTTTTTAAAAGGATAAAAAGGAACAAGACAAGATGTATCTACTCTCGCTACTTCTATTCAACACTGTGTTGGAGGTTCTAGCCAGGGAAGTTAGACAAGGAAAAGAAATAGAAGTCGTCCAGATTAGAATGGAAGAAGTAAACCTGTCATTATTTGCAGTAGACATGATCTTGTGTATAGAAAAGTCTAAGAAGTTCACACACACACAAGAAAAACCCTAGACGTAATACTAGCGAAAAAATTAAAAGAAGTGCAGGCGTGTACACTGAAAACTGAAAAGTATTGCCCAAAGTATTAAAGATGACCTAAATAAATGGAGAGACGTGATATGTTCATGAATTAAGAGACATGATATTGTTAAAATGGCAACATTCTCCAGACTCATCTATACATTTAATGCAATCCTACTTAGCACTTTTGCAGAAATTGGCAAGCAGATGATAACATTTGCATGGAAATCCTAAGGACTCCAAAGAGCAAAAACAGCCTTGAAAACACAGAACAAAGTCAGAAGAGTTAGTGTCCCAATTTCAAAACTTCTGCAAAGCTCCAATAATCAAGACAGTGTGGTACTGGCATAAGAATACACATATGAACCAATGCAACAGAACTGAGAACCGAGAAATAAACCCTTTATATTTATGGTTAATTGATTTTTAACAAAGGTACCAAAACAATTCAGTAGGAGGAGGATAGCCTTTTAACAACTGATTCTGGGATAATCAGATATCCATCTGTAAAAGGATGAACTTGGATCCTTATCTCACACCATATACACAAAATTCAAAATGAGTGATATATCTAAATATGAGAGCTAAAACTATAAAACTCTTAGAAAAAAGCATAGAAGTAAATCTTCGTGACCTTGGGTTACTCAATGACTCCTTGGATATGAGGCAAAAAGCACAGCAATAAAAGAAAAAAAAATAAAATGTTTAAAACATTTAAATCTTTCACACTTCAACAAACACCATCAAGAAAGTGAAAAGAGAAAACCACAGACTGAGAGAAAATATTTGCAAATCATATCTCTGATAAGGCAGTTGTATAAAAAGTATATAAAGAATTCCTACAACTCAGCAGTAAGAAGAAAAATGATCCAGTGGGGGGAAAAAATGAGCAAAAGGTTTGAATAGATATTTCAACAAAGAAGACCTACAAATGCCCAGTAAGCACATGGAAAAACGCTCAGTCATTAGCAAAATGAAAATTAAAGCCTCATCACACCCACTAGAATGGCTATAATAAAAAAGACAGGTAGAAACAAACGGTGACAAGAATATGGGGGAAATGGAGCCCTCGTGCATTGCTTGTAGCAATGAAAAATGGTGCTGCTGCTTCGGAAATTTTTTTAAATAGACTTACCATATGAACGCAGAAATTTCACTTCTATGTATATACCCAGGAAAAACGAAAACGTGCACACAAAAACTTGTAAACATATGCTCATAACAGCATATTCATAATAGCCCCAAAGTGGAAACAACCTGAATGTCTTATCAGCTGGTGACTGAATAAGTAAACTCTAGTATATCTATGCAATGTAATATTACTCAGCCATAAGAAGGTATAAATTACCAATACATGCTCAACATGGATAAACCTCACAAACTTTATGCTAAGTAAAAGAGGCCAGATACAAAATAGCATCTGTTGTATGGTTCCATTTATATGAAATTTGCAGAAAAACCAAATCTCTACAGACAGAAAGTATATTTGTGTTGCATGGGGCAAGGGGTAGAAATGTGGAGTGACTGCAATGGGCACAGATTTTTTGGGGGGGGCGATAAAATCGTTCTAAAATTAGATTGTTGTGATGGTTAATTTACAACTTGGTAAATTAACTAAAAGCTACTAAACTATACATTTTATTTTAATATACATTACTAATACATGTATTAATTATACATTTTAATTCATATATAATTTTATGTGAATTTTAAAATTATAACTCTCATTAAAGATGTTTTTAAAAGGGGGTAAAAAGCAACACTAATTGATATTTGCTAGTGGTGGGATTTTAGGCAGTCACTTAGGGAATTAATCCAGAAAATACTGACTAGGACTGCTCTGATAGATGCTGGAAATACAAAGATGTCATTGTCCCTGCCTACCCAAAACTCAGGCGGTGGAGAGTAGAGATAATGAATAAATTATAATATACTATGATAATTACCAGATTAGAAGTGTGTGCACAATGCTATGGGAATTCAGAAGGAGCAGCTAACACTGTCTGGAGGAGCCTGGGAAAGCTCCACCAAGGAGGCAACGGTCAAGCTGGGTGCTGGTCAGTGAGCTGGGCTCACCAGGAGAGGAGGCCGGAGAGCCCACTGGGCAGGAAACAGTGACGTTTAAAACCCCCTGTGTCCATGTGTGGCATGACCATAGACACCATGAGGCGGTCAGTGGGGCTGAAGCATAGGATGAAGAGGAAATGTGCGATGCAGGGGACCTTTGTCTTCAACATCAAAAAAGAGAGAAGCCGGGACACACCCTGAAAGGCCTGTGTGCTGTTAATAAATCTGGGCCCTTCCTTGTAGGTAACTGTTGGCAATTACTGTCTTTTCGGGTGGGAAGAGGTGCGGTAACTTGTAAAGCTATAACCAGTGCGAGACAAGGAGTGAACGGGGGCGGCGGGGTCTGGACAGGAGAGAGTAAGCGTAAATATTGAGGAGGCTTTAAATGCAGGGGGGCGTTTGGAGTTGAGAGGGGCATCTTAACACTTCACAGCGTCGGCTACAGCTGCAGCAGGCCCTTAGATCTGAGCTCCAAGTGGGCAGGACAGAGCCAAACCCAAAGCCTCTCCAGTTTGTACTGGGCCATCCCCGAGCCAGCCCGTGGGGACAGAAAAGGAAGAGAGGAGGAGACCACCCCGCAGGCTCTGTGGTGCTGGCACCGGGACACGTGGCGGGCCTGTGTGGTGGGCACCCTCTCCCCAAGGCCCCTCTTCTGAAATGACCCACCCAGAAGACTCCTTCCTAAAAGTGAGACTAAAAGCGAGTCACCTACTCTGCATCTGAATGGGAGCGCTGCTGTTCACCCAGTTTGATCCAAGGGAGGGATAAAGCGAAACCTGGATGCAAAAGCACAAAGCCCGATGCTTTCTAAGGAAAATGTTCCTGTGCTGCTTCTCAAGATGCAGACCGTTTAGTTGGAAACGTTTTTTAGAATAATACGCTTTGGAGCAGCGCTTTCCTTTCACCGCTGACTTTTCTGAGACACCGTCAGGTAACTGGAGAAATTGGAGCTTTACTTTCCATCCGGCCCCAAGGGTCCAAGAAGAGCTTCAGGTTAGGCCGAGACTAGATGGGCTCACCAAAGAGATTTAAGCCAACTTTGTGTCCCAAGACTTCCCAGAGGGTGACGGAAGAACATTCCCAGGAAAGCGCAGCAGCATCTCTCCATTCTCTCTTAGAATTGCTAATACAGGGACTCAGCTACTTGGCTATCACCCCTGGTTCCCACCTCCCCTCCCCTCCCCCTGAGGCCTGGTCCAACAAGACTGACCAGGGTGCTTCACCAGGGGAAGGAAGGTAGGCGTCCCTGCCGGGAGCGCAGGGAAGCACACTGCCACCTTAGAAGAAATAAATTGAGATTCCAAAGACTAAAATAACTTTCTCTCAACCAACCATCTGGGCTTCGAAAAAAATGAATAAACTTTTTTCTGACATAATGGAAGAGATGGAGATGAGTGTGGACGAACAGTTAAATGATTCAGAAGTTGACAATGTCAGTATCATAAATAAAACCCTTCCAGGAACACGACAGTATTGAATAGTGAATTCTAGCAATGGATGTGGATTTTTTTCCCCCGAGAATTATTACAGCAATAGGTATTATTCCAATGCAGAATATATCGTTCTTGGCCCTGGCCGGATAGCTCAGTTGGTTAGAGCATCACCCCAATACACCGAGGGTGTGGGTGTGATCTCCGGTCAGGGCACATACAAGAAGCAACCCAATGATGCATAAATAAGTGGAACAACAAATCGATGTTTCTCTCTCTTTCTCGCTCACCCTTTCTCTTCCTCTCAAATCAATAAATCAGTGAAATGCATGTCATTCTTACTTGTAATTTGTGGATCACAATGGAGCATGCTGAACGTAGCTTCTTTGTGGAAAGAGACGGATGCTAATAAGTTTAATTTCCCACAACATAATTTCTGTGAGGCAGGTTGTGTCTTTCACTTTGAATCTATCATTTCCCCCTAGCTTAATATCCATAATTTGTACAGTACGTATAGTTTGGATGCCTCCTTGTAAACTCGTTGCCCCCTCCAAAAGCAATGTTTCACAGAAAGTGTGTTTTAGAATCCTGCAGTCAATGATGGGATGACATCCCTAATCGATATTTTGAGGCAAAAAAAAACAACAACAAACCCATAAAGAAGGAAGAAATACATAAACAGAACTCAGTGGCTTTAGTTTCAGTTATTTGGAAAATGCAAAATAATTAGAGTAGAGCTCATATACCAGATTTTTTTTTCTGCTTTTTAAAAATTGACTTTTATTCTTTTCTGGGGAGGTTGTGGGAGGAAACTCCGTTGTGCTATTTCCACTCTCAGTGTTGTGGGAATATACTACAATAAATGTGTACAGAAATAAACCTGTCAGAATTGGAATATGTATATCAGTAAAAAAGAAATAATAATATGTTTTAAAATGCACATCCTTTGCAGGTGAGATTACATATGGTGGTAGAGTTACAGACACCTGGGATCAAAGATGCCTTCGTACTGTCCTGAAAAGGTTCTTTTCTCCTGAAACATTACAAGAGAATTATAAATATTCCGAATCAGGTGAGTGACTTTCCAGTACTATGGGAAAGACCTTTTCTGAGGTGTTGGCAGCATCTCTCAGCTTTCATACAGGAGTCCTCTGGGTCCAGCCCTCGCAACCCAGTCCCCAGGCCCGCCCTATCCCCAAGCTCGGCCACCTTCAAAACTGGTTTGGTCCTAACAGCACAGGGCTATCTATTGTTTTGTTTCTTTTCTAAAATGGGTTGTGTTCTGCAGATGTGTTTTCAAAGTTATATAAATTTGGAGCCCTTAACAAGGCATAGCTTTCAGCAACACATCCCTGAATTGGAGAATCGTGAAATGTTCTGGAGGAGACACCCTGAAAGGTTAGGACGCTAACCGGGCCCACAAGGCCTCAAGAAAAGGCAAAGAAACTAGACACAGCACGGAGGCTTGGGAAGGACCGTCCTTGTTTCTGTGCGAGACAGCTGATTACAGCCACCACCTGAACCTGGCAGAGAACCCCCCCAAACTTGGCAGCACAAAGCTAGCCTATCTGAGACCTCTCCTTTCTGTGTTTTCAATAACAGGCATCTATTTTGCACCCTTGGCCGACAGCCTGCAAGAGTTTAAAGATTACATTGAAAATCTGCCTTTGATAGATGACCCAGAAATATTTGGAATGCATGAAAATGCCAACCTCGTTTACCAGGTGTGTGGCCTTTCAACGTAAAATATATATTCATATCGTGTATGTAAACTTGAAACATCGGTAATCACCTCACCAGCTCTGATAATATTGTTAAATAAACAAGTAAATGTTTCATCTTAACTTCAGCATTTGGTTCCAATTTAGCTGGTTCCCTCTGGGTCCCTCACAGAACCCTAAAATCATGATGCATTTTCCTGTCACTGGCTACCGCCACCCACCTCCGGGCCTGCCTACTCCACAATCTACCCACTAATCTACCATAACATGGGGATTTGGGTGATCACCCAGACACTCCCGTCTCTTCTGCCTTCTCCCACTGTGCTGGGCATATTTGTATCATTTTACACAGGCTTATGGACCCACAGATGATTACATTATAAAAGTACAGTAACAGATATCCAAGACAGATAAATTAAAACACTGTTCTTTAAAAGCACAGCTCATCAAGGTCACAGTACCAGACCACAGCAATAGCTCCAAAGAGCAGGCTGGACAATTTTACTCCTTGAAGACCTCCTGAGTCCCCACCGTTACCTAAGAGTAGTCCAAGGTCCTCTCGAGGCTCCCCCATGACCTGGCCACTACATACCTTTCTAGTTTTGTCATCTGTCATGGTCAGGAGTCTGTGGCTAAACCAAAGCCATGAAATGAGCTATGTCCCTGAAGGCCCTGGAATGCTCTAAGGGTTAAAAACTAGGTTGGTCTCAGGAGGCTAAAAGGAATCAGCTTTCTTTTTTTTTTCCCCCTTAATCTTTCTTTTTAATTTAAATTTTGCCCCTACAAGTGTTAGAGGGTGAGGTTTGCCTAGATAACAAGAAATCCACGCAAAACAACAGAGGAACTTCGAGAAAAAACACCAAGAGGTTAATGCTCTGAAACCTCACGTCACGTTTCCACCATTAAAATTTTCTGTAATGAGCCATAATTCTTTTAGTTAAATATTTTCTCAATTGCCCGGCTTGTGTGGCTCATTGGTTTGGCATTGGTTCATGCACCAAGGTCACTGGTTCGATTCCCAGTCAGCACACATGTGTGGGTTGCAGGCTTGATCCCCAGGAGGCAGCCAATCGTTGTTTCTCTCTGTTTCTCCCTCTCCCTTCCTCTCTCTCTAAAAAAAAAAAAAAAAAAAAAAAATCAATAAAAACATATTAAAAAATAAACATTTTTTCAATTAGAGAATTATGTTCTAAAACTCAATTCTCATTATTTCTTCCTCACTTTCATAAATGCCTTTTAAATGATTAGCTAAAAAATTTCAACCATTTTTATTGTGATAAAATATATAACATAAAATTTTTCCTTTTAACCATTTTTAAGTATACAGTTCAGTGGCATTAAGAACTTTCACACTGTTTTTCAACCAAAAAAATTTAACTGTAACAATGACAACTATGTACTGTTCTTTTCCAATGAGCACATTTTTACCAGCTCTATCTTCAACATAAAAAAAAAAAAGCCGTTTTTGATAACTGCCATTATTTCTAAAAGTGAACTATACATGCTAAAAATATTATTTTTTGAGAACTTGAGTCTTACTGTTCTGTCTCTTCCCACCGTTACAGTACAAAGAGACCAACACTTTGATCAACACCATACTTGAGGTTCAGCCCAGGTCGTCTTCTGGTGGAGAGGGGAAAAGCAATGATGAGATTGTCCAAGAACTCGTTACTTCCATCCAGGGCAGAGTCCCAGGTAATAAATAATTTCTGGAATCTGTATACAGTGGAGCTTTTAGGAATAAAAGAGCTGAGTGATAAGCAGGTGTCGAGCTGCTAATTATGTAGACTTGTCTTTACATAGAAAGCTCTTGTGATGTGGGAGGCCCCGTTTATAGACAGACTGGAAGCCTCCAGCACCTCAGTTGCCATAGCATAGGAGCAAATTGCTTTCTAGGCAATGTGACCTTAAGCACACTTTTTTCTGAGCTTCCTAATGTCTCTAGATCTGTGCTGTCCAAGAAAGTACCCACTAAGCCACAGGTAGCTACTTAAACTTAAAAATTCTCTCTCAGTTGCACAAGTGGCATCTCAAGTGCTCCCATATCGGATGATAAAAGATCATTTCCATTATTGCAAAATATTCTATTGGGCAGCCCTGCTCTAGAATCCATGTCTTGTTTTTTGGTTTTTTGTTTTTTCCATTCAAGATAAACAGCTGAATTAATCTCCCCTTGTTTTCTGGTGTGTTAAGGAATCACAGAGATCCACTTTCACACTTTTCTTAGAACAACTGTAGATTTAGATTTGTTAATCTATTGGTCATGGTTGGGAGAGATGTAATTATAAGGGAAAGAAAACTGAAGCAGAAAATAAAAGAATGACTGTAAGATAAACTGTTTCTCCCTCACAATAATTCTGACACCAAATATATGGATCTTTCCCTCACATTGAATAGTTTTCCAACTCTCTGGACACCAGCTGGGTGTCCCTACAATTTAATTCTCACACTGAGTATCCAGAGTTAGCACAGTCCCACAACAAGACTGCCCCCATTTTAGATGCCAATTCAGGTCCCAGGTTGTGACCTGTACTTCTGACCCGCCAGCTATAAATAGAGGGTTCCCACACCAGCCCCTTCTTGGGTTCAGTGATTTTTCTAGAACAGCTCACAGGACTCAGAAAAACATTAGTTTTACCAGTTCATTTTAAAGGATATCACACAGGCTAAAGAGCCAGATGAACAATCCATAGGGGAAGGTCCAGAAGAGTCCCGAGTGCAGGAACTTCTGTCCCTGTGGAGTCAGGGTGCACCACCCTCCTGGCACATGGGCACGTCCACCAACCAGAAGGTCTCCAGGCCCTTTCAGTTAGGGTTTTTAGGGAAGCTTCACTTTTCGTAGGCATGGTTGGTTGATTAAATCACCAACCTCCAGCCCCTCTCCTCTTCTAAGAGGTCAGAGAATGAAGCTGAAAGTCCCAAACCCCTAATCACAGGGCTGGTTCTGCTGACAGCAGGCTTTTCCCCATGCATCTGGGCTTCCCAAAGTCAACTCAGTAGCAAACTAGATGTGGTCGAAGGGCTGTGAATAACAAAAGATGCTCCTTTTACCTTAATCACTCAGGAGTATTGCAGGAGCCAGGGTCACAAACCAAGTATTACAAAAGGTGATGCCCCTATTGCATTTATCACTTAGGAAATTACAAGGGTTTCAGGAGCTCTGTCAGGAGCTAGGGATGAAGGCCAAAATATATAATATCACAGATTGAGTCTTGCCAAGTTCCCCAGGAAAAAAAGGGGGTCTGTGTGACCTCAGAAACCAGTTATCTGCCTCCTAAAACAGGCCTCAAAAGAATCTCTTCTTGGGCAGAGTCCTGTTGATGCTGATGTAAACCAAGTCAGTTATTTTAGAAAGCAATTTTTTTTTAATTTATGTTTATTGTTGAAAATATTACAGATGTCCCCTTTTTCCCCCTATTGACCCCTTTCACTCTCTGCCCCAGGCCTTCACCACACTGTGGTCTGTGTCCATGGGTTATGCATATATGCGTGTAAATTCTTTGGTTAATCTCTCTCCCCCACCCACCCCACCCCCACCTTCCCTCTGAGATTCCTCAATCTGATCCAAGTTTCATTGTCACTGAGTTAGTTTTGTTCATCAGTTTATTAAGTTCTTTAGATTCCACATATAAACCAGATCATGTGATGTTTGCCTTTCTCTGCCTGGCTTATTTCACTCAGCATAATACTCTCTAGGTCCATCCATACAGTCCCAAAGGGTACAAGATCCTTCTTTACAGCTGCATAGTATTCCTTGGTATAAATGTCCCACAGCTTTTCCTTCATTTTTTTAGAGCTTACATGAGCCTCTGCTGGATTGTAGGGGGAAAGAAGAGCAAAATGTTTGATCCGGCTTGAACCATGGGCCTGTTTCATAATTCAGCCAGTCCCTTTGACTTACACTCAGTAACTTGGGATAAATATGAATTCTCTCATCTCTCAGTCTCCCAGTGCCAGCCCTCCCCTCCCAGAGGCACTGCGGGTGTGCTGGGAAGAGGGAGGCTTACGTGCCTGCATGGCAGAGCAGGCTCGGGGCCCTGGCACCTCTGATCTCAGGGATGTCTCTTATCTACCAGGTAGCTGCTTGTCCTGCTAGCACTAGCTACTGACGTCTGCCTGGCCTGACTCGCGTTCAGCCTCGGCCCAGGTGCAGGAGAAGTTGCTTGAAGAAAGGTTAAGACAAGTACATTAGAACAGCAGTGACATGAAGACAGAAATCACTGAGAACTGACCTGAGGAACTGGCTCTCTCTGTTTCAGAAATACTGGAAATGGAGACTGCTTCTGAGAGCCTCTTCGTCAAGGATTCTCAAGGACGCCTTAACTCCCTGACCACCGTCCTTGGACAAGAAGTGGACCGGTTTAACAGCCTGCTGAAGCTAATCCACGTATGCCCGCTCACTGCCATCGCTGCTATGGGGTCTCAAAGCTGTGCAGAGAATTGTATAAGGACAGGAGGGTGCTTAGAGCTTCCCATTCCCACCCCTTCAGCATTTCCATCTGAATGTGCCAGCAACTGTTCAAACCCAACCTATTTAAAATCGAATTTCCCCTCCCCAAACAAGCCGTCCTGCCCTCTCTCTGGCTTCGTGAACATGGGACATTACAAATCCCCGGTCTCCTCCTCAGAATTACCATTGACAGACTAGACATTTGACCAGAGACCTAAGCATTAGATATTCAGTTCTTGTTCCTGACATTTAGTTTGCATTTAATAAGATGGTCTTTATGAAGACTGTGAAAACCTGCATTTCTCAAAGTGTGGGTCACAAAACACCAGCATTAGAATGTACTATGCTGCCAAGTTCAAAATGTAGAGTCCCAACCCCACTCCAGACCTGAGAGGGAATTCCTGGAAATTCCTGGGCATGTGGATTTTAAATACCACCCCCCCCCCCCAAATGATTTCACTGCAACTAAAATTTGAGAACAATTATTTGGACCTTTGCCTTATGCTCAGGAATACTTTCTCTCTAGATGGTCTTGAATTTATAGTGATGGCTGAACGCCTTCCCGGTTTCTATGTGTATAACTCTGATAAGGAAAACAAAAGCTATTAGAGACCAAATACTGACCATCAGCAGGAAGAGTTTTACCGCCAAGCAGGGAACCAAATACCTAGCACAGAGTCAGTGCTCAGTGATTAGACTGGGGAGGACGGGTGGGGTAAATCTTTCAAAGCCAAACGCCATCTGTCCCCTACTAAGAAAACATAGTGTCTGAATGTTTCTGTTTGGCTGGCAATGCCTAGGCTTGTGGGTTAGGGGGACACGGGGCAGCTGGATATATAAAGTCCTTGCCTCGGGACTGTGGCAGCCAGGCAGGTATACACCAGCATCATCAATCCAGGTGGCCAGACAGGCGCTTATCACCTTCTGTATTGAATGAATCAGGATACAGATTAAGCTGCTGTGATAAAGGTTCCCAAATATAGCAACCAAAACAAGAATGGAAATTCACTTGTGTCTCAGTTAACTGCCCAGAGGGAGCCCTGTCTGGGGCAGGTAGTTAGTCGATGTTGCTTTCTGAGCTCATCCAGGGATCCCAGCTGGAGGGTTGGCTCTTCCAGCCTTAACAGTAGCTTCCACTTCTGGGCCTAAGGTGGCTGCTGCAAGTGTCCCCTTTTGCTAGTCAGTGGGGGGAAAGAGGGCTGAGGGACAGCAGCTTCCTCATAAAAATGTGACCCAGAGGTTGCATACATAATTTCTTCTTGTATCGTTAGCCGAAACTCGGTCACATGGCCACAGCCCAGCTGCCTCTGGGAGAAAGGGGGCCTCTGGGAGGCTGCTCCGAGCCCAGCCAACACGAGGGGCGGGGGAACTGCTGCTGGTCTCTGTCTCTTCCACGTCACCCACCTGCGGACAGACAAGGCCGAGTATCACTTCCTCCATGAGCTCTTCCTGGAACCCCAGCCCTTCCAGCCACCGCCGGATGACTTAAGGACCCGTCCTCAGGGGTCCATCAGTTGGGGTGCTGTGTCTGTCACTGTACTTACCACGTTGTTTTATAAATATCCTTCCGTGGCCTGACCCAGCAGACAGCGTGCAGAGGAAGGAACCCAGCAAGAGGGCCTTTCAGCCCAAGCCAGCACCTGCCCCCACGAATGGGTGTCATTCCCACTTGCTAATTACACCCGTGAAGGGCATCAACCCTTTCCTGTTCTTTCAGACGTCTCTAGAGATGCTCAACAAAGCCATTGCTGGATTTGTGGTGATGTCCGAAGAGATGGAAAAGGTGTACAACAGTTTCCTCAACAACCAGGTTCCCTCCCTGTGGTCCAACACAGCCTACCCGTCCCTGAAACCACTGGCGTCATGGGTCAAAGACCTTATTCTGAGGACCGCATTTGTGGACGTAAGAGAATGCTCTTCTTTGCGATTGGATCAATCTAGTGACACAGCTGGCCCTAAGGCCCTGGGGAAGCCCTAGCTAACTAAAAATCGACAACCCTGCAGGAATCACCTGAGCCCAAAGAAACAGAAACTTTCAGAATGGCGTCGCTTTAGACATCTCACGTTAATTTATCGCGTAGCTTGTCCTCGGCCCTTATTCCAGCGCCCCGATTTAACTGCAGGCCGTCCTTGGGGGTTCCCGCCTAGCTCAGGGCCTCCGCTGTGAGGTCCAGGGCCCATCTGAACTGGGTCCAGACTCCAGGGTGACCTTGCTGCCCCCTCCGTTTTCTGCAGCCTCTGTAATAACCAGGTGCTGGGTTTGTGGTCAGGCCGGGGGGTGAGGAAGGCCGTGAGGATGGGGCTGGTAATTTAGGTTCACTCAGGACCGGTTTCGATTCTGCCCCCTGAGAGGCCCCCCAGAATATGACTTGGAATTAAACGACAAGCTCCATCTCAGGAAAACGGTACATTGTGGTGTAATGTTTCTCCTTCAGCTGTGGCTCAAAAGGGGGCAGCCTGTGTCCTTCTGGATCTCCGGGTTCTTCTTTCCTCAAGGATTTCTAACAGGTACGAGTGCTTTCCCCAAAAAAAATCCCCCAGGAAGGATCACGACTTGTTCCACACTGGGCCTCCGGGAACTGGCAAAGTGGCACAGCAGCTAACGGCCTAACCATGAGGCTGTTGATGACAGGGAAGTCCAGTGAGGCCCTGCTCTTCCTCGCCTGCCAGGGAAAACCATGACAGAAGCAGCAGATGTTCCCCACAACCTAATCCCTGCCCTTCTCGGGTTATGCAAGTGCGAACACCGCCGCCCCTGTGAACACACACAGTGTGCCCCAATTCCCTGTGAGACCCATGCTCAAAGGCACCACAGGCTCTCCACCTGCTCCAGCCCCAACTCTAAGCAGCTTCCTTCCCTCTAAAAAATACTCTTTATAAAAAATTTTACTTTCTAGTTATAATTGACTAAAAAATACTCCTGATGTCCCTGTGTCATCCCGGGGGATAGAAGGCAGCTACTCCAGGGATTCCTGCTAGGGAGCCCTAGAGTGGACGAGGGCCTCTGGGCTACTAGATACTACTCAGCTGAGTCCTTAATCTCTCTCATCCTGAATCCCTAATAAACAGCCCATACAAGACAGCTGAGCAAGACGGTCCAGTGGGAGAGACTGGGCTCTGAAACTCCCTCCCTGGTGGGTCTCCCTCATAGCAGGGCAGTGCACTTCAGACTTAGTCTCCCCCCTTCTCTTCCCAACCACGACCACAATACTTGTGTTGGCCCCGTCCCTCCCAACATCACCCACAGGCTCCCCGTCTCCGTGAACTAATTCAGACTAAGATGTTAATGGTTGAGTCAGCCACAGAGAGGAGGAGCTGTAATGCTAGAGCAGCCTGGTTGGGGCAAGTGGGGGCTATGTTTGGGCGGTAGTGGTCTTGTTTGGAGGACCCATTTTTCTAATTTCTTATGTTTACAGGAACTCTTCAAAATCACGCTCGAAAATACAATTTGCCTATAGACGAGCTCAGTTTCAAGTACAATGTAATTCCTGCCTATCGGGATCAAGCCGCGGTTATAGAAGCTGCCAAGACAGTGAAGTTTGGACAAGAACTGCCCATGGACATGGAGGTATTGTCTCCCCAACTGTTGTTACAGCAAAGCAGCTTCCGTCTCACTGTCATTCAATACCTTGGCCGACCTCCCCTGCCCCTCCTGCCTCCCATATGTGGGAGCAGAAGGGGCAGGATGGGGCTCACACACCCCAAGGCCAGCTCCCCAATTAACAATGACTAGATCTGAACCCAACATAGAGCTGGGTGGGAGGGAGATGCTGTCACACCAACAAGCAATTCTCAAACACCAGTTGGCATCCTATAATTCAACTCAGTTCTGACACTACCCAGAGACGGCATCAGATCCCACAGGTCAAGGGTTCAGTCCTACAAGACCGGCCCCCATTTCAAACGCCAGTTTGAAGCCCACCATGTCACCTGTGCTTCTGACCCACTAGCTATACATCAGGGGTTCCCATGACCCCATCCTGGGGTCCAGTGAATTTGCTAGAGTAGCTCAAAGAACTCAGAGAAACTTTTTACTTAACTAGTTACCAGTTTATTATAAAAGGAAATAACTCAACAGTGAGATGGAAGAGACACCTAGGGGAAGGTATAGGGGAAGGGAACCGAGCTTCCACGCCCACCAAGTGTGCCACTCTCTCCACGTCGCCACCTGTTCACCAACCTGAAGCTCTCCCAACTCAGTCCTTTGGGTTTTATGGAGGCTTCATTACAGTCATGATTGATTGAATCACTGGCCATAGGTGCCTGAACTCAATCTCCAGCTCTTCTCCTCTCCTAGAGGTGCTGCTGGGAGGAGACACACTGAAAGTTCCAACCCTCTACTCACATGATTGGCTCCACTGGCAACCAGCCTCCATCCTTAGGTGCTGTCCAAAACCACCTCATTAACATACCAAAAGACATAGCTATCACTCTCAACATTTAGAAAATTCCAAGTATTTTGAGAGCTGTGAGTCAGAACCATGGAGGAAGACCGAATATATATGAGAAAAATATTTTGCTTATCTGAATGACCAAATATATATATTTCTTATAAATCACAGATACCCACAGTAACTTCTCCTTGTGGAGACAACATAGCAAGAGGTTAAAAGCAAGTTTCAGCATCAGGCAGGCCTAAATTTAAATTCTGACTCTCCCCCTCCCCAGCTGTGTGTGTGAGAGCAATTACTATCATGTCTGCACCTCAGTGTTCTCATCTGTAAAATGGGGCTGATGTCACAGCCTTCAGAGTTGTAGTGCAGTGTAAATGAAACTGCAGATGTTGTGTGACCCACACATAGTGCACACACAATAAATATTACTGTGGAAGGTGAATTATCTGCATCATTCAGTCAGGTGTCTCCTAGCAGAAATGATATGCTAGATTCATATACCTAACTGAAGAACTAATAGGAATGCACTGAGGACTCAGTTTAAACTCTTTGCTCACATAGCTTACTCCTCCCGAGCAGAGGCTCTCAAAGTGGGGCCCCTAGACCAGCTGCATCAGCATTGCCTGGGAACTTAATAGAAACGCAAATTCCAAGGACTCATTCCAGGCTTACTGAATCAGAAATCTATATATTTTAACAAGTCCTCCATGGGGTTCTTAGCCCACTAAAGTTTGAGAACCACTGCTCTAGCATATTAGTGATTCTCAACTTTGACTGCAGGTTAAAATCACCTGTAGTGTAATTTTAAAAATCCCGATGCCCAGGCCACATCCCAGTTAGATTAGAATCACCAAGACACATCAGGCATCATTATTTTTTAAATCTCCCCTGGTGATTCCTGTATACAGCCAGGGATGTGAACCACCGCTGCCAACCTGAGCCGCCCAACTTAGAGGCACTGAGATATTGATGGGGAAAGGAGCCTCTGCCTCAAAGCACTGACTCACCCCAGTGGGCCTTATTATTTCTGGTATGTGTCATGAAATCAAAGATCTGCTCCAGACTGCGCTTGCCAATAAAGTATTCACCAACCAATCAGCTGGGTTGGGGTGTGTCAGGAACCAGCCTGAAAGACAAACAAACCTGAGTGGAAGGGTGGGAGTGAAACAGACAAAGTTATGGGATCAGGAGGGCTGCCCTCCAATGAGGAGCACCCCAAATGGCTTCAACACCTTTGTTATATAATGAGTCACAAACAACTGGTAAGGAGGTGAGGGGGATACAAAGCAGTTCCTTCAAGGCTGCACAAACACACTTTCAGAGTAAACACCCTGCCTCCTGCATGAGCCCAGACCTTGGTAACTTCTTTATTTCGGCTCCTCATGGGAACTTGTGGGGAGGGTCTAGTCCTCGACTCCAGACCCTCAGGCTATGTGGACCATGTCCAGACACGTCACCGGCTCCCAACAGGGGTGAGTGGCTTTTACTAAGTAAACCTGCCTTAAAATATCATGGTCTTAAGTAGGAATTGCTCCTGGGCAGTTCTGTCAGCACTCCTCTACTCCCATACCCTTGAAAGACCTTGCTAAAAGATAACCGAGGATAATCTCAGCCCTCTTAGCCCACCTGCTTCCCATGACAAGGGGAAAGCCTTCACATGATGGTATCAGGTATCCTGAAGCCCATGGGTGGGTTTCCCAGGGGTATCCCCTATTAGCCATGTTGATGGACTATGGGATTTGGTGTCAGACTGAGAAGCAAGTTGCTTTACCTTTCAGGGCCTCAGTATTCCCTCCAGAATGGGAGGAACAACAGCAGTCCCTCCAGTGGCTCTTACAGTTGACCGAGGCTGAGGGGCGGGGGAGGTGCCCCCAGCTGCCCGTCGCCTTCCCCTCTCACCTGCCAGCCTCTGGGTCTGTTTCAGTTGCCTTCTCCGGAGGACGGCGTGCTCGTTCACGGCATGTTCATGGATGCTTTCCGGTGGGACAATGATGAGATGGTGGTAGAAGATGCTCTGCCAGGACAGATGAATCCAGAGCTGCCTGTGGTGCATTTTGAACCTCAACAAAATTATGAGCCAAGCCCAACACTTTACCACTCCCCACTTTATAAAACAGGGGCCCGAGCAGGGACACTCTCCACCACAGGTGAGCATGTGGGAACATTGGTGCTAGTAATGACCAAATGCAAACTACAGTTGAAGCCCAAACACGAAGCTTTAAGCCTAGCGAGCTGGCCCAAGATCTCCCTTAAGCAGCTTCAAATGAGGCCACTTACACAGCTTTGTAAGTGTCGTAAATTCTGTTTATTTTCATCTGGAGTATGGATGGATATTTTAAAACTGATGCTTACTTCTGTTAGTCTAATGAGGAGAAAATAGTTTATTAAGCAGGGACTTCTAATTTTGAAATGATGGAGTGAGTAGACACTAAAATCTCTCACTAAATCCATTGAGACTCATCGAAGAGATTTAAAAATAAATTATTAAATGGAGTATGCCATGCTGCCAAAAGGGAAATCTGAGTAGACCTGAAACTGAGATACAGCCCTGAAAAAAGGAACCAGACAGAAAGAAAATCCTCTGAATAGATAAGCCGAATGTAGACAGCAGGGGTAAGCAAGGAGAATGAGCTGGTGAAATCGCTCAAAAATCTTGACATTGCAATTTTTTTAAAAAAAGGACACTGTGGAAAAAGTCAAAATTTCCAACATTTATCTAGTACGCAATTTAGGAGAAAGTAGAGAAAATGGAAGAGTGATAATATTTTTTTAATAATGGCCAATAATTTCCCATAAAAGGAGAAACACTTGAGTCCTCAGATTAAGAGATCTCACAAAGTCCTCTTAGGGATAATTTTTTAAAACATAAACAAATAATCAAATTTTAAAAAGAAACCTAGATATATCAAAGTGATACTTAAGACTGTCAGAGATAAAGAAAATCCTCAAAGCAAACAGATAAAATGTATTAACATGCTGAACTTAAAATTCCAGAGAATCAGATTGACACGGGCGACTCACATTATCCACTTAGCCACAGTGCACATTAAAAGATAACAGAGAAACACCTTCAAAGGCCAAGGCAAAACAACTTTGAACCAAAATTGGAAATGCAACCAAATTATCATCCAAAAGGCAGAATGTGTTAAAGACATCTAGGGCATACAAAGGCTCTAAATTAATCACCACTGACCCTCTAGTTATGACAGACAAACACACTTAAATCTTTAAAAGTTTGACCATAACAATGATTTTAATAATAATTTGGAACTAAATTTCCAGATGATGGAAATATGGAAGATGAAGCAGGACAGAAAGAACTGAAAATTAAAAAAAAAAAAAAAAAAAAAGACGTTTCCCTTTTGATTAGAGAATATAGATACTGATGGTATTTCTTTTTCTAATAAAATCTTCAGTTAAAGTATGTCCTTTAAGGGTAACATACAAACTAGAACTAAAATAGACACTCCTATCCCCTGCCCAATCTCCCACTCCTATTACAAATCGAAAAAGTTATCAAGAGGTTATTTTTGAAATTAATAATGGTATGTACACATTTTGGTGACACATTTATTTACATTGGATAAACATCTAGGGTGGAATGACTGGATTGTGTGGTAGGTACATGTTTAACTTTTTAAGAAACTACCAAAATGCTTTCCAAAGGGCCACACCATTTAACATTCCCACTAGCGGTGGCTGAGGGTTCCAGTTGCTCCTCACGCTCATCACCACCTAGTATGGTTGGTCTTTTAGGTGATAGGTAGGTAGGTAGGTAGGTAGGTAGGTAGGTAGTTGGTAGATAAATAGATAGATGATAGTGGTATCCTATTGCAGCTTTAATTTGCATTTCCCTAATAATGACATTAACCATCTTTTCTGGTACTTATTTCTGTCTCCTCTGGTAATGTATCTGTTGAAATCTTTTGCCCATTTTTTTATTGATTCGTTTGTCTTGTTATTGGCTACAATCCCAACAGGAACTCTGTCTTTTCGGTAAGAGGAACCAAGATAAGGTGGTAATTAAATGGTGTTGCACTGGCACAAGACTTGGCCAATAGAGCAAATGTGCTAGAGAGAGAGCCCTGCAACAACACACTGTGCATATTTGGGAACTGGACATAGAACAGCAGCAGCATTTAACATTGGCCAGGAACAGAGAAATTATTCCACAGATGGACAATTGGTTATGCCACACTCAGATCCTTGTCTCACACTACAAACAAAAATTAAATCACAGGTGGATTCTACAGACTTACTCATCACTAAATATTAAAATTATTAATCCTAAAGAAGTAATGGTTTTAAGTAATGATTATCCACAGCTGGTACATCCTAAAAAAAAAAAGCGATCAGACATACAGTGCCTCCTGATGGAAGTACACACCACATAGGAAGTATTCTTGCCAAAAAGCTCAAACATTAATGTGGCCATGTCTCTAGATCTAACCACCCATTTGCAAGGATAGAGGAACATGTTTAAAATCACCACAGGGTTGCTGTCAGCAAAGTGCAGACTCTGGAAAACTACAGGTCAAACCCAGATGTCTTGACTCCTAGTACGGCACTCTTTGTATTAAGGGGTTGTTCTTTAAGTAATGACCCCTTTTTCCCCTGTATCCTCAACTAGGTCATTCAACCAACTTTGTGGTGACCGTCCTTTTACCCTCCAAGAGATCCAAAGATTACTGGATTGCCAAGGGATCGGCTTTGCTCTGCCAGCTGAATGAGTGAGACGGGGCCACTCGGTGCTGAAGAGAAGCAGGCCAGAGATCTTTGAAAGGGAAGAGAGAGCGTGACTTACACGTGAGCAAAACAGCGTTGCTTCTGATGTGACTTAAGGGCAGTAAGTGCGGCTCCTACTTCTCTTATAACCTAAAATAAAGTGTTTGAGTTTGTCTTTCTGTTTGGTAATTCAACCTCTGCTGTGAAAGCAGTGGGTTCAGCTCCCGTCTCTTAAACCTGCTCCCCCTTCCCCAAAAGAGATTCAGGAAGCTTCCCCTTAGTGACTTGGGAGGCCCCATGGGCAGCGAGACTCCGCACCTCTTTACCCACACACGCTTCCTTCCTCTCCACGCAAATATGAAAGGCCTGGGACACACTTTAGCCATATGGCCCTGGGGGCAGATGAAGACCAGATTTCTAGACCAGGCAAAGGCTCAGAGCCTTCACCATGGGAGGCTGATGCTATGACCACGACAACTGGTAGCAAATGAGCAGGATAGTAAGATCCTGGCCCACAGCGCCAGTTCCCTGACTCCACCTGGCTGTATTACAACCCTTAGAAGAGCCCATGCTTTCACCAACACTGGTCAAGTGCCACCCAGGTACATCGGAGTCCCTGCCACCTCAAAAGCAGGGCCAGTTGGGCCAGTGCTAAGACGGAGTGTGGCAAACCATTTTGTGTCAACCCTGCTAGCAAGGGTCTGTTTGCTTCTGTGGCCACAGCATGAGCCAAGAAGCTGGGAATGCCCAGCTAGGATGTGGGCCTCTGGATGTGGGCCAACCACCCCCTCACAGGAAGCTGGAAGAACTGGGTCGGTCGTTGGAATCCAACCCTCCCATCTTACCTCCACCTCCCCACCTTCAGGCCCATACCTGTCAAAGGGAACAGACTCAAGTCCCAGGGCAGCAGGGAGCTCCACTGCTATTACTCGGAGTTCAGGGCAGAGGTCAGAAGCTGCTCTTGGTGTTTCAAGCAGGAGCAGGTGCTTCCTAAGCTTGGGAATGGCTGCAGCTGCAGCAGTCGGAGGGTTGACACTAGGCACCACAGCAGCTGCAAGCCAAGGTCAGAAAGTGGCAGGAAACCGTACAACTCATACGTACACCAGGCCCTTGAAGCAGGTGACTGGACAGTGGGGTGTAGAGTTCAGCCCCTGCACATAACTGCCACCGCCACTGAAGAAAGGGGGTCTGCTGCCCCCTCTGCCTTCCAGTCTCACATCCATATATCTCCTCATGAGAATCTTACTTATAGCAGCAAGGGAATCTGGGAAAGTTTAGTTCTTCTGCCCCTGCAGGAAAGGGGGTGCAAAAATGGTGGACACGATCCTTAGGGCCATCACACCCTCAAAGGTCTTCTGGGCCCAGGAAATGACTAAGAATGAACCCACAAGAAGGTCTCTGGCAAGGAAA
This sequence comes from Miniopterus natalensis, assembly GCF_054644295.1. Classification (NCBI taxonomy): domain Eukaryota; kingdom Metazoa; phylum Chordata; class Mammalia; order Chiroptera; family Miniopteridae; genus Miniopterus; species Miniopterus natalensis. Next base: position 48,304,529 of record NC_142093.1, read on the forward strand.
GAAAGATCACAGAGCTGCAAGCCCAGGCAATCCAGCTAACCCTGAACCAGGTTAGGGACAAAGACACTTGCTTCATATGGGCCCTGCCCAAGTCCTGGGAAGACCCTCTGGGTTATGAGCTACCAAGGGCCCAAAGAACCATAAGGAAACAGTGCCACAGGTGGGAGACCCTGGTCTGGGCACGTGGTGGGAGCAGGCTGAGGTTGGGGGAGGGGCTTAGATCGACTGGACAGGGCTAAAAGTTCCCATTTCAGATTGAGCTGGGGCAGTTCTACTCTTACTCATTTTATATAGAGATTTCCCATAAGATTTTATTTGGGAAAGATACACAAGTATAAATAACAAGACAGGAGGGGGAGCATCTGAAAACCCTACCTTGCATCACACCTGACAAAGCCTACCCATCTTCAGCCCTTCAGTGACACACTCACGTGCTGCACACAGTGAAAGCGTGTGTCAGAGTGCAGGAAGCCCCCTACTCACCAGGCCAGGAGGAGAGGGGAGCAGGACAAAGGACCATGGCCTGCTGACGCCCCTACACCCAGACCAGGAGGGAAGAAGGAGACGACAGTGGGAAGGACAGCACAGAGGGTGAGGTTCAGAGGGCAGGCCCGGGAGGAGGGCCTGGGAGTGAAGCAGGGATAGCATTCAGAGGATGTGAGAAAAGCATTGTTTCCCTGACATAACATTGTGGGGAAAAGTCTACACAAAAAAAGGTATTTATTTATTTTCACATCACTTATTTACAATTAATTATTTTCATACAGCTCATTAAGTTACAAAATAGTACACCTACCCAAGTATTGTTGGATAAACCCAAAGTCATTAGAATCAACACTGACTTTGATTCTGAAAATCTCCTGGGTTGGACCTATCAAGGCCAGACCAGAGCTTGGAGGACAGGAATGGCCTTCAAGTCCACGGGGTCAGGGTCTTGGCCTGGCTCCTCCAGTCATTACAGGAGGAGTGTCTCTGCTTGGGAAACCAGAAGCAGTACCCAAAATATCAGGAGTCCAGAGAGACAGGGAGGCACTGCTGGCCACCATCTGGCTGTGGTGGGAGTGCCCAGGGCGAGGGAGCCACAGATCAGCAGAGATGGGCCCGTCCAGACCAGGGACCAGGAGTTGTGAGACCACAGCACTAGGAGGTAAAAGGAAAGAGTCTCAGGGCACAGCAAACACTATACCCTTCTTTAAAGACCATTCTTTAAAGTACGTTAATCAGTTTCTTGTGTCTTTGGCCCTTGTTACCACTGCTACAAGAAATGCAAGCACTAACACTAACACATTGGGCTTGGTTCCATTTTTAAAACTCTACGTGTAAGAAGGCCCAACTCAAAGGTGTTTATCATTAGCCTCTAGGCATTCTCAGGCAGGGCCCCTCCTCACTGACCACACACAGGCACAGCCAAGCCAGAAGGGCCCTCTCTGGGTCTCTGGGTCTCTCTCATACCCCAGCTCAGGTGGTGTAAACACCAAGCAAGGCATCCCAGGTCAAGACAGTATCAGCTGAGGGGCCCATGACCTGGTCCTTTCAGCTCAGCTATAAAGGACCCGATTCCATGGCCACCTTGAAAGGAAATGGCCCAAACCGAAAAAGTTCTAAACAGATCAATTTATCCCCCCATCAATAAAGGGTGGTTGAGGAGTCAGGCACCATGGGCAACACGGACACCAAAAGGAGCTATTCTCCAGGTCCCATTTGACTGCCAGTTTCTGTCCATTTAAAAATGCAAATCCCACAGCACAGGGGATGCCTGCTTCAAACCTTTCAGTGGCTTCCTCCTTCCCTCAGGCTTGAGACTCTCGGGCACTGCACCTGTTTACTTTTCTGGACCCATGTCACCTCAGTCCCCCTTGCCCTCCCAGGCTCCAACCAGAATTACTTTCTCTGGATTTCTTTAACATGCTCACTCTCTCCAGACCAGACTTTCACAGTGTTCCCTTTGCCTGGAACTCTCTCCTCCTTGTTCAGTTATTCATTCATTCAACATTTATTACTGTGCACCCGTGCAGGCCCTGGGTCCCTGGATCTCCTGACCCAGACTCAGAAGCTCTCATCATTGGGCTCCACTGTGTCAGGATTCTACTCAGCATCAGCCTTCTCAGGGAGGTCTTTCCTGACCAACCACCATACCGCCCCACCCCTACCCCAACACACGCACACGCACACGCACACACACACACACCCCGTAAGTTAAGCAGTAACCCCTAACACACACATACATGCACATTCCCACAGCAACCTACACTTGGCTCGCAGGTAATCAACTCAAAATCCAGCTTTCTCCCCAGACACAGGCAGGGCCCTCTCCAGCACCCCCAAGGACAGTGCGTCAAGCCCCAAGCCAGGCAGTCAGCCTGGGGCTGGGGGCTGAGAAGGGACCAGAGGACTCGGCCCACCTTGCTTTCTCGAGCACACAGTCCAATGGGTGAGGAAAATCCCCAGAGTTTCTCCCCCCCAAAAAATCAGAGAACCACTAAGGACCGGGATCTCCTTCCAGAGCTGAAGGAGAGCAGGAGGGAGCGATGGGTGCGGACCCGGGCACCCAGCAGAGCCGACTGAAGGAGGGGCAGGACTTTCCCATCCGCGGGAGGAGGGAGGGCACTTCGAACCGGGGAGTGAGCATTAGCAAAGGCGAAGAGGCAGCTGCCAGGACAGGTTTTCTAATGCAACAGGCACATCTGGGCTGGGCAAAGGCAGAGTCTTGCATAAGGAAACAGGACTTGGGAAGTGAACAGTGAGAAACCACTGAAGTTTGTGAGTAAGGGGCACTCAAGAGATTAGGCCCACAGAAAGGGGAAGAATGGACCGGGAGACGATGGCCTTGAGGGTGGAGAAGAGGGACAGATCTCAGGGACGCTTCAGTGGAGGAAGCCAGAGGCCTGCTGAAGGTGAAAAGATGACAAGTCTCAGGGGAGGGCTTTCATGAACTAGAAAGTGCTGTGTGACACACTGAGTGCAGCCTATGAAGAGAGGCAGGGGCAAGACAAGCCCAGGGTGTATCCAGGCTGAGAAAACAAAGTCATGGCTCCTAGCATGGAAACTGGACTGCAGGCAAACAGGACAGCTGGACCAGCTGGGCCCCTCTCCAACACCTCAGCAGAAGGGACAGGCACTTTCCTCCTGGAGCATATGCACTACAGCTGAGATCTCCCCAGGAGAGAGCGCTAATGACCAAGACATGGGGGCAAGAGGAAAGGAAGGGGTGTTGTGGGCTGAATTGTGTCCCCCAAAATTCATATGTTGAAACTCTACAGCCCAGTTCCTCAGATGTGGCTATATTTGCAGATAGAGCCTTTAACGAGGTAAGTTAAGATGAGGCTGTTAGGATGGGCCCCAATCCAATCTGATGGTGTCCTTATAAGAAGAGATTTCGCCCAACCAGCCAGTGTGGCTCAGTGGTTGAGCTGACCTATGAACCAGCAGGTCAGAGTTTGATTCCCAGTGAGGGCCCGTGCCCTGGGTTTGGCCTCGGTCCCCAGTAGGGGGCATGCAGGAGGCAGCCCATCAAAGACTCTCTCTCCTCATTGACGTTTCTCTCTCCCCCTCCCCCTTCCTCTCTCTGAAACCAATAAAAATATTTTTAAAAATAATAATAAAAAATAAATAAAAGGGCGCCTATGTCATTGGTTAGGGGTACATACTGGCTTTCTGCTTGTGGTCCTAGATTGGAATTAGGGGGAGCAGAAATTAAGGATGCTGTCGGTTATTAATCAAGTCCTGGTCATTTTGTGTCAGTTGCTACAGCGGTTATTGTTGGCTTCCTGGAGTGGTTACTGCAGTGGGTCAGAGTTGTTTTTAAAGATGATCTGTCCATTGTCAGTTTTGCTAACCAAAATTAATTTTACACTGTAATTAATACTAAAAAGCATTTATTTAAGAAAAAGAGGCTGGAGGCCAGAGACAGATTCAGATAGCAACCTAAATTGTGGCCCAGAGGGGAACAAGGAAAGACAGGGTTTAGAAAGGCAGAAAGCAGAGTGTAATTATTTCCTGCAAAACAGGGATCGCTGGCTAGGTAACAAAAGCTTGGTTAGTTTCAGTATGTGAGGGGGTGAAAACTACAACGGGGGAGGTTAGATCCACATGTTTCCAGGCAGCAGATGTCCTTCCAAGTTGTTTATGGCTCAGCCTTGAGCTGAGTTTAGCAACAGGTTAGCAACTTAATAGCAGCTCTGAGAACTGAGGCACAAGCTGTGCAGAGGCCCCGCTTCCCAAAAGCTCCCAGCTTTAGTAATGCTGAGTAATGCTTGTTCCATTTTGCTTTTCCTCTGAAACACTTTGTGTAGCGAATCTCTAAATCCTGTTTGAATGGGCAGGTGACTTCCATCCTCATGACTTGGATGTTGTGGATCCCAAGGCAGAAGCTTTCCAGTGTCAATGCCCAAGTCTCAACACTCAAAGACACCAGGTGCAGTCCCTCCCTTTTCTCTCCTCTTCCATCTCCCTTCCTTCTTCCCAAAACTTTTCAGTGAGTACCTTTTCTATGCCTGCTCCTGTGCCCAATACAGAACAGCAGTGTCTAGATCTTGGGGCTCAAACCTCCGCACTGCTGCTTACAAGCCCTGTGACCTTAGACAAGTTGCATAGCTTCTCTGAAACTCAGTTTTCTCATCTGTAGAATGGCAATAGTAATAGTGCACACTTTCTGTGGCTGATGATGCATTTAGCACAGTTACTATGAAGAGTGCTTCATATATTGAGCCTATTAACACATTTTCAAATTCTTCTGTGCATAATTGTCATATTTTTAAAAACAGAGTCATACTATTTTATTTTTGTTACCATTTGTTCTCTAACATGTCATGACTTTTTAAATTTAATTAGAAATTCATGAACAATCTTTGTTTGGATAGCATTTCCATGTAAGGATGCAAGAGTCTCTTGTCAAGTTTTGCTCATTTTCTGACTAATCTGAATGCAGGTCTTTTTAAAGATATGTGTTTTCCAAATAAGTTCTTCTGGCCAGAGGCTTTTTATTTCATTTTATGAACACTGTCATTCACAGAGTGGACATTTTAAATTTCATAAGATCTTCATTTAGCAAGATGTCAGTGAATTAGTTGGCAGCTACACTAACCACCTCCCAGGACTAAAATGAAATTACAACTAAATTATAGAAAAATCATCCTGAATAACCAATTAAAGACGAGCTGGAGAGAAGCCTATAACCAAGGACTTACAGGAGGAGCCACATCAAGACTGGTAGGAAAGGAGGCGCCGCCAGAGGGCTGGCCAGGCTCCCACAGGTGGCAGCTGAAGTTCAGTGAGAATATCTCAGCTGTGGGGGGTTCCCCGAGAAGTCTGGGGTTTAACCCCCAAGCTGAGCTCCCCAGCCTAGAGCACCAGAACCAGGAAAGAAACCCACAAAAACATCTGGCTGTGAAAAGCAGTGGGGCCTCTGCATACCAGGGAAAGAAGGCTAGAGATGCAGGCAAGCTCTTCAAAGGCCAACACACAAAATATCATTTGTAGCCACTTAGCTTAGGCTCTGGCTGAGGGAGTGCAGAGCCCTGTGAGGAGGGTCTGAGGCTGGTGGCTACAGGGAGAGAGATGAAGGGCCACCCGCCAGGATCCCTGTGCCGAATCATTCCCCCACACTGCAGAAGCCATCTTTCTAAGGCAAAGCACTCCCCTCCAAGCAGGGTCAGCCTGGGGGAAGTAATAGTTCCACCTGCTGGAATCCCTCTCATCTAACCCTGTGGAGTTTACACCCTGCTGAGTACAGCCAGAGGCTCTTTCAGTGACTGTGCCTAACAGGCAGCCTGAAAGCAGAGGTGGCTCTGGGTGCTTTGACTTTTGCTGACCTGCCCCCAGACCCAGTGCTGGTATAAGCGGACCTTGGTGCATAGCTTGGTCTTCTCTGCATGCACCCAGGCCCAGAAGGGGAAACTACAAGCTCCAAACAGGTTACCTAGAGCCAGTCACAGGCAGAATCTGACATTGGCCTGCACCAGAGCTCCCCTGAACAGGCCCAGAACCAATATAGCCAGTGCCCAGATTCAAAAAACAATATTTTCTCAGTAAAACTTCGTTATCAGTAGTGAATTACTGAATTATCATTTCCAAAACTTAATGAGAACCAGATAAAACTTACTGTACTTCCAAAAATTAGACTAATTTGAAAAGAAAAACCCCACGAGAATCCTACTTCTCTGAGCAAGGTTAATCTTTAAAACTACTTTTGAATTATACACTGTAACATCAGACTCTTTTGCATTAAAAAGAATTGGCACAATGCAGCCAAATTTGACCCTTTTTTTTAACTTATGGATTTAGTGTCTTGGCTGAATAAAACATTCAGTGATTGCTGGGTAGGTGCCAAAACTCGGGACTTTAGAGAGTGACAAAGCCCAGTTTTTGCTGAAGCACAGTTTGGTCTCAACTATTGTTATAAGGGGGAAGAAAGTTACATTATTATTGTAAACCTGCTGGGGGGTTTTGTGTGCTTTTTAAATCTTCAACCTAGGATCTGATCGTTTATTAATTTTTAGAGAAAGGAAGGGAGAGCAAGCTTGAAAAGTTGTTCCTAAAGAGTGGACTGATGCATTTCCCCCTCTTTTGGTAATGAGAAGCTAATTTACTAGAAATACTACAGGAAAAAAATGTACAATGAGGAAATTCTGACAAAATCCAGTTAAATTTAAATGCAGATACACTCTAATGCAAGTAGGGGACACACTGTCACTTCTTCCAAGAGTAACTTCCAAGGTAGTATGTACTGTTTTAGGTTGATGGCTGATGAAGCCTTTTATTTTTTTCTTTTTCCAGATTATATTCAACAATCTTAACACCAGAAATTCAGCAAATAGAAGTAAATACTTTTTTCTGGGATTTCATGTTTGCTAACTGACTTTCCCTTCCTTCAGCCACTCAAAGATTAAAATAGAAATTTAAAAATTCATAATTAGCTCTTTGAGATTAATATATAATTTATACCAGTTTTTCAATCTGATCACTGAAAAAGACAATCAAATGACTGGAATTACGTGTGGCTAGGGTGCTTTTAGCATGAGGGGGTCTGTCACTCAGCACTTGGCAGCCTAGCTGTCCTCACCATTGGGCTGTGGTTCTAAGATCAGGCTGGTTGATGTGCTGTCATCTAGAAATATTATTGAGTGTGAGCTATACTGTATAGTAAGGCTCCTGGGGGGTACAAGAAGGGTGGGAGAAATAGAAGAAAATGTCACAGTGAGTTAAACCTATAAAAGTGTGTTTTTCCTTATTTAAAATGTCAATCACTTAAGCATTATCATTTTTCTCATGATCCATGAGCTGCTTGAGTGCAGTGTCATGAGCAGCTCTATGGCAAGTCCATTAGATACTCTAACTTATAGTGATGAGATTTGAGGAATGGGTTACAATGCTGTCCTTAATACCTAAAATCAGACCCTGCAAAGACCTATTATAAAGCACCTTTAAAATAATGCTAAAAGTTTGATGTAACATTTCAGTGTTTTGCCCGGCCAGCGTGGCTCAGCGGATGAGCATCAACATGGAATCCAGGAGATCATGTTTCGATTCCTAGTCAGGGCACAGGCCGGGGTTGTGAGCTCGATCCCCAGCGAAGGGCATGCAGGAGGCAGCTGATCAATGACTCTCTTATCATTGATGCTCCTATCTCTCTACGTCTCATTCCTCTCTCTGAAATCAATAAAACATATTTTTTTTAAAAAAAGATTTCAGTGTTTTCTTAAGCAATACAAAGCTAAGATTTTTCTATTCCTATTATTGATTTACTACAATAAAATGTAATGCCCTATAGAATATTGTAGGAAGAGCATTTTATTGCAGTAAATGAAAGCCAATAATAAACATTTGTCAAATTTGAGGCAGTGTGACAAAACAAATGTATTCCAGGAAAGGTGTGTGTGAGCACAGGCTGCCCATTTGTGAACAAGCTGGGGCCTCGCGGTCGCTCTGGGCCTCAGCATTGTCATCTGTAGAATAGGAGCGGCGGAAAAGACTCATACCCAAAAAACAGACAAAACAACTTTAACCGTTTAACTCTCGCTTCATGCTTTAATGAGACTGGCATTACATTACTCAAGGGAGAACCTCAGAGAATACTTTCCATTCATTTCTAAATATTAACTTTATTTCCTAACCCATGTGACACCCATCACCACCGCGCCTCACTCCGGCTGCTCTCTGCCCACAACGCCCTCATCTCTCTTCTGGTCCCAGCAAGCCGACCCTCCCGCACCCCAATATAACTGCAGGATACCTTTGCCAGCCGCCCAATACCAAGCTGCTCCCTTTCTGTGCACTCGCAGGTCTCAGTTCCCACCTGCTACAGGGTAGCAGTTGCTACCGGGGCCTCCCCCATAAACAGGGCGCTTCTCTAGGGAAGGCAGGACTCCCTCGTCTCCTCCCTGCAGCTGCTGAGCCACAATCTGGGACATGCTGGAGCTCAACAAGTGTCTGACACATTATTTAAAGTTAATTAAACAGAAAGGTCAATCTTCCTACAGAGACAGATTCACATTCCTCTGCAGCGGTATTGGAGAGGTGACAATAACTTTTTGAGAACCTCTAGAGAATAAACTATCTTTAACCCAGCTTAGAAGTATCTAATGATTTTTGAAGTGTCCCTTGATCTGTAGAGAGCACAACACTATAGCAAGGATCAAAACTGAAATAGCCTACATGACGTTAGCACAATTCTCCTCCTTAAAGAAAGCCAATATCTAATCCCAGTCCCTGCAAGAAGCTGAAAGTAATAGCGCTTTTTCACATCACAGAATACCAACAGTTTTAAATGCTCGGGTTTTTTATATGTTTTTAAAACTAATTCAGGTAGGTCGGCCTCCTCTTATTCCTATCAAATAGCTTTCATCGAGCTGTCATTCTTTCCCATCAGTGTCCCCGCAAACACACAAAAGATGGGGCAGAGGGAACATCTCCTTGATGCCCTTTAAAGTCCCAAGCATTGCTCAGGGTTTCCGTTGGCCTGACAGAGTCACACGACCCATCCACGCCAGCTCCCAGCATCGCCTCCACTTGTCTTCACCGGCTGCAGGGACACGGAAGGGACAGTGCATTTTATTGGCAACTTCCAGTGAAGCTTTGTCTTTGGGGGAAGACAGGACAATGCACTTTCTGAAGTGGCCAACAGGCCACATATGAGAGTCTGCGTGATCGCTCCGGGTGCAGGGGACACTCTGACCATCAGTGTTCACACGAAGCCGACGACACGGTGCCCCTGTGGCTGGACTGGGCGGGTGGTGGGGTGTCCTCAGATTCCCGGCCGAGGCCCAGACTCTCCCTCAGGCCCCAGAGCACTGCGCTGGAACCAAAGGCCTTCAGAGGCATCAGAGTATCTTTGCAGCTGGAAATAAGGTGAACTTAGTGAGGCCCGGGAGGGGGAGCGTGTTTAGGGCGCTGTGGGGGGCAGCGCTGGGAGAGCCCGGCCCCTGCCAGGAGCCACTCGGGCGCCTCTGCGTCTGCTTCCCGGGGCCTGAGCCCGGGCCAGGGGGGGTCAGGGAAGGAGGTTCTAGCATGAGCATCAGGCCCGTCAGAGCACTCGGGGGGCGCATTCCAGACGGGGTGTTTACAAACACATGGCACACGGGTGGGGCCGGGGGACCAGCTTGGTCTCACAGCTGGTCTTCAGTAATGAGGGCGTTCATTCCTCATCGCTCTCGTCCCAAGCGGGGCTCGGGCTCTTCGGGCCTCTTTCCTGCAGCTCCTCTAGATCTCTGAGGACCCTCTCTCCTTTCTCCAGAAGCTTCTCCATGTTCTCTCTGATCTTCCTTAACTCTTGGAACTTCTCTCGCAGCTCGGAGAAAATATCAACACTCCTCTCTTCCGCCGGCTGAGCACCGTGTTCAGCTTCTGGAGGAGACACTGGAGCAGCGGGTTCTCCCCCGGGGCTCAGCCGGCCTGTGGCCCGGGTGCGGGCGCCTGTGTGGTGAGCGCCAGTGGCCTCCAGAATGCGCAGGGCTCCTCGCAGCGCAACTGGGCTCCTGCTCAGCTCCCGCTCTTCCTCCCACGGCTCCTGCTCGGGCGTGTGCGCGGGCGGGGCTTCCTCGTGGTCTCGCGACTCTCGCTGAGCTCCTCCCAGGAGCAGAGAGGAGCCCGAGGCTGGAAAGGAGCTGCGGGTGGAAAAGAGCTTGGGCTCCGTGCCTTGGGGGTCTTTGGAGGCTCCAGGGGCCACCCGTTGATGCTGACCTCCCCAGGGCTGCGCCGGGAGGGCTGGGGCAGCAACCGGGAGTCGGGGGTCAGCTGCACCTCCTTGTTGCCGCCATAACGCCCCCGTGGGGTGAAAGAATGGGAGGGGAACACAGATCGCAGTTCCCTTGGCTTCTTCAAGTTCTCAAAAAAGGACCTGATGTAGAGCTCGTCGAAGCATGGCCAGCTGTCTGCCAGCTTGCAGGATACGGCGCTCCCTGATGTTTCCAGGCCATGCTTGGTGTTTCCCCTGCTCTCAATCTGCACAAGAAAAGAAAGGGAAAACTTAGTAGACTTAAGATTCTTTGGCAAAGGCTAGAAAAACAATCATACTAGAAGCCTAACAAGTCACATCACAAGCTGTACAATCAGAGGTAAAGGACCCGTGCAAATTACCCCCACCCACTGTGCCCACTTCCTCATCTTAACCCAATAAGAAATAAAGCTGAAGTTTACTTTTTTCTCTCTATCTTTCACAAGACAAGCTTTGCATAGTAAGAATTAATAACTTACTTAACCTAAAATTATCTGACACTTTGTGCATTAGTGAAAACTGCTCCATTTCTGTTGCACATTAAAGGGACACAATGGCAGGGTGTGTGGTTTTAAGAGAATTCTTAATCAAGGCTTTAGTAAAAAAGTGTAGTACGCTAGTTACAGGTATAACCAAAAATATTCTCTGAATTAATATTATTACTTATGTGGAATTAAACCTTTCAACTTTGATTTCCACTTCAGATATAGGTTCTAAGTGTGTGTTAAACATGGAGGCCACAAATCCATTCCCTCTCCTCTTCCTTTTAGAAATATCTCATGAAAATTAAAGACTTAGCCCCGGCCAGTTTAGCACAGTGGATAGAGCTTGGACACCCTGGCTGAAGGGTCCCAGGTTTGATTCTGGTCAAGGCTGTGGACCTGGGCTGCAGGCTCCACCCCCGGCCCCTGTCAGGGTCAGGGCGTGTGCGGGAGGCAACCGATCCATGTGTCTCTCACATCAATGTTTGTCTCTCTTCTCTCTCCCTTTCGCTGTCTCTGAAATGCATTGGGGAAAAAATCCAAAAGTGAGGAATAAAATAAAAAAAGTTAGAGACAAAGAAAAGGTTTTTCATAATATAGTATATGCAGCAGATGATTTTTAAAGTTTCAAAGCTGAAAACTAGGCAGAGCCGTGGTAACTGACGTGGCAGAACTCAGGAAGCACAACCTTGGTGCCTGCAAATAGTGGCTGGGGCAGGGATTCGAGAGCTGGTTTTCCTGAGAACACTCAAGGCAGCCTCAGAATTCAGAGGCTTCCCCCCCAGAACCTTGCAGTGACGCCTGTCAGTTAACACAAGTCCTGCCCACTCCTGGTGCTTCCAATTAGACCCAAGGGACAACCAGGGGCCACTGCACATCTAAGGAGAGCCAGCTAGTAAGACAGATCAAAACAGGAAGAATACGATGAATGGGAGAGATAAAACTCAGAAGCAAATAAAAAGCTAAAAAGAATATAATCCTTACTTAGAAAGGCAAAAAGTGAAAGAACCAAATGCCATTAAAAGAAGAATGACAGGATATAAAAGAACTCTCTCAATTAAAAACAACACAGACCAAACAAAGAATTCAATGGAAGGGCTGGAGCATAAAATAGAAAATCCCCAGGAAGTAGAAACAGACAAAATAAAAACAGGAGGGGAAAGACTTAGGGATCCACACAGGAACACTGGCCTAAGAGCTCCAACTTCTGAGTAAGAAGAGTCACTAGACAAAAGTATAAGTGGAAAAAGTGACAAAGAAACAAAAACAATTCACTGAGAGGAGAGAAGATCTGCAGACTTAATGATCATAATAAAATAAAAAGCTACATGACAAACTGTATTATAAAATTTCAGAATCCCAGAGCTAGAGAAGGTACCAAAAGCTTCTGAGGGACTAAGAGACGAAAGGTCTGGGGGGAAAATGACTGAAATGGGTCCTGTACAAGGCACCAGAAGACGACAACAGACTTAAGAGCAACATTAAATGAGCAAACAGTAGAAACGTCTGAAAACTCCCAAAGTCAGTTCCAACCGAGAATTCTATATCCTGTAAAATAGGAGGCATTTCAGTGAGGCGAGGTCTCTAAAAATGTCTGCCTATGTACCATTTCCCAGGAAAATGTGCTCCAGGAACACAACGGAGTAGGACAGGACCGAGGGAACATGGAATAGAGGAGAGAGGAGATTCACCCCAGAAGAGCAGCTCTGCGAGATCCCGAGTGACTTCAGGAGATAAGCCAGGGAAACAGCCCAGAGCAGGCCTGGGGAAACCAGTCATGCTGGAGTCAGATAACGAAAGGCCGGGAAGGCTGTTTCCAAGGAAAGTATGAAACAGATGTGTTTCTTTCTTTTCTTTTCTTTTTAAAATATGTATTGATTTCGAAGAGAGGAAGGGAGAGGGAGAGAGAGATATAGAAACATCAATGATGAGAGTTATTGATCAGCTGCCTCCTGCAGGCCCCCAACTCGGGATCAAGCCCACAACCGGGCATGTGCTCTAACCAGGAATCGAACCTCGATCTCCTGGATCCTACGTAGATGCTCAACCCCTGAGCCAAGCCCGGCTGGGAAAAACAGTGTTTCATAGATGGAAAATATTTTTAATCGGCATGTGACAAATGTCACTAATTCGAGAGAAAACAGCTGTTCGAAACAAGCAAGGGAATAGTCAGGAAATTAATTCCACACACACACATACAAATAAACAATTACTAAATATTAAATTAGTGCAGCATAAATGTAGTGTTTCTGTCTAATAGTCACCTTTTTGTACTTGATTATTAGAGTGTTAAGTACAAAAGTTTGTTTCTGCCACCAGGAAGACCAGCCTACTTACTGCATCTGGTTATGTGGCATCATGTTGGCTAGAAAGAGGGGGACTGAACTATCCTGGAGAAGTGGGGAGTGTTAGACGTCAGTAAAATTTGAGAAAGACAATAAAGGGTAGACAAGGAAGAGGCACAGCCACAGAACTACATGGCTCAGCAGGGGAAAACATTTGCACGGCCATAATAATGTAACATTGATTCTGATTCAATAAAATTGTGATACATGTGAGGGAACAGAGGAGGGAAATAAGGGCACAGTGGAGTGAGAAAGCTAAGCTTCCACCTGCTAGGACAGGAAGTCAGTAGACAGTGCTAAACATTAAGTTAGCTAGTATACTTCTATTACTTTTGCGGGGATAAAAAAGATTAAAAAATTAAGGCAAAACACATTAAGGCAGATCTTTATATCACAACCATGTCATTGACATTTGGGCCATTCTGGCCGGTGTGGCTCAGTAGTTGAGCATCGACCCGTGCACCAGGCGGTGAGCAGTTCGATTCCCAGTCAGGGCAGTGCCCGGGCTGTGGGCTTGACCCCCAGCGGGGTGTGTGTGGGAGGCAGCCAATTGGTGTTGATGTTTCTCTCTCATCAATGTTTCCATGATTCTATCTCTCCTCCCTTTCTCTCTCACAAAAATCAGTAAAAACTGTTTTTTAAAAAAGAAATTTAACCTAAACCTCAAAAACCTTTAAAAAATAAAGGGGGGAGAGGGCGCATTACTAAGCCAAAGACATTCCTGAATACGTATGTTTGAATAGTAGAGAAACAGAAGAGATTTAGAAAATTAACAAAAAGAAGCCCATTTTATTTTTTACAAATCACGGCAGACAACGTTTACATCAAACCACTAATTTCTTAACTTTTCAACTGTTCACTTACATGAATTACATCATTGATCTTCCTCTGCTTTTGCCCTAAGAAGAGAAAAAAATTAACTGATCAATTCTGATCCAAATGCCGCAGAAAAATAAAAGCTGCTGATTATCTGACAGATTGATTACTAACATACAAAATGATACAAAATATTATTCCATTGTTTATAATATCTGACAAAATTTATCATTTAAATTACCTGGAAAGATGAGTCCCATAAAGTAAAATCTAAAAACTTAGCTTTACTTTCTGAGCAAACAGATATTCCCTGTTAGATGCAAATGAAAGAACACCCAAGTACAGGAGAAAACAGCAAAGCACATCGGAGCAGGTGAGGAACTTACCTAATAGACAGCTTTACCTCTGGCACATCTGGGTCTCCAGCCAGCAGTTGTTTCTAATCCTACATTGATTTATACCCACCTCACTTGAGTCACCAGGACCTCACAGTTGGCAGCTCTAAGAACCAGTTTCAGGCCAGGCTCTGATGCCTAGATGGACCAGCCTCCCTGCCTGCATCCCGAACCACTTATTGGTAATCAACTAAAATGCCTTAATAAAAAAATAAATGGGTTTCTACTCCATTGATAAGTAACCTCTAAATTTGAATTTAAAATGAGTGTGCTCGCCTCAGTGAACACTCCTGCAGCACACAAGTCATCCTGCTCCCACAAAGGCCAGAAGAAGGATAAAAGCTCCGAAGAGGGCCTGGGCTGGACTTTGTTTCCCACGCTCCTCCTGTAACGTGGGCCAGGCATCGGGGCCCACAGGCCTCATGACTGCAGGGACAGGGGCATGGGGGGGCTTTCCCTTCACTGTCTCCCCTCTCTCTCTACCTGTTGGCTGTTGTCATGTTTTTAATTTCGCAATGTAAGGGAAAAGAGGTCAGCGCCCCATCTAAATAGTCAGGCATGGCATGTTTTAAAAGTTCTCATAACTCACCAGTTGAAAATCGCCGATTTAGGCTAATTCCAACTCTATTCAACAAATGAGCTTATTTGGTGAGCTGTGGTTTACTGTGGGGATATTCCAGGGGGCAGATTCAAATGTTAACATGGAACCTCCCTGTTCTAACCCACAGAACTCTTCCAGGAGAGTGATTTTTAATTCTTGTGAAGAAGTGGTTTTTAACTCTTGCCCTGTATTCCCAAAGCTAAGGTGTCACTTCTTCCTTCCATGCATTGTGATTAATTTTAAGCCTCCAATAGAATACTTTCTGGAGCTAATCATAGGCTATGTGTAAAAAACTTTTGCTGGGGAGAGAGACTGGGGAGGGGGAAGGAATGGGGTGGGGAATGGATCATTGGGGAGAAAAATGGACATCTGTAATACTTTAAACAAAAATAAAAATTATACTTATTAAAAAAGAATAATTAAAGATAAGTAAAAAATTAAAAATAAAAATAAATTAAAAAAAAAAACTTTTGCTATACCAATGTAGAGGGTGGTCTACCTGCAACCCACCCTGCACCAAGGTGGGATAGTCTTCTACTTAGGCAGAAATACAAAAGAGGCCCTTATATTTTCATACAACAAAGTGTGCACCATATGGAATGAAGCTGTCATTTAAAAAAATAACCCTGTGACACTCCTCAGTAAAGTGCATCTCAAACCACTTCACCCATCGTGTGGAACGTGGCCCAGCTGAGCATGGCTCAGCCACTGATCATCGACCTGGGATCCAGGAGATCGAGGCTCCATTCCCGGTGCACACTTTCCTCCCCAGTCAGCTAATTCCTCCCTGATGGCCTTGAGCTGGCCTCTGCCTCAGCGGAGGGACACAGCTCCCTCCCGCAGCCCCCAGGCTGCTGCTGCTCCGGCTTCCATGCTGCCCTCCCGGCCTCTGACCATCCCAACTCTGGCTTCCAAACCACTTCTCTAGCTGCCTCTAACTTGGTTGTCAGTCCTGCCTATTTTTAACTCCTCAATCCATGCTGTCGTCACTGGGACTGAGATGTGACACTTCACAGAGGAAAGTACACCTTTCTTGATGTATTTCTTAAGAGGATTTTGCTCAGTGCCTTGGACTTTTAAGAACATTTCTCAGTTGCAACTTACTTCCATTTTAGTTTACGTTCTGCACTGTTGCTATTTTAACCCTAAGTTTCATTATTTTAATACATTAAAAATATGGGAGTGAAATAAATTTAGTATCCTGAAAGCTGATCACATGATGGATCATTCTATAAATTCTTTTCCTAAGTGTCATGTATCAGGAGTTTACATTTCTGCTCGATCGAGTTTCGTTTTTCAAGTCTCAGTAAACTCCATTCATACCGCTCAGAACCCGTCTTCTCACATGTAAAACAGATATAGTTTCTATACCACCTAACTCAAGACATTTGTGAAGATCAAATAAAATGCAAGCGCAATCCATAGACTGTATCTAAAGCACAAAAATGGCAAAACAAAGCTTTTCCAAATTGACTCAAAGCACAATGTGAACATTCAATATTTTATTGGAAAGTGTATGAATTGTGCACTCATTATAAATTTCTCAGTGGCATCTTAATTAAATATGTTTTGGCTACCCACTAAAGGGAAAGAAATAATAGTTACATGAGTAGCAAGAAGTACTCCCACTGGGTTGGGTGTTTTTTTAAATAAAGAAATATGTACTTCCCCTGCCAGTGTCAAGGGCATTACTGCACCGCGCCTCTCTTTTTTTTTATGTAACTTAACCTGGAGATCAGCACATAGTCGTAAAGACTTACCTTAATGATTTGATAGCTCCACAGTTTTATACTGTGTGGATAGAACAGTTTATTTTACCAGTCATTCACTGGACATGAGTTATTTCCATTATTTTCCTTTTGAAAATAATGCAACAAACACTTGGTGAATTCCTGGTTTTATATGTGTGGACCACGTCTTTGGGATAAATTCCTAGAAGTAGGATCTCTTTGTGAATGCACCTGCATTGTTGTGAGGTTCTGTCAGCCGTCCCTTCGTGGGGTCAAACAGTTTTGCCTTTCCAGCAATACATAAAGATAGCGGTTTATTCTCAACCTTACCAAAAAAATTAAGTGTCAAGTTTATGGATCTTCTCCCAATAGCTGAAAAAATCCAGTGTATTTACATTTACATTTCTCTTATATGTGTAGACGTGCTTAAAGGTAACTCTCATTTCTTTTTGTGTGACTTATCCATTCATATCTTTGTCAGTAGCTTCAGATTAACTTAGTTTCTTTAAGTCGGCCTTTTTTAGGCCCTCATTGGTTGTTTTGTTCAAGCCCCTGCTGGCTCTCCCCTGAGCTACTGTACCAGCCACTAACTGGTGTCCCTGCTGCCCCCCTATCCTCACACTGTCACCCAGTAGCTTCTCTCTATTTCCCTCCTTCTCCCTTTCTCTTTCTCTGTCTAATTCAACTAATTCACCTCATGTCCTTGCAGATAATCCTCCAATGGATTCCCATTACAACTAGGCTAAAATTCATGTTTCTGTCGAGGCCCAGGAGGCACATACGGTCTTCACCCAGCACATTCCTGCAGGCGTCCCTTTCACTCTGTGGCTGCCACCCCTGGGCCTCTCTGCTCTTTCCTGCGCTCAGTATTCTCCCCCCTGAGAGGCTCTGCAGGGAGCCTGTCCCCCCCCCTCGGCTCCCTCTCATGTCCGGGACTGCTCAGTGTCTGCAGCCAACCTGCCTTTCCTGAGGGCTGCTGTGCTGTCTGCCCCCAGCTCCTCTAGAATGAAAGGGCCTGAGGGAAGGGGGATTTGGGGAGGTTGTATTGTATTGTGTTGTTTTGTTAATCCTCACCCAAGGATATTTTTTCCATTGATTTTTAGAGAAAATGGAAGGAGGAAGGGAGGCGGGAAGAGAGAGGCATGGAAGAGAAAGATCCATGGGAGAGAGACACATTGAATGGTTGCTTCCTGCTCATACCCAGACTGGGGTGGGAGTCGAACCCACAACCCAGGTAGGTGCCCTTGACTGGGAAACAAACCGTGGACCCTTCAGAGCACCAGCCGGCCCACTAACCACGGAGCCAGGGCGGCCAGGGTGAGGGGAGAGTTTTGTCCTGCGCATCCCTAGTTGTTCTGCACCTGGAATGATGCCCAATGAACTTCTGTTTCCGGAACCAGAACCAGTTAAGTTTCTCTCAATTTTCCTA
This sequence comes from Miniopterus natalensis, assembly GCF_054644295.1. Taxonomy (NCBI): domain Eukaryota; kingdom Metazoa; phylum Chordata; class Mammalia; order Chiroptera; family Miniopteridae; genus Miniopterus; species Miniopterus natalensis. Next base: position 48,322,537 of record NC_142093.1, read on the forward strand.
TGTTTTCTAAGATTTCCTCTAATGCTATATTTTGATTTCTCGTGTAAGATCAGCATTAATTACAAATCTTAAGAGTAGTTATTCCAAATTAAAGACACGAGATCCACAAAAGTTTAAAAGAAGAGTTGTAATGTCCCATAAAAAAATGGTAACTTTAATTTGAGATAAGAAAATTTAATGTTAAAATACTTTAACTACAAAATGACATCCGAATTAGGTTATAGGAGAGTATACCAGAAAAGTGCAATGCCTCCATTTTATCTGTGTCCTTAGAATAGAGCATTAATGGGGACGGGAAGGGTTTCTCCTGAAAGAGGGCCAACCATGAAGGGTGGTGCTGATGGCGCTGGGCCACTTGCCGGGTCACTGAACAGCTGTCAGTCCGGAGGGAGAGCCGCCTGCACTGCGGGAAACACACCCCGAGCGCCCTCCAGAGGGCAGGCCCAGCCCCGGGAGATTTAGGCCATTGCTTCTCTTTCTAATAAAACTTTACAAAGCAGCACATAGACAGTGTAAAATAAACATAAGATTTTGTTGATATGCATACAAAAGATTCACAAAAAATCAACACCAAAATATTACTTAAAGTGCTGGATATACTGAGCCTCAGTGAATGACTTTTCAGTATTTTCTAAATCTTTCCCATCAAATGATTATTAATGTTGTTACCGAAAAGGAGTGTTTAAAATAGCTGCTGGAAAGAGAAAATATCTGTGGCTCCGAGGTTTTTCTACATAATATTGCCAACTCCTCCCCACTCACTCCTCAGGGGAAGGGGAAAGAAGGGGCACTGGAGAGAACACCTAGAGCCAGCAAATTAGGAAAGTTCATAGGGTCATAACATAAAAGGCTGTGCGAAAAGTTGATGAGCAGTAATAAAATCGGGTAACAGGACTTTAGCGTCTTTATTGAGTTACTGATACTACATCAGTTCTATTAGATATAGAGATAGATAAAGACAAGGGAGTAGAAACATTCCTTTAACTTGATCTGCAATCTGTACTGGGTTATTAGGAATAGCTTCTTTGAAATGCCTAAAGAAATCACGCTGGAACAAGACACAGCAACACTCATATGATTTTGTGTAACCAAATAATTCAGTTCCCCATTGTAGAAAATCAGAAATGTTTTACATCTAAGTAGGTATTTCTCAGTCCCCAGGGAAACTGATATAAAATTGTCTGAAATAAAGACATTAAAAGCAAACTTTCAATGTGCTTGTACTTGATATTTTAGTGTTGTGACCTTGTTTCTATGGAAACTTCATAGGCAAATGCTGAAATTGAGGCTTCTTGTATTACTTTATCAAATATTTCCTAAATATTCAAAACAAATTGAAATGAAAGTGTAACCATCACGCTCAACATTAGAAGGTGAATTCTGTACCCGTAAAGCCTGTTTGTTAACTATTCGGACCGCACACTATTTATCACAGCCCTGGGCTTACTCCACTTGCCTCACCTGCTGCCAGGCCCGGGTCTCCTGAAGCTCCTCTGTCCAGGGCATTCTCGGCTTTAAAGGAAATCATCAGAACAAACTCATTAAAATCTAGCAATTTGTTTACCTAGTAAATTCACACTATTTCCTGACTTCTACTTTTATTCTTATTCACTCTAATGGGCTTATAAACATAGGGCTGAGAGGTATGTGTTGCTTCTGAGTCCTGTACAGTCATTTTGGATGGAAATAATTAAAACTGAAGACAGTTTGAAACAGACCCGCTGTATGGGGAGATTCTAAACTATGAGCTGTGTTCTAAAGTTCTGTAAGCACCACGACAACTGCATTTGGCGTGTGTGTCACCTGCAAGTCAGCCCCTTCTACTCCATAGCTGTGCTCCACTGCGATTCACATTTCTCAGCCCGGCCTCTTCAGCAGCAATATAGGGACAGTTAACACGGGCCTTACTTGTAGTTAAAAGGGCCACATGATATATCCATCAAAGGGAGTTGTAAATCTTAGAGGAATTTCATAAAGGTCCTATATTGGTCTCTGGCACTATTATCTCCTAACACTTCCCATCTATTTTCAGGTTTACCATACAGCACCAAGCAGGGCACACGTTTTTCCAAATTTTTATTCCCTTTTTGCTTAAAGCTACAGTTAATGAATTCACATCACTTTTTCACAATATTTAACTGTTATGAAAAAGCGGATTTCCCAGTTACAAAGCCACACGAACCATCTGGGTCAATCCATAGGCTTCATTACTACAAATCTTAATAAAATTAAGAGCTTAACTAAGTTTAAGTACAATAAGAGCTTTAAGACATTTCATCTATGAAATGATGAAATAGTATGGCATTTATTGTTGTCAAAGATTTTTTTATTGAGTTTTTAGAGAGAACTAGGGATCAGCTGCCTCCTGCACACCCCCTACTGGAAATGGAGCCTGAAACCCAGGCATGTGCCCTGACCAGGAATTGAATCAGCAGCCTCTGAGTGCATGAGATGAAGCTCAACCAACTGGGCCACACGGGCCAGAGGGAATCTGGCATTTAGATGAAACAAGTGGACAAATATATTTTAACAACTTTATGAGAGAATGCTTTCCACTTCAAAGAACAGTGTTCATGAGCCACATTGTTACCCAGAATTATTTTGAATCAACCATTTCCTCTCTTTTCCCTGTCTCCTCCCTCTTCTCTGCGCCCCCCACCACCACCCATTTGGTCTTTAAAACTTTCACCTCAACTGTCTAGCAGGATTCTATTGGAAAGCAGGGATGGGGGGATGGTCAGAGGTAACCATGGAGACATACATTCTCGTGCAGGATCTGGCATCTTAACCCCCAAAATTTTAAATTACAAAGTCTAAATTTGTTTCTTTCTTTTTTGCAAACGTTGAACAACAAGCAATCTTATGAACCACACCACCTCTCTTTAGAAGAGGCAAAGTAAAAACGAAATCTCTTAAGTCACTAAAGACTAAAAGTGGAAAAGTAGAAATTTTCAAGTAATCGAACTCCATGGGTTCTCCTTTGGGTAAAAAAACAAACGAATAAATAAAAATTATGATCTACAGTGCTGGGAGTGACATTTCACATTGTTCACTTAGTTTATGTTTTATTTTCCACAATGTTCTTTCCTTCTGTGTTCAAATTGTAGTTGGAAAGGTTGAGGCAGCTCCATCCATAAAACTGAAAGCAGCTCACTTAACACCATATAGACCCCCTGTGTCAGTGTCTACCTTGAATTTAAAGAACAAATTCTAAGTTGTTTGCTCCTAAACTGTCCAGAGTGTCAACTACCTTAACAGGTGGGGGCAAGGGTACCACCAAGCTTTTATCTGGTTCCTTCACTTAGGGACCATCTGGAAAGTTAAGAGTGGATACATAAAATGGATACTCCAATGGCAAGGTATTCAAGTTTTCATTGAGAAAGGAAGAAAACATACCTAAAAGTTTTCATAAAATCTCACGAAAAGCTAACTAGGTCTATAAACAGGAATGGCTGAGCACTGGAGTGACCCAGGCAGGGATGAAAAATGAAAATAAGGGAAAGACCTGAGCATTCAGGCAGTACAGAAAGAAACTGACTAGACTCGAGGGGGACGGAATAAGGGGTGGGGTGCCAGGCCTAGCCAGCCTTGGTCCCTGGTGGTCAGCACTGAAAAAGTCGGCTCCAGGCAAGAAGAAGCCTGAGGCCATAGATCCCTCCCAAGGGACCCCGGGGACAACAAAATCCAGAGGTACACCTGAGAATAGACACCGCCCACCACCTCCTTACCTTTGAGCATCTGCAGGTCAGTGATTTGCTGTCGATGTTGTTGCTCACTGCCTCCAACATCCAACTTGGCCTTCAGGGATGTGGGCGATGCTGCTACAGCCACCATGTTTCCAGGTGCCACCTTATAAACTTCAGACTCGTAGTCTGGTTCTACTGGCCCTGAGCTTTGGCCCAGCTTCGGGCTGGCATTGGGCTTCAAGCAGCGGCTAAGCTCGTTGCCCATTGTGTACCTTCACTCCTCAATTCTGTCACCACCTTTACTTGTCACCCACCTTCCCTGCCTTTAGCAGTCTCCTCCAAAACAATGACACACCTGGTACCCTTCAAGCAGGCACAAACTAGCTTTCTGATGGCCTGGCTGCCAGGCACAGGGCCCGACAAGGGCTCAGGGCCCCTGCCACACACCCTCTGCTTTGCTGCTACGGCCTCCCTTTAGTTGACTAGTATGTGAGGATGGCGACCAACCAAACTAATTCAAAATGGGTAAGGAACAGACTAACACTGAGAACTACAACCACTTCCAGAAGAGAACACAACCAAAGCTCCTCCTCCTTCGCAGCCACTTCTCAACTGAAGAGCATTCTCCTGGCTGGGACCAGCCAACCAGAACACATTCCGTGGTCACCTGGCTACCAGAGACCAATCACGCAGAATTCTCGCTATGTGCCAGCCTCACAGCAAAAGCATATGATTGGCTGGTGGGCATGGCTCAGTGGTTGAGCATTGACCTACGATCCAGGAGATGGAGGTTGGGATCCCAATCAAGGCACATGTCTGGATTGCAGACTCATCCCTACTAGGGGCCTGCAGGAGACAGCCAATCAATGACTCTCGTCATTGATGTTTCTCTCTCGCTCTCCCTCTTCCTTCCTCTCTCTGAAATAATAAAAACTCTAAAGAAAAAGAAAAAGCATGTTTTACAATGCCTGCCCCCTGCCCTCCACCTCCCCAAGGCCAGACCTCTGTTCTTCTTCACCTCACCAGTAGGTATGCCATAGTCTCAGGTTTCCATTCATTACAGGGGTGGGGAATGTCTGGCCCACTGGCTATATGCTGCCTGAGAAATCATTTGATCTGGCCCTGCCAAGTAAACCGCAGATGGGACTTGGAATTCAATAAATCTAGTAACTTTTTTAATAGCTAATTTTTAAGCTGATGATTTTGTATGGCGGGAGAATGATGTTATAAATATCCAAATGGCCCTTGGCAGATAAAAGGTTCCCCAACCCTACATGATTACAGGCTGCCTGGAGCTTTCAGGTTGTGTGCAAAGTACAGCAAGCATTTGCTAATGCAAGCAAGCCGGTTTCATTAGCAACTCAGTTTCCTTGAGTCTGTCAGCTGAGTACTTTGATGTGTTGCTCACCAAACTTATTTGCATCCTGTTGACCACTTTCCTAATTAAATGCTCCTCCTCTCTACCTTTCAAAAATGGTTAGTTTTCACCTGCATCTTGACCATAGCAACCCCTGGAGCCTTGGTCCTACTCTCCATAAACAGACTGAATTGAGTCTCAAAGACACCTTACCCCTCCACTTACTCAGGGGTAAAAGCAGAACCGAACTCATCCCTCCCAGTTCAAAAATGCAGGAATTCACCGATTTGCATTTCTCATTTCTGTTTCTCCCTACCACATAGAGAGTTTCCAGTTTTTCTTTCTTTGCCAACAATAAAGCTTAAAGCACAATTTTCTCACTCAAAATTGAGAAACTCAAAGTGGGGAACCACTATCCTGATTTGATGAAGACGATGATAATGATGGTAACATTTGGCAAACACCTACTGTGCCCCCAATCTTCTTTCAAGTGAGATATCTATTTAACCATCCAAAACCATCCTCATTTTACAGAATTTGCAGAAGAAATTGAGACACAGAAGTAAAGTAAAGCTTCTGAGGGTCACATGATTGTTCATGGGTGGAGCCAGGATAGGATTCCAGATAACGTGGGATAAGGACTTTCTATCAGGATTTTTTATTTTTAATGTGGATCTTTAATATATTTTCTGTCTTTCAACAGTAAGTTTCTCCAATGTGCCAGACACTGTATGTGTGAAACACTCCCGCCTCCAGTGAGTCCAGCAGATAAAAAAAACAAAGGCTTAGATAGTCCCATGGTCTGAGGCCACAAAGTGGGAAAGTACTTTAACCTGGGACTCAAACCTTGATCTGTCTGACCCCAAAGTACATTCTAGTGTAAAGAGTCGGAGTCTTATTCTGGAAACACAGACCAATTGATGCCTGGAAGTGTGTGTGAGGGCAGAATGGCAGGAGATGAGGTCAGAAGAGGGGTCCCCAAGTACCCTGCAGGCCTTGGAAAGGACTTCAGATCATAGTCTGGAGGAGCAAGACAATCATGGAGAACCACTGAACTTGACATTTTAACAAAGGTCCTTGGCTCCTGTGTAAAGCCTAGACTAGATGTATCAAAATGTTTGTAACCCTCTTAATAATAGATATAAACTCATTTAGCAGGACATCTTAAAGGGCTGGAATAAGAAACAAAGGAGGAATGTCAGGGACCCTGTCCCCAAATCCTCAACCCTTTTGGTATCCCTGTCTTCCCACTTGGCCATCCTAATGACCCATCTGATAAACTAAATGAAGTGTCATTTTAAACAAGCCTCAGGCTGATCCATGAGTCCTTTACCCCAGGATCATTCAGTCGACATCTCTTCCCCAAATTTTAGGCCAACTGGTTGCTCCCCCTTCCCCTCCCTGATGTCTGTTTTCTATTTCTGTGTCTTGCACCCAAGTCCCCAATCTTCAGGCTCCATCCACCCCAACTCAAGCCTCATTGCCACCAACTGCCAACTGGTTCCAACTGCCAACTGCCAAGATTTCACCTTACTCTCCTTTCTTGCTCTCCCTCCCTCCTCTGTCATTTTTTTTTTTTTTTTTCCTCTCTCTCCCACCCACTTCCATTCCTGGGGAATGGAGAAGTAGAAGATTCCTCTGATATCTGCAAATAAAATTTCAGGAAAGTGGACAATCTCTATTATTCACTTATGGGAACAAAGTTCATGGCTACCCCGCCCAATTTGGAAACTCCCAACTTACTATCAAATCACAGGTTATGGCTGCATGAGCAAAAACATAGTTCAGTGTTGGATCAAACTGGGACCAGCATGCTCCTCTCAGAAGGCTTTTGTTAGTGTCCAAAGCCCTCTTATGATCCTGAGGGCTCCATTCTTATGGAAAGAGCCCTCATCAGTAACTTCCCTTAAGAATGCATGTACTGCCTGGCCAGCATGGCTCTGGGGTTGAGCTTCAACCTATGAACCAGGAGGTCATGGTTCGGTTCCAAGTCAGGGCACATGCCCATGTTGCGGGCCCTGTCCCCAGTACGGGGCGTGCAGGAGGCATCCGATCAATAACTCTCATCATTGATGTTTTTTTCTCCCTCTCCCTCTCCCTTCCTCTCTCTGAAATCAATAAAGACATATTTGAAAAGACATATTCAAAGAAACTCATTTTTTCCTTCTACTTGTCTTTCCATGTCCTCCACAGGCCCCTACCCAAGGCCTATTGACTCATCAACATTTACTTGTCCTTCTTCTGTAGGCCGCCTTTTGATTATTATTAGTGTTCCTTGGAAAGAAAAGACCAAACTGGTTCTCTTTCTCAAAGAGCAATGAACCCATTAAACAAATTTCAAAAACATGCGTTAGGGAAGTGGGCCAGTTCAGCCCAGACTCTTGGGCTGATCCACTCACTTGACCACAGTTGAGAACTGACATTAAACATTCAGGAAGTGGTACTTCTATAAGCTGGGTACAACCTACATGCCCAGGGCCTAAGAAGAACAACAACAGTAGAGCCACCTGCCTGAGTCCTCACTGTCAACAAGGGCTTCAATGCGCGCACATTATACCTATAGTGATGACAGGTTGGAGCAAAGATGGTATCACTGTCCAACTTAAGTCAATACCTGTTATCTCATTACTGGGCCATATCTGTCATGAACTATGACCCAACACTTTTAACAAATCCTCTGATAGCTTCCTTCATCGCCTTGGAAATAGTGTATTTACAGTAACTAAATGTATATGGGTTGCATGTGTGGGTTGAATTGTTTACTTCTTAGATATTGACATTTAAATTATACCAAGGGGCCTGGCTGGTGTGGCTCAGTTAGTAGAGTGGCGTCCCATGCACCAAAAGGTTGCCAGTTCAATTCCTGGTTGGGGCACATACCCCGGTTTCAGATTTGTTCCCAGTCAGGGTACTTCTGTCTCCCTCCCTCCCTCTCTCTCTCTCTCTCTCTCTCTCCCCCCGCCCCCCCCACTCCCTTCCCCTCTTTCTAAAAATCAATAAAAACATATTAAAAAGAAAAAATAAAATATATCAAGGGGGAGTGGATTTGGGACATCTGCAATAGTGTCAACAATAATTAAAAATAAAATACACCACAGAGGAGCATTTGAGATCTTGCTCCCCAGAAAATGTCCTCAGTTTAGCTCAAATAAACTCATAAAATTCTAAAAAATATATACTACCAATGGTGTAACCCTATTTTTGAATTTCCTTTTCTTTCTACCCTTTTTCTTTTTGTCGGTTTGGTTTATTGTGAAGGCTGCCTGAGTGTTTCTAGACCTCTGAAAGTCCCTCTGAAGACCCGAAACCTAGCTAAGGTGACAAAGCTGAGCTGGCCAGCAATAAGAGTTCCCTCATTTTACTTCTTTACTTAGACAAAGAAATGTTGTAGAAGTCCCAGAGCCACAAATGTTCTTCCCAGGCTAGTCAGGTTTTGAATTCTTGGATGATAAGGCTTCAGAATGGGGGCCAGCCACACATGGGTGACAGAAGTCTAGATGTGTAACTCTTACTGGGACTCTAAAGTCAACAAAGCTATGAACGTTTTCTTCCCATCGCCTTTAACCCCTCTGCCCTCTTCCACCTCCACCCATCCCCCACCCCTGCAATCAGCACACTGCTGTCCATGGCCATGAGTTCCCTCCTTTTCCTTTCTATTTTGCTCAACCCCTCCTTCCCCCCACCCCCACCCCAGCTGTGTGCCTGCTCTCTATCTATGAGTCTGTCCATGGCCATGAGTTCCCTCCTTTTCCTTTCTATTTTGCTCAACCCCTCCTTCCCCCCACCCCCACCCCAGCTGTGTGCCTGCTCTCTATCTATGAGTCTGTCTCTATTTTCTCTGATACTTCAGTTTTGAACATTTCTTTAAGTGACCTGAGTGATCAGTAAGTTTTTAGGGGCCTGGTTCGTGATTGTTCTCTAGAACCTTTCAAAAGCTCTAACTTCCTATCCAATGTATGTCTGTTTTGCAGCCTTCATTCCTTCTAGAAACTGCTGCATCCATTGTTTCAACACACTTATTCAATACCTGGGCATTTCAGTTTATTGTGTTCTCATTTTCATTTGTTTCAATGTATTTTTTATTTCTTTCCTGATCTCATTGTTACGTAGCATGTTGTTGTTTAGTAACATGTTGTTTAGCCTCCACATCTTTGTGCATTTTTCAATTTTCTTCTTCTGACTGATTTCTAGGTTCGTATCATTATGGTCAGACAAGATGCCTGATATGAGTTCAATCTTCTTAAATTTATTGAGGCTTGTTTTGTGTCCTAACATGTGGTCTATCCTATGTGCACCTGAAAAGAATGTATATTCTGTTCCTTTGGGGTGAAGTGCTCTGAAGATATCAATTAAATCCATCTGATCTAGTGTGTCATTTAAGGCTATCATTTTCTTGTTGATTTCCTGTCTGAAAGATCTATCCATAGATGACAATAGGGTGTAAAATTCCCTACTATGACTGTATTTCTGTCAATCTCTCCCTTTATGTCCATCAATACGTGTTTTACATATTTGGGTGCTCCTATGTTGGGTGCATAAATGTTTACAAGGGTATATCCTCTTGCTGCACTGCTCCCTTTATGATTATGTAGAGTCCTTCTTTCTCTCTTCCTATAGCCTTTGTTTTAAAGTAGATTTTGTCAGATATAAGTACTATCATCCCAGCTATTTTGTTCTTTCTATTTGCATAAAATATCTTCTTGTATCCCTTAACATCTAGTCTGTGGGTATCTTTCGTTCTGAGGTGGGTCTCTTGTAGACAGCATATATATGGGTCTTGTTTTCTGATACATTCAGTTACCCTATGTCTTTTGATTAGAGCATTTAAACCATTTACATTTAAAGTGATTACTGATAGGTATGTATTTATTATTTATTGCATTTTATTCATTTAACCAAGTTTCTCACTTCTTCTTCTTTTCCCCCTTCTCCTTTTCCTCCCCCTTCCCATTCTCCTTCTTATTAAAGAAGGCCTTTAATATTTCTTGTATTAATGGTTTGGTGGTAACAAATTCCTTTAGCTTTTTCTTCTCTGGGAAGATCTTTATTTCTCCTTCAAATTTCAGGGAAAGCCTCCTTAGCGTAATCTTGGTTGTAGGTCCTTGCTTTTCATCACTTGGAATATTTCATGCCAATTTCTTCTGAACTGAAATGTTTCTGATGACAAATCAGCTGACAGTCTTATGGGAGCTCCCTTATAGGTAACTAACTGTCTTTCTCTTGTTCCTTTTAAGATTCTCTCTTTGTCTTTAACCTTTGCCACTTTAATTATGATGTGTCTCGGTGTGGGCCTCTTTGAGTTCACCTCTTTGGGACTTTATGTGTTTCTTGGGCTTGGGTGTCTTTTTCCTTCCCCAGGTTAGGGAAATTCTCTGTCATTATTTCTTCAAATAGGTTCTCAACCCACTGCTATCCTTCTCCTTCTGGTACCCTTATGATGCTCATGTTTTTACTCTTCATGATGTGCCAAGGTCCCTTAAAGTATTCTCGTTTTTTAAATTCTTTTTTCTTCTTTCTGCTCTGAATACATGTTTATTTTCTACCTTGTCTTCCAAATCACTGATTTGATCCTCTGCTTCATCAAGCCTACTATTTCTTTCTTCCAATGTATTATTCATTTCAGATCTTGTATTCTTCATTTCTGACAGGTTCCTTTTTATGGTGTCTGTGTCCTTTCTCATGCTATTGAGCATCCTTATAACCATTGCTTTGAACTGATATGTTGTTTGCCTTCATTTCATTTAGTTCCTTTTCTGGAGATTTCTCCTGTTCTTTCATTTGGGGCCTGTTTCATTTTCTCCCCATTTTGGCTGCCCCTTTGTGTTTGTTTCTATGTATTACATAGATCTGCTATGACTATCAGTCTTTTAAAAGTGGCCTTATATAGTAGGTTTCCTGTGGGATCCAGTGGTGCAGTCTCTTTGATCACCTGAGCTAGATGCTCCAGGAATGTCCCTTGTGTGGGTTATGTGGGTCCACCTGTTGTAATTGAGTCTTGATTGATATTGGCCCATTTGTACAATGGATTGACACTCAGGCTGGCTGACTGTGAAGCTCAACTCCAACCACGGCATGCGAGCAGCTGTGCAGATGCTGACCACATGGAGCAGAATTTGCCTTAGCAGTCTGGTGCCAGCTGATATCTCCTTTTGTATATGTTGCTTGTAAAGCTTATTGGATCCTGCTCTGATGTTTTCTACATCAGAGAAAGCTGGTCACTGGGTGTGTTGGTTCTGGGCCTTTTGGGAGGTTACTCTTGGCAGGCCAATATCAGATACTGCCTGTGACTGGCTCTGGGCAACCTGTTGAAGGAACAAGCAATCCACAATTTGTGGCTACCTCTGCTGGGTCTGCTTGCGTGCAGGAAGGACCAAGCTATGCACCAAGGCCAGCTTTTACCAGTGCCCCAGGGCAGGTCTGCAAAGGTCCCAAAGCACCCTGACGAAATCTACCTCTGCCTGTGTCTGCCTGCTGGCTTCCTGTTAGGCTCAGTCACTGAAAGCGCCTCTGGCATTACTTGAGTTGCATGAGGTAATTTCTCAGTTAGTCACCAGATAGAGGCGAGTGGTGTTCACCATATTGATACAAGTTCAAACTTTGTGCCAGTGATGGGTCTGAGGCGACTCAGCAAATATCCCCAGCTATACCAAGTCTAGCTGACACCTACTGGGTGCTCGTACACCTTTGCGGTGGGGCCAGGTCTCAATAGTTCATCGGTGTGAGGCCAGCAGAGTTATCAGGCTCAAACAGACCCAATATTTAGCCATGTGAAGGGAGGGCCCAGCTCTGGTCAGGTGTGCAGAAGAAATGACCCCTGTCCTAGAGCCACACAAGTCAGTTGGTCTAAGACTTCAGCAGGGTGTGGCTGCCAGGAATAGGGAGGATGGGGTTAGTAGGTCTTCCATGAGGTAGAGGTGGGAGGTGTGGCCCCCTCCAGAGAGTCACACAATTCAGTCTGTCCCAAATTTTGCTCCCACCTCAGCAAGGTGGAGCCACTAGCAGTCCTGCAGGTGGAGCTGCTAGAGCCTGGAGGGTGGGTTAGCAGATCCCCCATGAAAGAGAAGCACCAGTAAAGTTCACAAAGTAGTGGGGAGAATGGCCCCCTACCCCAAAGCCGCACAACTCAGTCACTGACACCCTGTGAGTTTCCCTAGACCTCTACACCATAGCCAAGGCTGCTGACTCTTCAGCAGTGCATAAGGTCCACAGGGTAGGGTCAGAGGGAGTCCAGAGGGAGTCCAGAGGGTGAGACTATTGCTATTCCTCAGGCTGATGTCACATGAAGGAGAGTGCCCCCACCCAAGAAAGATGACATCTGCTGCATGGGAGAAGAACTCAGCACAGGGTTCCTGGTGAATATCCCTTCAGCTCTTTCCCCAGAGCCACAAACCCCAGGTTCTCCTCACTCAGCTCTAGCCCACTCCACCTTCCCTCCACCAGAGCCCAGGGGGAGTGGCTGCAAATGAGATTTTGTGCATTGGCCCTTTAAGAGGGTGCCTGTTGCCCTGGCTGGTGTGGCCCAGTTGGTTGAGCATCATCCTACCCACTGAAAGGTCACTGGTTTTATTCCTGGTCAGGGCACATGCCCAGGTTGCTGGTTCAATCTCCAGATGGGGCATGTATGGGAGGCAATCAATCGATGTCTCTCTCTTTCATCGATTTTTCTCCCTCTCCCTTCCTCTCCCTCTAAAATCAATTTTAAAAACATACTGAAGATGGTGCTTGTCTATCGTCAATAAATCAGCAAACAATTAGAGTTGGTGAGGATGTGGAGAAGAGAAAATCCTTGGGCACTGTTGGTGGGAATGCAGACTGGTGCAGTCACTGTGGAAAACAGTCTGGAGTTACCTCAAGAAAATTAAAACTAGAACTGTCTTATGACCCAGAGATTCCATTTCTGGTAATATACCCAAAGAAACCTCAAACACTAATTTAAAAGAATATATGCACCCCTGTGTTCACTGTAGCATTATTTACAATAACCAAGATTTGGAAGCACCCAAGTGTTCATCAATACATGAGTGGATAAAAAAGCTGTGGGACATTTGCACAAGGGAATACTACTCGGCTATAAAAATTTAAAAAAAGGAAATCTTGTCCTTTGTCACAGCATGGATGGACCTGGAGAGCATTATGTTAAGTGAAATAAGCCAGCCAGAGAAAGACAAATGCCATATGGTTTCACTCCTATGTGGAATCTAATGAACAGAATTAACAAACAAAATAGAAACAGACTCCTAGATATAGAGAACAGACTGACAACTGTCGGAGGGGAGGAGGGTTGGAGGCTGGGTGAAAAAAGTGAAGGAATTAAGAAAAAAAACCTCAGAGACACAGACAACAATATTGTGATTACCAGTGGGAAAGGGGGTGGGGGAAGGTCGAAGAGGGTACAGGTGGAATAAATGGTGATGGAAGGAGACTCTACCTAGGGTGGTGAACACACAATACAGTATACAGATGATGTGTTATAGAGTTGTATACCTGAAACCTTATATAATTTTATTAACCAATGTCACCCCAATAAAGTTAATAAAAAACAGATAAAAATTAAAAAAAAAAAAATCGAATGTGTGATCAAATTTTGTACACTTTGAATTATAATTATATTTTATTTTTAATTATTTAGCTCATTACTATCTATACAACACGTTATGTGAAAATGTTGATAACAACACAATTAGTAATTATGCTTAAGTGAAAGCACAAAAATATTTTGTAGAATATGCTATTAATTTATGAATCAGGTATGTCTTTATTTTGTTATTTTTTCCACCTTTCCCAGTAGAACACCTAAACCTGCATCACACAAATACAGTCATCTGTGATATTTGGCCCTTTCATTTATACAGAAACCACCACTTTGCACATCTGTTAATGTGTTATGAAATTATATCTGTTATGCAGAAGAATAGAATATATTTTATTGAACAGTATGCTAGCCGGTTTTATAACTTTAATTATTTAAACATGTGGCCTGTGAGTCTCTCTTTGTACTCTTGTCCTGGGTACTGCAAACATTAGGAGGAGGAGTTTGTAGTAGCAAACTGCTGAAAACAATATAAATGTAGATCAATATGATATTGATTAAATAATATATGATATATCTGTATAATAGAATCATATGCAGCCTTTAATAAGAAAAAGTTAAATGGCCTGGAGCCAAATGGCTGGGTTTCAAATCCTCTCTCTTCTTCCTAGATGTGTGACCTTAAGTTATTTATTGTCTCTGTGCCTCAATAGCTTCATCTGTAAATAGGAAAATACTAGTACTTTGCTCATAGGACTGTTGTGAGATTAAAGAGTCAGTTTGTTTAAAGTGCTTAGAACAGTGGTGGACACATAGTAATTGTATATAATAATCTATTATGTTCATTATTTGCAGACATCATACAAGCTCCAAGATATAGTAAAAGAAAAGCACAATGCAGAGTGTACCAATACACTATCATTTGTATAAATAAACTTTCAAAAATATGTGTGTATACATATATACTTGTATCTCATATGTGTTTTCAAGCACATATGCTTGAAAAACTGCACAGAAATTGGTAATAGTGAGGGCTTCTTGGGAGAGAAATGGGAGATCTGGACTTGGAGGTAGGAGAGAAATTTTTCTCTGTATGTTCCAGTTACTCTCCTTAGAAAACCACCCCCAAAAAACTTAGTGGCTTAAAAAAACAATCATGTATAAGATTCATGGTTTCTGTGGGTTCGGAAAGCTGAGAGTGCAAGAAAAGCAGCTCATCCCACTCCATGATGTCTGTGATCTTGACCCTGTCGTTGCTCTTACTTCATTCGGCCACTATCTCAGGTTGCTTTTCCAGGTCTGTGTCCCACACCAGGCTATATGATCCTTTAGAACAGGAGCCACAGCAATTCATCTCTGTATCCCTAACAGGGCATAGCATAGGCACTCGGGAAAATCTTGGCGGAGGAACAGAGGAGTAGGACGAATACATGTGCTCATGTTCCCTTGGAGTCCATGTGTCCTTCGTTTCCTAATCCCGGGTACACCCGCCACCTCTTCATAGGCTAAGCGCATGCCCCAGAGGTTGAAACTGCAAAATCCTGGTAACAAAGCCTTATTTGTTTTTAGGTGGACACATCTTGTATCAGAGTGACTTTGCAAAGAATGTTATCAACTTAGAGCAATGGTGCTATAGACACAACGTTTGTGTCCCCCCAAATTCATGTGTTGACATCCTGACCCTGAAGGTGATAGTATTAGGAGGTGGGACCTTTGGGAGGTGATTAGGTCATAAGGATGGAGCCCTCACGAAGGGGATTGGTGCCTTATAAAACAGACGCCAGAGTGCTCCCTAGCTCTTCTAGAACATGAGAACACAATGAGAAGATGGCCATTTATGAAGCACGAAGCAGGTCCTCACCAGACAGCTTATCTTGGACTTCCCAGCCCCTGGAACCATGAGGACTAAAATTTGGTTTATAAGCTTCTTTTGCCTATAGCATTCTGTTACAGCAGCCCAAACGGACTAAGACAATGAGGGTAGAAAATAAAGGACTGAAGCACATTGTCAAGCAAGGTGCAGAGAGCAGACTTCACACACAGATCAGGGGCAGGCAAATTCAAGACCTCGGCCCTTTCTGTTGAGGTATATACAAGCAGGGAAGAGGGAATAATATTCATTTGAAAAAAATACTTCTTTAACATTTACATGAAAGAAAAACACAGAAGACAGACTACTCTGTCCAAAGACACAAAGTAGTATCTCAACAGCTAACACCAAAATTCCACTGAGGAAGAGAAGTATCTTTGGGGAAACAGCTCCATAGTTTATAGTAGAAAGGGAAGCCTGAAAACCTGCTTTCAGCAAAAAAACAGAAACAAACAAAACAAGTACATTGTTCTGCTGGAGAGAAAGAGGGGAATTGGTAATTCTCAAAGGGAAGAATGAAGAGAGTAAGGAAGGGATCAGAAAAGGAAGGGAGGAGACAGTGAGGCAGTGTGAGTTCGGGGCTACCTAGAAGCACAGAGGGAAGATCACCTAAGGCACTAAAAGGGTTTTTAGGATCAAGAATATGTCATTAAAAATATAGATTGTCCTGCCCTAGCCCGTGTGACTCAATTGGTTGGGCATCATTCCCAGTTCACTGAAAGGCTGCTGGTTCAATTGCTAGTCAGGGCACATGCCCAGGTTGTGGGCTCAGTCCCCTGTAGGGGACATGCAGGAAGCAGGCGATCAATGTTTCACTCTCACATGAATGTCTCTCTCTCTAAAAATCAATAAAAAATCTTTATAGATAGATGATAGATAGATAGATAGATAGATGATAGATAGATAGATAGATAGATAGATAGATAGATAGATAGATAGATAGATGATAGATAGATAGATAGATAGATAGATAGATAGATAGAGATAGATAGAGATAGATAGATACACACACACACATACACACACATACACACACACACATATATATGTTTTCCCCTCCTTAACCCATTAACCCATAAACCTTTGATAAAATTGTGCTGCACACACCAGTTTTATAGTAGTTGCTTTGAAGAAGAAAGTCAAGACCAAGGGCAATCCATGTTTGGATACGCACCAATATGGAGACTCAAAAATTCAGAAAGAGCAGAAATAGCCATAAGAACAGAACTTTTCTGAAAATTCAGAGAAACCATGAGAATGCACCAAACAAAAATTGTAATCATTCTTATCTAGATTTCCATCAGACCCCAGAGGACATCTGGGTTACACATAAAATTTCAGAAGTATCTGTCTTGTGGCGGTGAAAGGAGAATTTAGATGTTAAAGGGATGGTTTCTGAATAACAGACGCTAAGTCACTGCAGCAATGTTTGAACTGTTGGCCACAACCAATTAGTGGTTCATAAAAGCAAATTGGCAGGGCACAATCAGTGTTTTTAATGAAATAATAAAATGGAAAGGAATACTTCGACACCACTAGCCATTAGGAAGATGAAATTAAAACCTTGATACATATATCTCCACGTCTATTATAAAGCTAAAGTTAAAAATAGTGATAATACCAAATACTGGTGAAGATGCTAAGAAACTGGATGTCATATACATTGCTGGTGGGGATGTAAAATGACACGGCCACTCTGAAAACCTGTTTGGCAGTTACTTATAAAACAAACATACACTTACCACATGACCCAATCACTCCCCTGGACATCTATCCCAGAGAAATAAAAATGTATGTCCACAGACACCAAGAAAATGTACACAGCCCAGCCGGGCGTGGCTCAGTGGTTGAGCATCGCCCTAGGATCCAGGAGATCACGGCGCGATTCCCGGTTGGGGCACATGCCCTGGCTGCGGGCTGGATCCCCAGCTGGGGGCATGCAGGGGGCAGCGGATCAATGACGACTTCCTCACCATTGATGTTTCTAGCTCTCTCTCGCCCTCTCCCTTCCTCTCTCTGAAATCAATAAAGTCGTATTTTTAAAAAAAAGAAGAAAAAAAATGTATACAAATGTTCACAGCAGCATTATTTTTAACAGCTAAAAGCCAGAAACGGTCAAAATGGCCTTCTTTAGGCCGCCCATTCACACCATGGGTATACTCAGAAATTAAAATGAATCAACTACCGATACACCCAACTTGAACAGATCTCAAGAACATTATGCTGAGTGGGAAAAGCCAATTTTAGACAAAATTTCAGAGATGGAGAACAGAACAGTGGTGGCCAGGGGTTCTGGGTGGGGGTGAGGTGGTACTAGGTGAAACTCTGAAGGGGTAGCAGGAGGAACTTTCTTTGTGGTGGTGGGATAGGTCTGCATCTGGATTGTGCTGGTTGCACAGCTTCGTACATGTGATAAACTTGCATGGAACCACACATACACGTGCACACATACACACAAAAGTGCACCTGATAATAGATGAAATCTGGAAATGATTTACGGGTTGCACCAATGTCAATGTCCTGGTTTGATACTGCATTACGGTTATGTGAAATGTCACCACTGAGTACACAGGGGACCTGAGTGTACTTTCTTTGCAACTTCTTATGAGTCTATTAATTATTTCAAAGAAATAAGGTTTTAAAAACAAAAAGGAGTAGAATAGAATAGGAAAAGTTAGAGTCCATCTCTGAGTAAGAGAGTGTTGTTCTGGTGAAACTCTTGTTTCATTTGTATTTGCTCCTGTAAGCACTTGGTCACAGTGTGGAATGTATTTCGTGTTCTTCTTTGGGCGGGGGGGGACTGTCAAGGTCAAAAACGTTTGAAAACTACTGATTTACAGCAAGTTTGGAGAGTCTCATCATCTGTCTATCTTCTGTATCCAGAACACTGCCAGATACTATGGGGGCATTCGATAAACGTTTATTGAATAAATCTATGTCTGAGTATTACGGAAGATATTTAGGAAGAATCCCCAAGTGGGACCTGAGACCCTGGCACCACTAAGTTATGATTCTTCCATCTCTTGGTGTTCCCATTATGTGCTGCTACATAACAAAACATCCCCAAAACTTAGTAACTTAAAACAACTACAACATTGATTTTGCTCATGAATCTGCAGTTTGGCCAGGGACAGCTCTGTGTCTGCTCCACTCAGCATAAACTGGGGCAGTTTGAAGCTTAAGGCTCGCCTGCTTGCATGTTTAGTGGCTGATGCTGGCTGTGGGCTCAGATCTCAGCTGAGGATGTGGCTGGAAGGCCTACAAGTGGCCTTTCCTTGTAGGTGCTTGGTTTCCTCAGAGCGTGGAGGCACCCGGAGAGAGTCAGGTCAGAACCTTGTGGCCTTTTAAGACCTACCCTCATAAGCCAAAAAGCATAGCTTCTGTCACATTTTAGTCACTAGAAGGCAGGTATGAAGGACAGTCTGTACTCCACAAATGGTGGAAGATCAGACAAAAGAAAAGAAATGGTGGGAGGAGTGTCAAAGAAAATTTTAAAACCACTAATAATTGAGACTAATTATTATTATTAGTGGGTGAGACTAATAATTTGACATTGTTCTTTTTGTTATTATTGAGCTATACTTGACATATTATATTAGTTTCAGGCGTACAACATACTAATTCAGTTTTTGTATATACGGAGAAATGGTGACCGCAATAAGTTTAGTTAACCTGCTTCACCATATATAGTTACAAAATGTCTTTTTTCTATCACCATTGTTCTTAAGCAGCAAATGCTAAGGAGGCTGCCAGCTTTCTTAGGGATGGGCTGCAGAGCTGCACTGAGTGAGAAAACAATGTCTGCAAGTTCACTTAAAGCTCCTTTGGGAATCCAGCATGCTTGGTATGTTTGAAATGTGTGTCTCCATAGCTATATCCAGAAGAAACAGATTCCTCTGTTTCCCGAGTGAAAGGAGGCTGGAATTGGGGTTCACTGTGCGTCCACATTAGAACAGTTCAGTATTTCCATAGTCAAGCAAAAAATGGTGCCCAGGAAGGTAACACCTACCTAATGTTTGGCATGGCTTCTGAAAAGAAATCAAGTGCCAGGGAGACCCTTCAGAGTCAATGTCTCTGGATGTCTGGAGAGTTTCCTGCTCCAGTTTGGCAGATCCTTCAATATTGTATGACAGAAGCTGCTCCAAGCCCACCCAACGCTGCTTTCTTTTACTCCTGGGTGCACAGCTTGACTACATTTCCCAGCATTGCTTGCGGGTAGGTGAGACCATGTGAATGAGTCCTAGCCTAAGAGATGAGGGCAGAAGTAATGGAGACTACTTCCCAGCCTGGATCATAAAAACTCTAGTGCAACACTCTAAATGTCTTCTTTTTCCATTCACTGGCTGGATGGAGTAAATACCTAAAGGAAGGCAGAGTGACAAGAGAGAAGGGGCCTGGGTGCCTGAGTCACTACATATATACTGACCAGAAACATCGGTCTATAACGTTGCTGTATGAATGGGAAATACTCTTTTAATGCATTAAGCCACTTTGGGGGCTGTTTGTTACAATAGCTAGCCTGCCCTGACTGTGAAGCTGAACTGCGTGTCAGGGAAGGTTCATTCCCCTCCCTCTCCCACCATGGGTGGAATATACTTGCCCACTCCACTGATGGTGAGTTTGGCCACTGGGATGTAGACGGACATAAGGTGCCATGACATACTTCAATACTTCTACACTCTTCTGTGCTACAGCCCTCTTGCTGTTTTGTTTTGTTTTCTGAATTGATTGTGGTGATTTATTATCTTAGCACATTTTACATTAAAAGGTACCTATGGGATTGGATGAAACTAATAACTTGGTCATTGTCCTTTTTGTAATTATTGAGCTAAAATTGACATATAACATTATATTAGTTTGTGTTGGAATTAATTCCAAACATTTGTGTCCTTTTGAACTACTTTTTTTTTTTTTAATCTTTATTGTTTAAGCCCTCTTGCTGTTTTGCCATCACCTTGAAAAGAACAAGCTCCAGTTAGATCCTGGTCCAGAAGAGAAGCCGCCTGAGGAGCAGACCTGGTTTTCACCCAGCAGCTAGAAGCCACGCCCAGCCTAGCTCAACCCAGCAGCAGGTGAATGGGCAAGAATAAACGATTGTTGTTTTAAGCTAAATCTTGTAGTTTGTTACACAGCATGGTGGGCAGTAGTGGAATGATACACTAATCAAGTGTGAGTACGGCCTTCTAACAGTGCTGCCATAGTAAGCTTCCACTTACGCCTGTTCTTGATCTTATTTAAGATTTTTGCCAAAGCTGTTTTACAGATGGAGACACTGAGGTGCAGGAGAAGACTTGCCAAAGGTCACTCAGAGTTTGGTGTATCAAACGCATAAGCCTAAATTTATTTCCTTCTGCTCCAAACACACTGAGGGAATGTGGAAAAGCAGATAAAATCAGGAAGGCACCAGACAGAATTTAGGATGTTTCCACCAAAGGCCACTTTAAAAGAGCTTGGCAACACTCCTTGACACTTGAAAAAAGGAAAGTTCAGGACAAATGAAACAATGACCAGCTTCACCCCCTGGGTTGGTAATCCATGGAATTTCGTATCTAAAGATGTTGCACAGGCTGAAAACACAACTTTTCTAAGAAAGATTTTAATAATTGCCTTATACCACTCCAATAATGGGTTAATAAGAAAAACGAGACCGTTTGTAGGGTTATCTTCAAGGTTAAAAGCAAGGAGGAAAACCGCACCCTCGGACAGAGTGTTCCTGGGAGGCCTGAGAAGGTACACCGCGAGCGAGCCCTCTCGGGACAGCCTACTCCCACGACCAGCCTTCAGACAGTATTGCAACAAGCTTTTGGGGAGCCCCCGCCGCCACTCCCGCCGGCGCAGCCCAGCTCAGGGAAGGGAGAGGCCGAAGAGAAGATAACCAGCCCCCAAGCTGAGCAAAGAGCTGCATTTTATCTGTCTCCCCCTCCCATCCCTGGTCTCTTCATCTCCAGGACCCGCTGCTCCGATTCTTTAGGCGCGAGACCACTGCGCAAGGGTGGGGTGCGCGTCTCCTGCGAGCAGGAAATGCTGCTGAGCGCTCGTGCAAGCCTGCACACCCACAACTACACACACACAGCTCCCCCGGCCCCCACGCTCGTTCTGCGGGTGAGCAGTGCGGGATGAGCAGTTCTGCGGGTGAGCAGCCAATTCCCAGGGAGGGCAGGGCAGCCCCAAAAGAAAACCGAAGGCCCAGCGACCACCCTGGTGGCACCTGCGGCCTCCACGCCGGGGGGGGGTGCGCGGGGTGCGAGGAGTAAGGTGCAAAAGGTGCCGGGGGCCACCGGGCCTCAGGGGCCGGAAGGGCCGCGCCCAGCCCCGCCGGGTACCGCGGAGGGCGCGGCGGGAAGCGAGCAGCCCGCGCAGCGCCCGCCCCCGACTGCACCGCCCCCGCTGCGGCGGCCGAGGGGCGGGGCGGGGCGAGGCGTATAAAAGGCGAGGGGCGGGCGCCGCTCTTTTGTCTCTTGCTGCAGCGACCCGAGTGGGAGCTAAAGACCCCGTCTGGGAGCGAAGGCCAAGGTGAGCGCTGCTGGCGGCGGGGGTCCTTCGGGGTGGGGAGTCCTTCGGTGGGCGGGGGGAAGGGGCGCCGAGCCGGGTCCGAGAATGTGCGCTGTCGCCGCCCAGGCGCCCTTTCCCGGCCGGAGTCCCCGCCGACCGGCCACGCCCTGGGGCTGCGGAGAGGGTGCGGGACGCGCCGGCTCCGTGGCCTCGCGGCTGCGGGGAACGCCGGCTGGAGCGCCACGTCGGGAGGCGCGGGCGGGGAGCGCGGAGGGCAGCGCCGGGCCCCGGCTCCGGCCAGCTGCCTGTTTGCCCGTTAGGATCGTTTTAAGAAAATGGCAGACAAGCCCGACATGGGGGAAATCGCCAGCTTCGATAAGGCGAAACTGAAGAAGACGGAGACGCAGGAGAAGAACACCCTGCCGACCAAAGAGAGTGAGTGCGCCCCCGCCTCCGCGCCGCCCAGCCCCCACCCCGTGGACGCTGCTTTGGGCGGCCCCGGGCCCCTCTCTCTTAACAAAGCGCCGTCTCCCAGCCCCAAGCCTGCCTCCAAATCCCCACTCCTCGTGGGTCCTGGTCCACACCAGGTTTGGGGGGGTTGCAGGGTGTCCGTCCTCACACCCCAGGGCCCCGCTCTCTGCTCTCCACAGCCATCGAGCAGGAGAAGCGGAGTGAAATCTCCTAAGGACCTGGAGGGTTCCCCACCCCCATCATCTTTGGGACTCCAGTCGTGACGTGGAGAAAAAGCCACCTGCCAGATGGACACGAGCGACAGACTGCACTGTGAATCCGGACACGCCGCGCCCATGCTACCGGCCTGTGGGTCTCCGAGGGGACCCCCCTCCCCGCCCCCCTAATCGGACTGCCAAATTCTCCGGTTTGCCCTGGGATACTGTAGACAATTATTTGTATGATTAACGAAATAAAACACACCTCGTGGCATGACTGGCCTGTGTTGAGTCTCGTGGGGTGTGCGTGGGCCGCGCCGCGCCGCTGCGGCAAAGCCCGGGCGCGGAAGTCGGACTTCCTGCTGCGGGGCGGGAGGGGAGCGCAGACGGCTGGCGCGGCGGGGCCCTTTTAATTTCCACTCCACCTGTTCCTCCGTGAGATTTCATGAGTATTAATTACCCCGCTTAGTTTCTGCTTCTGCTGCAATCCGTGTAACATGCAACTCCAGTCGTTCTGGAAAATGCTTCTCCAGAAGCGCAGGGCTTGTTTTTGAGAAGCTGTTACGGTCCCACGGTTTCCCCTCGGGCCTCCTCAAAGCTGCCTGACGCCGGAGAGAACCAGTGATTTTAGAAAGTCCGAGGGGAAAAGACAAAATCCGGGATGTTGGGACAGGGCGCGAGGTCACAAAGCCTCCGAGACACTTTTCTCCTGGAACTAAAAAGGGGAGGCATTAGAACAAAAAGGCGGGATCCAGGCGACCGAGAGCAGGGCCATCAGACCTCGAGTAACCAGTATCTGGAAAAGGGGTGCTGTAATGGGGAGCCCGGCTTTAGCCCTGGCTCAGAGCCTTCCACAAAGGGGTTAGCCCTCAGGAAGTGCTGGCTGAGCCGCGTCCTGGACTGGGATCGGCGGGAAGGGTGGGAATGAGGGAGGGGCGGCCCTGGCTGCACAGCCCCACAGGGTCCCACCCTCTGAACCAAAGGGGGAGAGGGGAGGCCAGCCCTAAGGGACCTAGCTGAGGGGGAGGGGAGTGCCTGGGGCTGCAGGGCAGGCTGGAGCAGAACAAACAGGCTTGTGACTCCTGAGGGGGAGTTGCATTTTTAAGGAGGGAGGAATGGACAGATTACTTAGGGGTTTGTCCTATTTTTGTCTGACCATAAGAGGCTGGACACTGGGTGAAGCTAATTCAAATGAGGTGCAGTCTAAAATCCAACGGGTGAGACAGGCAGCCATGGCAGACCAGAGTCTGGGGACACCTAGGCTGAGGGAGCCACTGCCTGTTTTGCATAAAGGAGTAATTTGACAGGCCTGTGCTTTGGAGGGTAAGTGGTGAGCCTTGGGAGGGGGGAGGGGGTTCTACCCTTTCCTGAGTCTGCTATTGACCAGGCATGGTGCTAGGAACTTTAATTTCAGAAACTCTATTAAGTTGGCAATATGTCCGTTACCCCATTTTATAGATGGGGAAACTCAGGTTCAAAGAGACTAGGGATTTGCTAAAGTCACACGGCTAGTGAGTAGTGAAGCCAGAATTTGGGGCCAAGGGTGTGCTTCTGGAGAGCCTATAGCTTAATGTTGGGAACATCCTGTTGTGTCAAACATTTCATGGAGGTTCACTACTTCAAGCATATTTGTAGTTGACCCTGTTGGGGTCTATTTTGGGGAGGTTAAAGAAAAGGAAACAAGAAATCACTACAGCCTTCGAGCCAGTGGTGAGAAGAACTTCGGAGGAAGATGATGCGTAAGGGGTTTACAATAGAATCAAATAATCCGACTGTTTCGGACTCCACCTGCTCAAGCCTGCCGAATTTGCATAACATGTTGGTTAGCAACTTACGCTTAGTGCTGCACAGATATTCGAATCATTAAAGGAATCTAACCTGTAACAGAAATTACTGAAACAACCTCCCAGCTCAAAACTATTTCCCCAAGGAGATAAGGAAGGTATGTGCAAAAATCATGACTTTATCAAAAGTCTTACAGGAACTTGGTGACTAGGACCATGACAACCAGGGTTTGTTGACCAAAAGCGAAATTTCACCATCCCCGCCTCCAACCCTTGCTGGAACCCAGAAGTCTGGTCATCAATCACCTCCTGACCTAAAACCCCTCTCATTTTCTTCTTCCCCATGGCATAAAAGAAGCCTGAATTCTTTACTTTTTCAAGGTGGTTCTTTAGGATTCTAGTCTCTACCATCTTCTTGACTTGCTGGCTTTCCAAATAAAGTCATTTTTCTTGCCCCAACTCCTGTCACTCAACTAGTGGCTGACAACTTAGTAGCTGTTGTGCCTTAGTGGCTGTTGTGCAACAAGCCCCTGGAGCTTTTACTGATTATAGGCTAAGAGTGCTGGCGTGGGGAGGGATTGGGAATGCCACTACAATTTTCAATCAGATGGTCATGAGGGTGGTCAAGACAGGAAGGAGGTGGAGGGGCTGGGGGTTGCAACCAAGACCTAAAGAATGTGATAAGGCTTTGACAAAGAAAGAAAGAATGTGCTGAAGGCCTCTCAGGATGAACAAAAAGCTGGAGTGGAGTTAGTAAGAAGTAGGGAGATGAGGTGTGAGAGGGCAGGAGATGGAGAAGGCAAATCTTGAAGTCCTTGAAACTGTTGCAAGGTTGATTGCTGAGGGGTCCTCCCCCCAACTCCGTAGGTGCCCCTCATGGTCCCTCAGTGTCCTGCCTGGGCACACCACATTTAAGGCCTCTTCTGGACCCAACCTCCTCTCCAGGACTCCATCTTGGATGTAAATCACAGGCCCTCTTCCCTCAGACCCCACAGACTCCTCAACCCCAATGGACTTACACCAGACAGCAGCTACAGAGCTCCATCTCCTTGTATCTTCAGAAGATTCCCATGACTTTCTCAGCCCCTCCCAAGGAAATCCTCTCTCTTCTGAGGTTGTGAGCACTGATGAGAGCCTTGTTCTTCCTAAGAATTTAAGAAGACATAAGTTAGGAGGAGACCTCCATTGTTTCACTCTAAGACAGTGAGCCAATTGGATGGCACCAGGACAGGTGGGGAGAGGGGATGTGGATACGCGAGGGGGTGCATTATTTCAGAAATCTTATCATGCCACATTGATTTATAAGGTAGCTCTGTTCTTCCCCAACCTATCCCGGCTCTGGAGCTATATGCAAGTGTGCAGTTCTAGACATGTTAAACCCCAGAAGATAGGACCAGAAATCCAAGCATTGGCCAAGAGAGCCACCTCCCTAGGCCCCATCTGTGATTGATCCCAAGGGATCACATGAGAATCATACTGGAGACAGCACCAGAACCAGGAGTTGGAGCATCAGAGAGCATTGAAGCACCCCGGGCCCACTCTTTCTCTTTTCTCTGCCTCCCCGCCCCCCTTCAGTATGTACCACGTACTGCTCAATGTGCTGGGGAAACAGAGGACACCTCAGGGAGTATGTGGTCCAGAGTAAAACGAGGACCCAACCTCTCTTCCCAACACTTTCCAATCCCCCAGATTGCTCTCCTACCCTTCTACTCTCACCCTCAGGAAAACACCTCTTCTCCTTAGATAACTGGGCTCCCCGCCTTCTCCTGTCAATTCCCCTGAATAAAAACCGCATGCCTGTGTCTCTCCTCTCTACCCTCACTTCACTCCTCACACCAGGTGTGCAGAAAAAACTCTTCTATTTCTCCTTCACTACAACACGCTACTCACAGAATACTCGCAGCCCTATCTGGGACTTGCTATTGCTATGGCAGAAGGAAAGAGGAATGGCAGAGCCATGCAGTGCTTTCCAAGTTCTTCTCAGATGGGGCACTTCCATTCACGTTACCTGAGCCAAAGCAAATCATAAAGCAAGCCTGACATCAGTTGGGTGAGGCACTGCAAGTCACATGCCATCAGGCCAAGGTGTATAAGTCTGTTATAAGGAAGGCAGGAAATGATGGGGACTTTTAATACAGTTTATCGTATATGTTGAAATGCAAATATATACAATTCTTTGGAAAGTATCTTTATTTTTAATACTCACCCAAGGATATTTTTTAAATGATTTTAGAGAAAGAGGAAGGGGGAGAGAGAGAGAAACATCGATGTGAGAGAGAAACATTGATTGGTTGCCTCCGATGGGGGATCAAACCCACAACCTAGGTATGTGCCTTGACTGGGAATCAAACTTTTGATGTACGAGACAACACTCCAACCAACTGAGCCACCCAGCCAGGGCAGAAAATTATCTTTCTTTATTTCACTTTTATATTCCATTTAGGGTTTGTATTGAATTATGTTTTTAAAGTATTGTGTGGGGCCCGGCCGGGCGTGGCTCAGCGGTTGAGCATCAACCTAGAATCCAGGCGACCGGGGTTCGAGTCTCGGTCAGGGCACATGCCCGGTTGCAGGCTTGATCAATGACTCTCTCATCATTGATGTTTCTATCTCTCTCTCCCTCTCCTTTCCTCTCTCCGAAATCAATAAAGATATATTTAAAAAAATAAAAATAATAAAGTATTGTGTGGGTAGGTTACGTTATCTTTTTTTTTCATTTCAGGAAATAAAATACTTGCTACAAAAGATGTTGTTTCTGAAGGATTGGGAACCGGTGGTCTGATCTGATCGTGGTAATTCCATTACCCTTGCAGTGATTGATATAAGAATAGGTGTGGGTTACAATTCTTCCCAAGCCTGCTAGGGGGTTTCTGGGAAGATTGTATTTGCTCTTTGTGAAAGACATAAGGAAAAGTCACACACATCATTGTGTGAGGGTGTGGTACTTGAACCATGACAGTCATCTTGACACCATGAAGGTAAATTCCAACATTCAGAGACTGGTAAAGCTGAAAAATTAAAAGAATCTAAGTACTTGATGAGCTTTTGAGCTGCTGCGTTTTCCTGAAAGTGCCTTCTCTATGAACTTTTTGTCATGTGAAATAATACATTTCCTTGTATTTAAGAAATTTGTAGTTGGGTTTTCTGTTACTTGTACTCAAAAGTATTCTACAATGATCATCTGGAATGAGAAGAGTCTGAGTGCAGAGATACTGGTTAGCAGGATATTTTAATAGTCCAGGTGGGAGGTAATGAGGACTTAAATCAGAGAAGAATCGGTATATAGTGGTCTGCTGGTAAATGTTTAACAACCAGCTCTCAGTTCAGGGTACAGGTGGGTAGGAGTGGATTTGTAGCATTTGCCAATTTCTGTGGTGTAAATATTGCCAATTTCTAGCTGTCTAGCACTTAACAACCAGCTTTACTATCTTCTGAAAATTTTACAATTGGGCTGTTGCAAGCTAGTGCTCTGGCATACCACTGACTTGTGAGGATAAGAAACCAGGGCAGAAACAAAAGTCTTTGCAGATAGAGAATTAGTAAAACTTCAGATCGTGTGGGCAATTACAGAAAGCGTCATCTGACAAACAGAAACTTAACTGGTCTATGTAACTTTGTTTCTACGCTATGAGCTCCAGAAAGGAAGACCATAGCATCGTATAAGCAGGGCATTGCCCAGAGAGTACACTGGGAAACACAGGACTGCTTCGGAGAGAGATTTTACAGTTCCCAAATAAGTATTATAAATTAATTTAATGGCCAAGACATTGTACAGAAAGACAGTAAAACAAGAACCTGATAATGTGGGTGTCTCTGGGAAGGGTAGGATGAACTTGCAAGACATCATAGTTTAATAGAACTGTTGACAGTGGAAATGGGTTTCTTTCATGGAGTGGCAAGGAAAGCATTCCAGGGACCCATGTATGGGAGGCTGTGGCATAGTGAAGTTGATTGAAGTTGAAGTAAACACACGGGCTGTCCCAGGTTCAGCTCTGTCCCACTGTGGGAAAGTCCAGTCTTGTCTTCATCGGGCCCAGAAATAGGGCCAGTGTCCAGATATTTCGTGCCGTTGGTTCAGTCCATGTCTCTGTCCCAGTTCAGCTAGCTTAGTCTGTTCCCTCCTATCTGCGCTCCAGCTAGCACTGTGCCCAGGCCCAGGCTTGGAGTCCGAGCAGCTACCAGACCCCAAGCAGCTATTAGGGCTGCATGGTTACTATGGAGAGAGGACACACCAACGAATGGGGTGAGCATATGTTACAGAGAGAGACGCTTTGTTAAGCTTGGGTTATATTATCTCAGGCTGGGAAAGGACCAGGCGCCCTTTCAACCTAGCCAATCAACTCCCCAAACTTTCACGGGCTTGCCTCCCCCTAACCAGTCCATTTCCCAGATCTTCCACGGTTCTGTGTCCCTTATCCAAACCGATCTTTTTCCAGGCTAGACACTCCCCCTTATGGTCCCCATCTTAGTTCTCACTGCACATGCCTCTTAGTAGAATCACCTTCCCCTGTGCCATTTTGGCTTCTACTGGGTTTGCACCCAGCAGAGAAATTTCTCCTTTATTGTCCTATCTGTCCCCCCAGTAATCTGCAGGGAACAGGCCTGTGGTTCCCTGGGGAGTGTGTGAAGCTGTAGCTTCCTGGTGTAGTAGGCCAAATATTGGATACAGCTTCCCACTTTTTTAGGCTTAATAATGTCTGATTCCCTTTGCTCCTTCCTTTATTAATATCTATCTATACTAACAGAACCTGTCAGGCAAAACAGAGGAGCTAACACTAATCGAAGTCTGGGTGGAAGCACAGGTTAACTAGATTAGTGACAAAACACGGTATCATGGAATTCTGTACTCTGATTTAAATCTAAAAGGGCACTGATCTTATTTTTTTTTACCTCCCCAGTGAAATTCTGAGCTCTTAACACTGAGATATGACCCTGTTGGCTCAGCCCTGGCTTTTTTCAGCATTTACTCTGAGTTTCTGTGGCGGGCATGTCTATCTCTGTAATGTTAAATTGATGTATTTCACAGAAGTCCACAAGATCAGAATGACTTAGGCATTGGCCCCAGGAATGCTGTTTAAGGTTACCAAGCCTCCAAACCATAGCTAAGACTTTTTTCTACATTGTGGAGAAATTCTATTCTCTAGAAAGGCCATTCTGCTGAAAAAAAACTCTCACTCCTGCACCAGTGCAACCCCAAGACCTTCATCTGAGGCATCGCATCAGTGGCTAAAAAGAACCTATTCTTTGAGTCACTTATTTTTTGTCCAAATGTTATCTCCTGCCACACTGTCCCTTATTTGTTTCCTGCTACTCAGATGCCAGGTGATTCGATCTGGCTTGTTCTTAGAAAAAAATCAGTAGAGTGCGTATGTGTACCATGAGGATTCTTTGTTTTTTGATTCAAAAAAACAAAAACAACAACAACAACAACAAAATAGTACCCAACCTGGTTTAAGCAAAAAGAATTGATTTACTTGTGTAAATGAGAAACGCAGAGAGAAGATTTTGCTTTAGGTGTGGCTGATGGAGGTAGTCAAATGATGTCACAGGGACCTGGTTTCTCTCTCCCAATCTCTCAGCCCTGCTTCGTCATTCTCAGGCTGACCCCTCCCCGCTCACGGTGACAGTACAGCTCCGCAGCTCAGAGAACACATTCCTCCCTGGGGTAAGAAGAGCAGAAAGAAAGAACCTCTCTTCATCCCATTCAAACAAAAACCCTGGACTTAACTTTCACTGGCCTGAATTAGGTCAGGTGCCATGTCCCTGACCCAGTCACACTGGCCAGGACAAGGGAAGACAGAGCTCGGTGTAAACCTGTCATGCTACCCCTGGAGTGAGGACTGGCTCAGCCTCATGAGAATCACAGGGACACTGCATGAAGAAAGAGAAGATTTCTGAATGAAAATCAGGGACTATTATTAAGAACAGTGTAGCTTGGCCAGGCATGGCTCAGCAGTGGAGCATCGACCTAGGATCCAGGAGATCATGGTTCGATTCCCGGTCAGGGCACATGCCCGGGTTGTGGGCTCCATCCCCAGTCGGAGGCGTGCAGGAGGCAGCCGATCAATGACTCTCTCATCATTATGTTTCTATTTCTCTCTCTCCCTCTCCCTTTCTCCCTCTGAAATCAATAAAAACATAAAAAAAAAAAAAAAAAAAGAACAGTGTAAATAGATATTAAGCACCCAAACCCATCAGTGTCCACCACAGTCATGTGTTAAACTGGTGTATAAAGATCCCATATTAACCTCTTAACTCCTGGGGACATCATGGCCCTATTCCCAATGTCTCTGACGAAAACCATTTCTTGGGCAAGGGTCCTGAGATTAAAGACAGACAGACAGACACTGTGTGTGTGTGTGTGTGTGTGTGTGTGTGTGTGTGTGTGTGTGTGTGTGTGAAAGTGAAAATAGAGATTTTAAGGAGTTGATTCACATGACTGTGGGTGGTAGCGAGTCCAAAATCTATAGAACAAGTCAGGTATCTCCTCCACGTTGGAAACTTTAAGCAGAATTCCTTCTTGTCCAGGACACTTCCATTTTTGCTCTTAAGGTCTTCAACTGATCAGGCGAGGCCCACCCACATTATGGGGGGGTAATCTTAACTTCAGTTGTAAATATTAATCACATATACAAAATACCTCCACAGCAACATCTAGACTATGTTTGACCAAATAACTGGGCACCATATTCTAACCAAGTTAACACAGGAAATTGACCATCACAGTGTTGGAGGCTGATTTCCCGTTTCATCCTCCCAGGCAGCTGGATTCCAGCAGTATTGCCTCCCTGGACCCAGGAGCCAGTCCTTGCCATACAGAGCTGGCCAGCAGCAGGGAACGCAGAATGAAGAAGTCCAGCTGCCACCTCCACCCAGGGCCGGTAGACAAACTACATGCTGGACGATGGAGCAGAAGCTGGGAGGAACCTCAGTTCTGAGCCTAGGACCTCAGAGCCGCTATGCCAAGCCTGAGTTGCCTGCTTTCAGACTTCTTCATGGGGGAGGAGAATAAGCTTCTATGATATTTAAGTCACTGGGTTTTAGGGGGTTTTCTGTTATATGCAGCTGAGTTCAAGTCTATGTAATACAAAAAAAAGAAAGAAAATGCAACTCAAGAAAAGATGGTAAACAAGACTCAACAAGGAAGCATTTTTTTAAAAGAAAGTTTCAAGAACACAGAAATAAAACTAGAGAGATCCTGTCTTACTATAAATATAAATTTGGGGTTTTTTTAATCCTTGTAAAAGACTCTTAGACTGGGTCAAAATCATTTTTAATCTTCTTTTTTTTCTTTTTCAGGAAAGTTAAGTCTGCCACAGTGTCAGAGAGGTAAGACTAGAGTGTTCGCGTCAAACAAAGTAAAATTCAAGCCTGAAAAAGTACATTATTAAAGAGTGGTGTTTGATATTGGCAGTCGGCTACTTGAAAAACATCCATAAACTTTTGCGCACTGAATAGCAAACATTATGCACGCTCACACACTGGCACCACTTTGAGAGTGCCAGGCCCAGATGGCTTCACAGATGATTTCTTTCAAAGCCGCAAGAAAGCAATAACTTCAGTGCCTCACAATTTGTTTCAGTAGCTAGAAAAGGACAGATGCCTACGAATACATTTTACAAAGCCAAAATAATCTTGTAAATAAAATCTGTGAATATTGTTGCAGAATTCTAAACAAAATGCTAGCAAATTTAATCCAGAAGAATATTAAAATAATACTACAATGCTACTTATTAAAGCTCATTACAAGAATGCAAGGACATTTCAATATCAGGAAATTTATTGTCATAATATAGCATGTTAATTGGTAAAAGGAAAATATATATTGTTTCTCTTGATATGAGCCCAGAAGTTTGTTTTTCATGATTGTCAGTAACTATATCTGATTTTTAAAAGTTCTTGGTAACTAATGATACATGAATTTTTTCTTAATAGAATATAAAAATATCTGGTTCATACTAACAACCCACATACTTAATGGTGAAACACTGGGGTAATTCCCATTAAAATCAGGAAAGAGATAAAGTTGTGAATTAGCCCCACTGCAATTTAACATTGTTCTGGACATCTCCACAAAGCAAAAAAAGAAAATAAGAGGCATTATTATTGGAAAGGAAAAGAGAAAATGTCATTATTACAGATAATATAATAATCTAAACTAAGATATAGCAAGTAAATGTTAAAATTATTGAGAGTTTGATTAGATTATTTAGATCACAAAACAAACATAAATCAATTGCAGCAATAATCAGAATATATAAAGAAAAAAGGATGCCATTCATAAAGTAAAATATAAAAATACCTAGCAGATTTCATTTAAAATAAACGCTAGCAAACTGCATTTTTCAAATTCTCAGCAATAATAGATCCCATCCCACATGCTCTTCCTCAGTGTGTCTTGGCCACTCCCGGTAAGAGGTGGAGTCCAAGTCCCCACACCTTGAATTGCAACTGGCCTTGTGACTTGCTCGGAACCAACAGAATTCGGCTGACTTCTGAGGATCAGTCATGCAGCTCCTGCCTGGCTCCCTCAGGTACTTGCTCTGTCCACATGCCAGGTAAGAAGTCCAATTCCATGAGGCTGCCTGGTGGGGGACCAGGCTTACTCGGCACTCCAGCCTGCAGTCCCCTCATAGGCCCGGGAGAGCCCAGCCTAACAGCTTCGCCACCAAGGGGCCAGGTATGTGATGAAGCCACCCATTTGCTAGTTGAGTACCATGGCATGACCTCAATTGATGCCACAAGGAGCAGAATTGCCCAGATGACCCTGATCAGATTCCTGACCCAAAGAATGCAAAATGATGCAGCCACGTGGAAAACAGTTCGTGAGTGTTTCGAAAGGTTAAACATAGAACTACCATAAGACCCAGCAATTCCACTACTAAGTATAAATCCAAGGAACTGAAAGCAGAACTGAAACAGACATTTCCACACCCATAGTCACGGCAACATCATTCACAGTAATGTCCATCAGCAGAGGAATGGGTAAGCAAAATGTGGTACGTACACAGGATGGACTATTACTCAGCCACAAAAAGGAATGAAATTTTGATACATGCCTCAACATGGATGAACCATGAAAACATTTAGCTTAGTGAAACAAGCCAGACACAGAAGGACAAATACTGTATGCCTTCGCTTATATTAGGCAAATTCATAGAGATAGAAAGTAGAATAGAAGTTACCGGGGGCCAGGAAGAGGGGCTGGGAGGAGAGAGGAGGAGGAGGCAGTTATTGTTGAATAGGCACAGAGTTTCTGTTGGAGAGCATGAAAAAGTTCGAGGTGCAGATAATGGTAATGGTTACACATTTTGAAGGTATTTCACGCCAATGAATTGCACGCTTAAAATGGTAAGTTTTTTCCAGGCTGTTGTGCTCAGTGGCTGAGCATCGACCTAGGATCCAGGAGATTGTGGTTCGATTCCCGGTCAGGGCACATGCCTGGGTTGCGGGCTCCATCCCCAGCTGGGAGCGTGCAAGAGGCAGCCGATCAATGACTCTCTCATCATTAATGTTTCTCTCCCTCTTCCTTCTTCTCTCTGAAATCAATAAAAACATATTTTTTTAAAAATTAATAAATAAATAAAATGGTAAGTTTTCTATTATGTACAGTTTACCACAATAAAAAAAACATTCCCTGATCTACAGAATACGTGAGATAGAATAAAATGGTTGTGTTCAAGCCACTGAGTTTTGGAGTCATTGTTAACAAACAGAAAGCAAACACAAAACGTGTTTAGGAATAAATTTAGCAGGAAATGCTACGCAAACTCTACAGGTGGAAACTGAGCAAGATTTGAATAAAATGGGAGCTAAATTAGTCAGGGCTCTCTAAAGAAGCAGGCCTGCCGCTTCCTTCCCATGCACTTCCTGTGGAGTCAGTCTGCGAGTCTCTCTTCCTTTGGTCTTCAGAAACCCCATGCTGACCACTCCTTCCTGGGGTGGCCCAACAGGGTGATAAAACCCATCAGAGTTTGCTTTCCACCAGCTCTGGTCACCAACACACCTGTCACCAGGACATGGTTTGTACCAAGGGACACTTTCCCCACTATAATCTTCACCGATCTCCTAAATAAACACCTGTAATAATATCCTCACTTAAATGTGAACAAATGAGTCTCTAGAAAATGTTGATGTTTTGATTAAGCTGCAAAAGCAATGGCTTTAGCCCGGGCCAGCGTGGCTCAGTTGGTTAAGAGTTGACTCATGCACCAAAAGGTTGCGGGTTCGATCCCTGGTTGGGACACAGGTCTAGGTTGTGGGTTTGATCTCTGGAGCTTATGGGAGGCAACTGATCAATGTTCCTCTCTCTGTCTCTCTTTTCCTCCCTCTGTAAAATCAGTAACCAAAAAAACAACAAAAAAAAGGCACACAAAGCTTCAAGTCAAATCTGTAAGTGCCTCCCTTATCCCTACCCCACAGAACACCCTCTTCCAACCAGACTGCCGCCCCGGCCCTTTCTTTTGCCCATTGACAAAGAAACAAGGCAGATGAGTGGCCCTTTAGCCATGACTGTCCCATTGCTTATGTCCAGGTCCCTTGGAGGTGTCGGTGCTGTGGGGGGCCCTCACACGGCTTCTGCCCACAGGCTCAGGATGCTGAGGGGGTCTTTCCAGAACCCCCCGGTCACACTCTGTTAATGCCATGTGCCTGGCCCACCCAGACGCCAGGCCTAGTCCATGACCTCCCTGAGCCAGGAGGGCACAGGCAGATCTAGGACAGGTCTCGGCAAGTGAGATGTGCAGGACTGTGATCTTGCAGCGTAAGCATCGTGAAAGGGTCTGATGACTCAGGTAGCAATTTCTTGAGCCAGCACAATCCACGTGGGAAGCATTTGTGCCTTAGGGTGGTCAGGACCAGCTGTGGGGCAGAATGGGATAGAAATGTACCTCAGGGCCTGCCTCTACTAGTCTCAGGAAATTCGGAAGCCAGGAGGAATAAAGAGCAGCTGGAGATCCGAGAGTGCCACAAACCGGACTGCCTGTGAAAGTGGATCCCCAGAAGGGTGGAGGAGCGCCATCTGGCGGTTCACCATGGGGATGTCCACGGAGAAGAGTGACCCCAGTAACTTATGTCACTTTCAATGCCCACTCCGTGCCCAGGGACAACGTTGCACAACTCCCAGCATCATAGGGGGTGCCATTCTTGCAGAACCCAAAGTGAAGATGCCCCTTGGAGTTAAGCAGTGTGTTGGTCCTGACTGTCTCGGCCTTTTTTAAAAAATTGATTTCAATCAGAGAGAGGAAGGGAGAGGGAGAGAAAGACAGAAACATGAATGATGAGAGAGTCATTGATTGGTTGCCTCCTGCACGCCCCCTACTGGGAATGGAGCCCACAACCCGGACAGGTGCCCATGATCTTCTGGTTCATGGGTTGATGCTCAACCACTGAGCCACGCAGGCCGGGCCTGTCTCAGTCTTTGAGGTGCCTGCGCCCAGTGCAGGAGAGAGCCACGCTTGAGCTGGGTCTTGAATGATGTGTGGGATGGGAGAAGGGGTCTCTGGACAAAGGGCATGTGCCCTGGACAGAGGTCGTGGAGGGGCTGGGCACGTTGGGTCTGGCTAGGGCATGAGTGCATGGGGAGAGGTGGGAGATGGGGCTGAAAAGGGGCAGGAATAGCTGCGAAGGGACCCCAGAGCCAGGCTAGGAACTTCAGGCTTCATCCTGGACCAGGCATTTTAAATATAAGCACGTGTGCGTTGTTAGGCCAGCACAGTATTTTGACAATTCTGAGTTGGAACGCCTTCAGGAGGACACTGGCTCACACCAGACCCCACTACTCCCTGTAGTCTCTGATAACCCCCAGCCTCACCCATCTGCATCACTTCCCCAGCCCCTGAAGCACGTGGGCCATGACCCTGCAAGGTCATGGGGTGCTGTTCCAGAGAGCACACTGAGGAACTGGCAGAAAAGAGAGGCATGCGTGCAGTGGCAGGAGGCCTGTGACATCAGCCTCCATTCCTTCTCACTGGATGATTTGGAGAGTGGGATTCCCCCCTCCCCCATAATCATCATCTATATAATGACATGCGGTGCCCAGGCTCCCAAGGAAAAGCTCTTTCCATGGCCCTGGACACAGTGCTGCAGGGCCTGCTTTCTGTTCTTGCTTCTGATCGACACTGGCCGGGCTGCTCCTATTTCAAGGATTCCCTCTTCCTCCCTAGCCCAGGACCCCCTTCTCCGTGAGTCTCTCCTCTCTCGCAGAAGCACCGCATGTTTTAGAGGGAGAGCAGACTTCTCCTACGTGGGGTTACAGGGACACCAAGGAACTCAAACCACCAGCCTGCAGTCAGCCACAAGCAGGTTCTAGGTACACCAGGGTGCCGGTGGTGCCTACTGTGCCAAAGACCCGAGCTCTGGAAGCAGAAACGCGCCCTCTCATGGCCACTTCTGGAGTGGCAGCAGGGAACTCGGACACATTCTACATTCGGCCCTGACTCTGATTCGTGATCTTGAACAAAGCAGAAAAAATCCGGAGAGTAGTGTAGTACCTGAGGGCCACCCCAGACCTGGAACAAATTCAAGATATTTCCTCTTCTCTGCTGGCCACAACCGAATCCCCTCTTGTTCCCCAAACAGGTGTCACATTCCCCTCTAATGCTAGTGCTCAGTCTGAATGCCCTTCCCTCCCCCTCTGCAGATGCTCATCTGGGAGGCGAGGCCCAGAGGCGATCTCTTCTGTGTTCTGCCGTAGCCGATGCCTTCCTCCTGGGCTCTCCCAGTCTGGGCCCAGCCAGTCCTGCAGTCCCGGCCTCGGGAGGCGCGCCTGGTTTCTGCCGCTGTCCCCCACACCAGGTGTGGGCCGCTGGAGGAATTCCTTCCTTCCTCCATTTGGTTTTGGAGTGACCCCTGTGGGCCAACTGCCGCGAAAGACAATAGGAGGGGTGAGATGCCAGGTTTTCCTGGGTGTGCCCTTCTTGATTTAACCACTAGGGGACAGAGGGGGCCCAGGAATGCTGGGATCTGGTCTTTTTCCTGAGTCCTGCAAACCCATCGGCATTTTGAGGCCTGGGAGTGGAGGATCTTTTGCAAGTTCTTTATTTTTTACTTAAAATGTATTTTATTTTATAAAAACTTACATCTGTAAGTAATGGATTGACCATAACAGAGGGCTTAACCTGGAATACAGGATATGCTGAGGGGGACCCATGAACCCCTCAAATTGTATGCAAAGTCTAGCATGCATATTGGCATGCGTATTGTTTTGGTGAGAGAGTTCATAGTGTAATCAGATTTTCAAAGACGTCTATGACCCAACTTTTGTGAGTTCTTGACCACGATCTGTTCACAGCTCTTGCAAAGCTGCCTCCTGCTTTGACTACACTTCAGAGTTAAGTTTTGGGCTCTCTGAAGGCTCCTTGTTTTCCAAAGAGCTTCCCTCCCAGCAGATTCCTGCGCTCTGTTCTAATAATTCTTGTTCAGCACTCTACGGCTTGTTTACAAGAGAGCTGCTCACTAAGCTTGAGAAGATACAATGTTCCTAGACGGGATGTTAACAAGACTCTCAAAACAGGGTCTCAGAGAAGCCTCCAGGGCCTCAGCTGTGTCTCCTAAGGGTCTGTTGTTCCCCTTTCCAAAATGCCTTCCCACCCACTCTTACATACCTACATTGGGCACCTCTCAACACACGCCTGATTTGAGCGGGTCCAGTCTCACACGTGTCCTAAACACAGGTGCACGGCTCCATTTTATCGCCTTTCCTGCTGGCCACCACCAGAACGACACGAGGCCGGGTCAGAAGGCATGCTGCAAGCAGGTCTGGTCCTGTGATCACCCCCATGCCGCTTTAAGAGGAAAGATGCCACGGAGCTCAGATGTTTTCTTAACTAAGAAATCCTATTTAAGCATTATAAAGTTCGCCTGGAATATTTGTTTGCTGGTCCTTGCAATTCTTCCCTGGCCAATGCTCTTTTTCTTTCTTACTTTTTTATCTTGTTGGACTGCAGGTATTTTTTAAAGTCACCTTAAGTCCCTTATGGTACGAGTGGGGTATATATGTACACACATATGTATGTGTACTCAGAGGCTGGCAAGTGAGAGGTCTGTGTAAGTCATGAATCAGCGATTAGTGAGGGAATGAAACCTCCAGGTTGAACAGGAGAGAGGGGCAGGTGAGTAAGGAGAGTCGCGTTCAGGTCACTGAGGTGAACAAACAGCATCGGCACAGCCAGAGCATGCGGCAGGTGCTGGTGTGTAAAGGCCACTTCGGCCAGGAGCTAACGGCAAGATAGACAGGCATTGACGAAGCACCAGTGGAAAGGGGGATACTGAGTCAGCCAAGAACACAGAGCCTTGAGGGGGCAGCAAATGGCTGTAAAAAAGAAAGGAAGGAAGGAAAAAAAGGGAGGGAGGGAGGGAGGGAGGGAGGCAGGGAGGGAGGGAGGGAGGGAGGGAGGATTAAAATATGCCAGGCTGGTTGAAGGTCCAAGGTCAAGCATCTCTTCAACTCACACATATTAAAAAATCTAAATGCTCAAGCCATTGCCAGTACAGTAACAGTGTTTTCTGCATAAACATTTTTATAAATATTGTTTTGTATAGAAACTTGGTTTAGGAATATTATAATATTAAAAACCACATTCCAATTTTTAAAATAATATGCTTCTGCCATCAAATTTGTCAGCAAAATGAAGCAAGAACTAAATACTAAAATAGCAAAGTTACATAAGCAAACACAGCCAACAGAAGCAACTGATTTTTTTTTAGAGCCGCACACTGATGTGTGCAGCAATGAACTGATATCTAAGATTTGCTTTAAACTACTTCCACAGAGACTAAAAGAAGAAAAATGTAAAAGGCGGTAACAGATTGACAAATGTGGGAAAATGTCCGTATGCGTTGAATCTGAGCAATGGGTGCATGAGAATTCCTGTTCTATTCTCTGTATTTTTTCATATATTTGAATATTTTCATTTAAAAATATGAAGACTGCCCGGCTGGGGGTGGCTAAGCGGTTGAGCATCGACGAGGACCCAGGAGATTGGGGTTTGATTCCTGGTCAGGGCACATGCCCAGGTTGTGGGCTCGATCCCCAGTCGAGGGCGTGCAGGAGTGCAGGAGGCAGCCGATCAATGACTTTCTCATCACTGATGTTTCTATCTCTCTCCCTCTCCCTTCCTCTCTCTGAAATCAATAAAGATACATCTTTAAAAAAAAAAAAAAAAAAAATGACTTCCAGTTTCAACTACAACTTAGAAACTGTCACTCCATCTTCACAAGAAAAAAAGTAAAACAAACTGAAAATTAACAACTACTCTTAGATCTGTCAAAAATTGAGGTGGCAGGGCAAATCTCCATGATGAAAAGTGGAAGGAGGCAAACAGAGACCATCAAAGCCAAAGTCAGTGCAGTTGGAGCAGGTGCTGCTAGAGCCATAAACTGGTAGGAACACTTAACAGTTTCATTTTGTTTTGTTTTGTTTTGTTTTTAAGATGAATGGTTAGACGCTAAGCATAGACTAGTTGGGAGTGAGAAAACCCTGGGGTCCAGTGTTAGGGGTCCCCTATTTTCACGGGTTTTCATCACCAGGAACCCCATCCAATTATCACAGTAAAGATACAAGAAATATCTCACACTTCAGGTGGGGAGAGGGAAAATATAACCACTCTGAAGGGTGCCCAAAGCATTCTCCATTACAAAAGCCTGCCCACTGAGGGAAACTGCTGTCTCAGAGCCAATCTGACTTGGCAGGGGGACAGGGAAGGTTAGGCAACTCCAGCCCCCTCGAGCCTTCCCGCCTCAAGTAAAGTAAGAAAAAAAGGCAAGGAAACTTCTATAGGCCACATCCCATGGACCCAGGTCCAATAAAAAAACTGAGATTTAATCAAAAGATTATAGAATGCTTTGATCTCCTGCTACCACTTCAACAGGGATCCAGAATAAAAAGAGTCGATTACAACCGAGATGGTTGCAATAAACAGACTCTAGTTAAGAAGAAATTCTTGGCCCTGGCTGGTGTGGCTCAGTTGGTTGGAGTGTTGTCCTGTGAACCAAAGGTCACAGGTTCGATTTCCGAGCATGGTAATACCTAGGTTGCAGGTTCAATAATCAATGTAAATACATCGATGTTTCTCTCACACTCTCTCTCTCTTCCTCCCTCTCAAAAAAAAAAAAAAAAAAATCCATTAAAAAAAATTTTTTTTAAAGGAGAAATTCTTGGAGGTA
Source organism: Miniopterus natalensis (assembly GCF_054644295.1). NCBI lineage: Eukaryota > Metazoa > Chordata > Mammalia > Chiroptera > Miniopteridae > Miniopterus > Miniopterus natalensis. The sequence goes on from NC_142093.1 coordinate 48,363,088, forward strand.
GAAGCAACTTAAATGTCCATCAACAGATGAGTAGACAAAGAAAAATGTGGTGTATGCATACAATAGAATATTATCTATCCATCCTTTAAAAAGAAGGAATTCCTGTCACGTGCTACAACATGGATAAAGCTTGAGGACATTATGTTAAATGAAATAAACCCATCACAAAAAGACAAATACTGTATGATTTGACTTATATGCAGTATCTAAAGTCGTCAAACTCATAGAAACACAAAGTATAATGGTGGTCACCAGGGACTGGAGGGAATAGGGGGCAGGGAGTTGTTCAGCGGATGTAGAGTTTCGGTCATTCAGGACGGGAGGTTCTGGGGATCAGGTGCCCAGCAATGTTCACGTGGTTGACAATATTGTGCTGTACGCTTGGAAAGTGTTGGGAGGGTAAATTTTATATTATGTAGTTTTGTGGCAGAATTTTTTTAAGAGTCCTTGGAGACACTTAAAGACAACAGGGGAGGAAAAACAATGAGAAAACTAGAAAAAAATGGAAGCCTCTGGCACTTGCAACTATAGTATACATTAAATATAGCCAAGCGACATCTAGCCAGAATAACATAAAACCTTTTACTAAAAACTTAATTATCTCAGCTTCTATCACCAATACATCACGTTTAGCTTTTAACAAAAAATTGTAAGGCACTGTCAGCGTCCAAATGTGGCAGGCAGTTAGACAAACAAGGTCAGAGCACGACTAGGCCAGGTACAGAAGGCAGCCAGGACAGAAAGCCCCAGGTGCCTAGAAGCAGATAAAACTGGAGAAACAAAGACCTTGCCCCAGGGCAATCCTTCCTCCCCTAGCTTATCGCTGGCCAAGCGATTTAGACCCCTTGACCTTTCATATTGCTGGTCATGGGGTTTGGACCCTCTCCTGACCTCTCTTCACTTAAAATGTGGCTAGTCATGCGGTAGACCCCCTTAGAGGAGGAAAGAGGAGGAACGCGGGGGCCCGAGAATAGCCCTTAAGCATTAAGACAAGGAGGTTCTGACTCAAACGAAATACATGTACAAAAGCAGCAAAACCAGACAAGTGTCACCATGGCTGGCCTCTGGACCAGCTGCGTGGACTAATGACCCCCTGCCCTGGCACCAACCAATCAATGGAGACCATGACCCTAAAAGGACACACTTAGAATGATGATGAATATTCTACTGAGATCTTCCCCTGGGGCCTCCCCCAAAATCCCTGCCTTAAAATCCCTTGGGATGGAGGACCCAGTGTTCTCTCTCTCTCTCTCTCTCTTTCTCTCTCTCTCTCTCTCAGGAGCAGGCCTGTGCCTTCCCTCCCCCTCCTCTTCCCCCCCAGGCAGGTAACCTTGACCTTCTTCTCTCCTAAGCTCCAAGGATCCTTATTTTGCTTCTGTACCTTGTTACTTGAGCCCATTTCTTCTACCTCTGTGACTTTCAAATTAAACTTTCTCTTATAGTTTGAGTCTTGGCTCTGAATTCTTTCCTAACCAGAACTCAAATACTGAGGTTGCTGAACCAAGGTCCAGTCTGACCTCACTAGTCTGACACCTTGTGCTGTTCTCGCCACGGCCAACACAAACCTGTAAGAATTTTTCTGAGTTTATCTGAGCCAAATGGAAGACAATTGCCAGGAAGCAAAATCTCAACGGATTGAGAAAACGCTCTAGAGAATGGCAGTTTTGCACCTTATTTTACACATGAGAATCAAAGGAGAAGACCAAAGGAAGTTACATAAAATCCACTGGTGATAGATTAGGGAGGTGGGAGAAAGCAAAGTGGGAAAATTTCTGGGATTGCATAAAACAAATAGACACACATACTTATTTTACATTGGTGGGTCCAGGGTAGTTAACAGTCAACAATTAACACAATAACAATAACAATAACAATAACAATAACAATAACAATAACAATAACAATAACAATAACAATAACAATGAGGGGTTTTGGGGTCTCTGCTCTGCTGCAATGATTGTGCCCTGAGGGGTCTAGTAAAAGGAAATTACCCTGACATTCCAAAGGTCTGTTATCTTGGATGCAAAATGACAATCAGTTAAGGTAAAGACTGACCTTTGTCAAGGTTGGGACTACTTGCTTTTAGTTAGCAAGTTTTAATTTCAGACCATCCTATGTGGTTACTTCTGGTCCCTGGGTTTGTAAGGCCCATCATGCTGACCTCCCCTGAGCTTGTCAGGTCTCTAGTATGTGGCCCCTTTTTCATCCACAGTGTGCTAAAAAAAATATTTAAATACAGTCTAAAGAGATAAAGCAAGAACCAGATTCAGATACGACACAGATTTTTGAAATTATCAGATAGGGAATTTAAAATAACTACCAGTACTATGTTAAGGGTTCTAATGGAAAAGGCAGACAAGAGGCAAGAATAGATGGATAATGTAAGCAGAGAGACAGAAACTCCGGGAAAGAATAAAAAAGAAATGATAGAAATCAAAAACACTGTAACGGAAATACTGAATGCCTTTGATAGCCGTATCAGTAGACTGGACTTGGCCAAATTAACGAGCTTCCAAATATATCAATAGAAACTGATACTGGACACAATGGGTCCGAGGTCGCCTGTCACTACCAGAGCCAAATTAAGCAGAGACAGGGTTGAATCATACGTGAGTGTTTATTCTAATAATGCCGGCAATATGGGGAGAACAGTCAGTCACCCTGGAAATTCTACTCTCCCTTTTTTCTGTCAGCTTGCTGATTATATATGGGTGAGGGAGAAGATTACTGCATGCAGCTGCGAGCTGCAAGTGTAACAAGGAAAGGGGAGGGGATGGTCTGCAGTCTGGCCTTCAGCCGCTCAAAGTCTGATAACAAGGTGGCTAATCTCCTATGATGCTGCAAACAGCTCAGCTGGTTCCTGGGACCAGAGAATGGTCTGCATTCGAGAGGCAGAACTCCAGGGTGGGGGGTCAGGGTCCACACAGCAACCAAGTCAGAGTATCCTGTCCTTGGTCTGCTTTTAAAATGTATTTTCTTCTTACAGCACATCCTCCAGTTTCCCAAGGTCTCCAAGAAAACCTCTTATCTGTAGTTAGTAAGGTGGATAATTATTAAACAACTGTGGCTCTGTTCTTATGTGCTCTTCCACCCTATCAAAACTTCTCAGACTAAAATGTAAAGAAAAAAAGAAGAAAAAACAAAAACAATATCTGAGTGAGACAGGCTAGTAAGCCGGGACAAGTGGAATAGGGAAACTGATGAATATTCTATTGAGACCTTCCCGTAAGACCTCCCCTAAACTCCCAGCCTTTAAAACCCTCAAGATGAAGGACCCAGGGTTCACCCTCCTTCCCACACCTTTCTTCCCTCTCAGGTGCACATCTTTACTTTTCTCTCCTAAACTCCAGGGGCCCCCACGAGACTTGCAACCAGGAGAGCAATGGGCAGTGGCAGCTCATCCTGAGCTTACTTTCTGAACGTGTCTCCAAGGCCCCCTTTTCTTTGACTTTTCAGTGAGCTGACAGCAGCCCCACCTTGGCTCACTTCTTTCCTATAATGTTTCTAGGGAGCCAAAGCAGAGCACCCCCTAGGCTCTCTCCGGTTGTTTTCTTCTAGCCTCTGACTTTCCAGTGAGCCAAAGTAGTCCTTCCTAGGCTCATTTCTTTCCCATATGTTTCTAGAGATCCAAAACAGCCCTGCCTAGTCTCTCTATGTTGCTTCTTTTATCCTAAGCTCTTTCTTGTTTCACTGTCTCCAGCTTAAATAAATGTACTCTCAAAATCACGTGGACTAAAATGCTCAACATCGATAATCATCAGAGAGATGCAAATTAAAACCACAATGAGGTATCACCTCACACCTGTCAGAATGGCACCATCAACAAATCAACAAATTACAAGTACTGGCGAGGTTGTGGAGAAAAGGGAACCCTAGTACACTGCTGGTGGGAATGCAGACTGGTGCAGCCACTATAGAAACAATATGGAGTTTCCTCAAAAGATTAAAAATTTGCCTGCCATTTGACCCAGTGATCCCACTTCTAGGAATATTTCCTAAGGAACCCCAAACACCAATCACAAAGAGCTTGTGCACCCCTATGTTCATAGCAGCATAATTTACAATAGCTAAGATCTGGAAACAGCCCAAGTGCCCATCAGTAGATGAGGGGATAAAAAAGCTGTGGTACATTTACACCATGGAATACTACGCAGCCGTAAGAAAGAAGGATGTTTTACCCTTTGGGACAGCATGGAGGGAACTGGAGAGTATTATGCTAAGTGAAATAAGCCAGTCAGAGAAAGACAAGTACCACATGATCTCACTTATATTGGAATATAATAAACAAAATAAACTGACGAACAAAGTGGATTCAGAGACATAGAAGCATGGAACAGACTGAGGGATCTCAGAGGGAAGGTGGGGAGGGGGATGTGGGTGGAGAAATTAATCAAAGAACTTATATGTTTATAAGCATAACCTATGGGCACAGACATTGGTATGGGGAAAGCCTTGGGGTAGGATGGATGTGGGGTGGAGGGGATCAATGGGGATAAAAAGAGGACATCTGTAATATTCTCAACAATAAAGATAAAATAATTATTTATTTAATTAAAAATAAAATTAAAAAAAAAAAAAAATCACGTGGACTTGAGTTGGGAAATCTTTCCTGCACAAAATCAAGAACCCATACACTACTGGCCGGCCAAGGCAGACCTGATCCCCAGCCTGGTCCCCTTTCTGGTGATATGAGTACCGTGGAACAATTTTAACAGATGTAAAATGCACATAATGGGGACCCCAGAAGAAAGAGAACAGAATAGAGAAATATCTAAGTAATAATGGCTGAGAACTTTCCAAAATTAAGCACAAAACCAAAGATCCAGGGGGTTTTGAGGATACCAATCATAATACCAAAATAATTTACACCTAGTCATATATTTAAAATGCAAAAAACAGCCCTGGCCCGTGTTCTCAGAGGTTAGAGCGTTGGCCCACACACCAAAGGGTCTCAGGTTTGATTCCTGGTCAAGGGCACATACAAGAATCAACCAGGAAATGCATAGATAAGTGGAACAACAAGTCAATGTTTCTCTCCCTTCCTCTCTCTCTAAAATAATATTTTTAAAAAGTGAAATATTTAGTGTTGGAAGGGAAACACCATCAACCTAGAAGTCTGTATTGTTGAAGTAAAAGCCACAGGCCAAAATGTCATTACTCCTGCAAAAAACTTATAATACCAAGCCTAGATTTTATACCTGATCTAACTGTAGTTTCAACCTCTCCCAGAAACATAATCAACCAATCTGGAATTTCCGTGAACTCTCCCCACCCCCCCTAAAAAGAATAGACAATCTGCATGATAAAAACCTTTGTGGGTCCCTTTCCTCCAAAATAAGGTGTCCTGGCCCAAAAATAATGTGTCCTTTTTTTTCTTTTGTTAATAGGTCCCTTGCCCCACCCTTCTCTCTACAAAGCCTTCCTTTTTTGTACAGCCCCTCAGAGCACCCTTCTAGATGAGATACAGATTGATTCATCAATCGCTTAATAAAACCAATTAGATCTTTAAATTTATTTGGTTGAGTTTTGTATTTTAACAGTATCCAGTGAAATTATTCTTTAAAAGTAAAAGGGAAATAAAGATTTCTCAGATAAAACCTGAGAATCTGTTATTTATATACCCGTTCCTCCTTTTAACAATAAATGTTAAAGTTATTCCGAGAGAAGAAAAATTATATACATCAGAAAATCAGATCTAGATAAAGGAAAGAAGAGTGTTTGAGAAGGAATAAATGAAGGCAAAACAAAATCTTTTATTTTGGAGCAGGGACGGGAGTTAATTAACCAAAGAATTTAAAGGACAGAGACAATAGTGTGGTGAAGGTCTGGGATGGGGCGGGGGCTGGGTGGAAGGAAGGAGGGGGAAAATGGGAGACATCTGTAATAATGTCAGCAATAAAAAAATGAACTTTAGCCCTGGCGGGTTTTGCTCAGTAGTTAGAGCACCAGCCCACGGACTGAAGTGTCTCGAGTTCAATTCCGGCCAAGGGCACATACCTGTACCTCAGGTGCAGGCTCCATCCCCGGCCCTGTTCGGGGCGTGTATGTGACGCAACCACTTGATGTGACTCTGTCACATCGATGTTTCTCTCTCTCGCCCTTCCACTCTCATTGAAAAACAATGGAAAAAATATCGAGTGAGAATTTAAAAAATAAATAAACTTTAAAAAAATTTTTAAATCTTTTCTTTTTCTTTCTTTTTTTTTTTTTAGTCTTCCAGTTATTTCTCTTATCCTTAATTGATCTAATAGATAATTGTTCAAAGTTGTAGCAGCAACAATGGATTTGACAATTATAGGCTATGGGTAAGTGAAATTAGTGACAGCAATGTCATAAGGGATAGAGGAAGGAGGAATTGGGAATACTCTGTAATAAGGCACCTGCACTACCTGTGATACTCATGAAGTATCTCGGCTCTGAGCTCCTTCTTAGCCAGAGCCCAAGTCATGAGGTTGCTGAACCCAAGTCGGGTCTGACCCCACCTGACCCAACGCCCAGTGCCATTCCCACCGCCTACAGCGACCTGATCCCTGCCTGGCCTCTCCCACCTCCGTGTGATCTTCCTTATGTCCCCTCCTTAATTTCAAATGCATAAAAGAAGCGGTAAAACTATTATGCTCTGGAACATTTGAAATCTTGCTCTTGAGGCATATGTCGTCAGCTTGGCTCAAAAAGCCTCTTACAGTTTTGGACCTTTCATAGGCTGGCAAGTTTAATAACATATATACCTCCTGTATACGTGGGAGAGACCCGGGAAAACTGACTCCCCGAAACAGCTAAAGCCACCACCTTAAATGCCATCTTCAGCTGAAGACAAAAAAAAGGTGGGGGAGGGGATAGTGGGAGAGGCGGGTAGTGAGTTACGGGAGGTTACCAGGAAAAGCACGATAAACAAGGGTGAGGTTGTTATGCAGATTTAAGCTGCTTTCTGCATTCGTAAGCTTTTCTAGAGATCAGGTCATCACCCTCTTCCTGGTACAGCACGGAAAAGTTTCACAAATAGAGGTCGCCCTTTTAAATGTGTCTTTTACAAAGGGTTACTTCTTGGTTTTCAGAGATTCTCCATTGCCTGCTGTTCCTTAAAAGTAACTAGTCTAAAATAATTCGCATGCATGCCAAGGAGACACATTTTGGTGTGACACATTCTGTTCCCCTGCAGCTCCTAAGCTACAAAACTGGACAGCACGCTGCTGCCCTGAATATTGTGGGTAATGGTAACGCAATGGCTACATCTTTGTGTGATGCTGTAACTGCAGAACCAGCTCAAAATGGTCCTATCCTGCTGAACAAGATACTGAGTTGCTTTCCAGAGACAACAGGCCCGAATCATGTCCTGCAGCCAAAGCATGTGCAGAAGCGAGAACTCTGACCACGAGCTGCACCCAGAATCAGTCTCTGCCCCCACCCCACACAGAGGAAACCAAAGAACCAGAACATAACCAGAACTTGTACACTCTAACCCTTTTAGAAGCAAAGGGCCCCTTGTCCAGGAAGATCTGGTGTGTGGCCCCTTACAATAAGTGGCCGAGACCCAAGATCTACTGATTAAAACTTGTCCCACCAGGGCTTCCACATACATATCCGTTTCCCTGGCCCCTTAAAAACCCTTAAACTGCCCAGCTGATGTGGCACAGTGGTTGAGCGTCAACCCATGAGCCAAGAGGTCATGATTTAGGGCACATGCTGGGGTTTCAGGCTCGATCCCCAGTAAGAGGTGTGCAGGAAGCAGCCTATCCATGTTTCTCTCAAATTGATGTTTCTGTCTCTATCCCTCTCCCTTCCTCTATCTCTAATATCAATTTAAAAACTCACATATTTAAATAACTAAATAATAAAAACTCTTAACCCATTCCAGTGAGCAAGTTGGATTGGAGGCACTGTTAAATCTCTCACATTCTTGGCTGGCACTCTCTGCATCAATAAACCTTTTCTTACGACAAACTTTGACGTTTTTAGGTTTGGCCTTTTGAAGCATCAGGCGCACAAACTTGGGCTTGGTAAAAAGTGTGTTGTGCTACAGAGTCACTAGGTGACGTGTAATCTATCGTATCAACAAGATGAAGAAGAAAAATTATATGATCACCTCAAGTGATGTGGAAAAGTGCATGCGACAAAATCCAACACCAGTCGTAATGAATGACCACCCAACCAGTGGACTAGGAATAGAGGAGCGCTTCCGCAAGTAATAAAGAATATCTGCAAAAAAACCCAAAATCTACAGCTAACATCATTCATAATGGTGAAAAACCAGATGCTTTCCGCTTAAAATCAAAAGCTGGGAAAGGACATCTATCTGTTCTCATTACTTATTTTTATTTTATTTTAAATCCTCACCCCAGGATATTTTATCCATTGCTTTTCAGAGAGAGTGGAAGGGAGAGAGAGAGAGAGAAACATCAATGTGAGAGGTGAGAGAGACACATCGATGGTTGCCTCCCACACGCACCCTGACCAGGGATGGGGAACCAAGGGAGGTGCCCTTGGCCGGAATCCAACCAGGACCCTTCAGTCTGTGGGCCAACGCTCTAACCACAGCCAAACTGGGTACGGCTGTTCTCATTACTTCTGCTGAACATTAAACTGGAAATCCTAGCTTGTGCAATAAAATAAGAAAAGGGGGGAAAGGGTATATGGACTGGAAGAAAAAAATTAAACTACCTTTGATCACGGATAACATGAGTGCTTCTGTGCCCAAAGAATTAACAACAAAAAAATCCTGGAATTAATCAGCATTATAGCAAGATTGCAAGATAGAAAGCTAATATATGAAAGCCAATTGCTTTCCTATATACTACCATGGACCACTGGACTTTGAAATTAAAAACACAATATAATTTGCATTAGCAGCCCCCAAAAGATAAGTACTTAGGAATAAATATAACAAAATATGTACAGGATCTATATATTTTTAAAAAAACTACAAAACTAATGAAAGAAATCAAAGATCTAAGTAAACGGAGAGATATGTTCATGGAGAAGAAGATTTAATGTTAAGATGTCACTGGAAAGGAACCAGGCCCAGGGTGTGTCTGCCCCTGGGTGGGTCTGCCATGGGCCAGCCAGTAGTGTGTGGGTTTTTACTGCATGCAGAAAAGATTTCACAACATGAGTCCAAGTGATCTTGAGAGTACATTTATTAAAGCTGGGGGCAGTGAAACAAGGAAGGGCTTAGGGTAGTAGAAGCTACAGGTGAGATCCTAGGCAGTGCTCTGCTTTGGCTCCCTAGGAACATTATAGGAAAGAAGTGAGCCAAGGCAGGGCGGGGCTGCTGTCAGTTCACTGAAAAGTCAGAGAAAAGGAAGCCTTGTAGACAGGTTCAGGGGGTTAGCCTGGGATGAGCTGCTGCTGCTCATTCCTCCCCTGGTTGCAAGTCTCATGGGGACCCTTAGAGTTTAGGAGAGAAAAGTAAAGATGCATGCCTGAGAGGGGGAAAGGCAGGACATGCTCCAGAGACAGCCTGCACTGGGTCTTTGTCTTGAGGGTTATTATCTGTTTTCTAAAGGAGGGAATTTTAGAGGCGGTCCCAGGGGAAGATCAATTAGAATATTTATCACCTTTATGTTGATGCGCCAAAGTGAGATTTATTCCCCTGATCTGTCCTGGGGTGTGGTTGGCACAAATGTCACTAATTGCATTTCTATTATCTATTTCCCTGAGTAGGGTGATTTAAGCTATTTACCCTCTATCTAGAAGTGTAAACCATTTACTCTTAAGTGTCTTGGGTTAGGGAAAATAGGATTTTGCGATTTACTAGACGGCTGTAAACTGCTTGGCTATTTAATTACCTGTCTCAGTTTCCCTATTCCACATGTCCTGGCTTACTAGCCTGTCTCAAAGATGTCATTTCTTCCCAACCTGGCCTATAGATTCAAGGCAATGCCAGTTAAAATCCTAGCAAATTATTGATTATTGTGCGGATCTCTACAAACTGATTCTGAAGTTTACATGAAAAGGCAAAAATGCAGAAAAACCCACACAATACAGAAGAGGGAGAACAAAGTTGGAGGGCCAACACTATCCCACTTCAAGGTTTACATTGTGAGGGAGGAACACACTTTCCTCCACCCTCAAGGTTTTTCTGGCTGGTCTAATAATACAATAGACATGAGACAGATCAGCAAGAGAAAACAACCAAATTTAATACATACATATGTATGGGAACCCACATACATGAGAGGGTCAGAGACTCCACATGCAGGAGAGGTTCAGAGATAGGGGAACTGAGGTATACAAGACATTCCGGTGGTATTAAAGAACCCCATGAACCCAAGACTGTGCAAAGGTTACTACTACCTTCTAGAGTCTTTCCTTCTGATAGATGAAAGAACTGACAGCCTTAACGTCCCAGTTCCCCAAAGGGATATAATGTTTACTTCCATAATGCAATCAGGTAAAACCAATCAATTAAAGTTGACGTAAGTTTTTTGGTCTTTGTTTTCTTTTTAAGCATAAAGCTTATTTAAACATTCCAATTTTCATAATCTCCTCAAGCCTTACATTTTCATATTCTTTTACCACAGTTCATGAATTCCCCTATCAAAGAGTTCTGGAAATGCCCCTTTTCTTAATGCCTGACCATTTTAGTGAAAAGGCTTTGGGTCCCCAGCAAGAGGCTAAGCCAAGGACCTGTTATCCATCTGTACTTGATTTAACAGACTGACTGCTACCCCAAGTGATTGCTGGTCAGGTTTCTCATTGTAATTTCTTCCTTCCAGTCTTTTAAATTCCTCCAGACTGGGGTAAATACAGAGGACTTGTGGGGGGCCCTTTAATTTGGGGGGACCAACAGAGGGTCAATTTGGCCCGTTCAGCCTTTGGTGGTGCTGCATTAAACCTTTGTTTTAACCCCATCTATGGCCTTTCTATTTATCTCATTTCTTTCTCTAAGCGGAACGAACATTCCTCGTAACAGCGGTTATGGTAGTGGTAACGGTGGTGGTGAAGGCACTGATGGCAGCTGTGGTGGCAATGGTCACGGCAGTGACAGTGGCGATGGTGGTGGTCACGGTGTCGGTGGGGCTAGCGCTGGTGATAGTGGTGATGGCGGTGGCGGTTTGTAGAATATGTGCAGGCCTGGGCCGTAAAGCTGCGGGAAATGCAGCCTGCTACCGCATTGCTCTGAAGCTGGGCTGTGCAGAAGGAAGCACATGCCGTTAAGGAGACTGAGCCTAGGGTTGCCAGGTAGTGACCAGCGGCCAAGGGAGAAGCACAAAGGTGACCTACCTCTTCTTCAAGGCAGTGGCTGCCGGAAGGCCAGGACTCCCCTCGGGAGACAGTTCCCCACTCCTGTAAGTGCAAGCAAAGGAGGTTTCAAAGAGCAACCCTAAATGGCCTGGCCAAGATAGCTTTACTCAAAAGCTGCTGAGATCGGACACCTGCCTGCCTTGGCCGAAAAACATTCAATCACTCGAGGAACCATTACGAGCCCAGCTTTGACCAATGCTGCCTCCTAGTGCCCTTCTCCACCCTTGACGTGTCTGCAAAACTACTCCAGGAAGACGTGAAAAAGTAACTCGGTTGCTTCGGTCAGGCGTCAGCAGCTTTTTTCTGTAAAGGGCAGGCAGCAAACAGGCTCTGCAGGTCACACAACCAACCTCTGTCGCAGCTCCTCAGCTCTGCTGTCCTAGGGCCACAGCAGCTGCACACAGTACTAACCCAGCAAGTGGCTGTGTTGCCATAAAACTTTATTTATTTATGAATACTGATATTCAGAAACATGTGATTTTCACCAGTCCTGCGGTAGTAGTCTTTCTCTGATGGGTTTTCCCCCAACCATTTAAAAATGTAAAAACCATTCTAACCTTGCAGATCCTAAAAAAGCAAGTGGCAGGCTGGATTTGGCCAGCAAGCCATAATATGCCAATCCCTGGCTTAGGTTGCCAGTTTTAAACCAGTCAGGAGGTGGGAAATATTCACCCAAGATCATAGCTTGAGTTTTAGATTCATTGAACTGTGGACCCTTCCTTCTGGTGACAATTCTGCCAGCCGGGGCCCCTTCTATCTACTTCAGTGTGGCGGCTCTCTCTGCAGCTGTGAGGGGAAGTTGATCTTTCTGTTCTCTGCAGCAGGGACTGCTCCCGAAGCTTGCCTTGCAGAGCTGCCTCATGGTCACGAAGACAGTTACAGAGAAGGGAGGGCAGGGTGGCGGCTGTGGGATGGGTGCCCTGTGGTTGCCCACAGCCCGGCAGCTCTACCTCAAGGACCACCACATCTCTACGTTCAAGAACCGGCCCTTCCTGGAAGTCTGTGGCTGTGCCCCGGAACGGGTGGCCACGGCTGGCTTCATCCACTGCTATTGAGAAGGAGCCCGACTTGGCCCAGGGTGTCTTCTGCTTCAAGGAGCTGGAAGACTGGGAGCCAGATGATGACCCCATAGAGGAACATAAAACACATTCACCTGGTTGTGCTTTCCTTTCGGTCAAGAAGCAGTTTGAGCCCTGGCCGGTGTGGCCCTGTCAGCTGAGCATTGTTCCGTGCACCAAGAGGTCATGGGTTTGATTCCTGACCAGGACCTGTGCCGGTTTGCAGGTTGGATCCCCAGGAGGGGGCATGCAGGACACAGCCGATGGATGTTTCTCTCCCTCCTCTTTCTCTCTCTCTCAAATCAATAAAAACATATTTTAATAAAAAGAAGAAGAAAAAGCACTTTGAGGAATTAACCCTTGGTGAATTTTTGAAACTGGACAAAGAAAGAGCCAAGAGCAAAACTGCAATGGAAGCCAACAGGAGCGGAAAGAATCTGAAGGAACTGCGAAGAAGGTCCGCTGTGCCATGAAGCAGCTGGCAGCCGTGGCCGGAGGCCTCCTGCCGCACTCTCTGGTCCCAGAGTGGCATGCTGCATTGCCAAGGCATGGTCCCCAGTTACCAATCTTCTGTGGGGCCCAGAAAGTGCCTTAGAAAAGGAGGACACCAAAATTTTGAAGTGAGACTATTTAAACTGTATTTCTGTTTTTTCTTGAAATTGGTGCCACAGGCTGCTTTTGTCTTTGCAGCTGGTGTTGCACAGTGGCTGACTACTTTTTTCTTTGGTAGTTTTTGCTTTATTTTATTTTACTTAATTTATTATTATTATTATTTAAACTATATCTTTATTGATTTCAGGGAGAGGGAGAAAGAGAAATAGAAACATCAATGATGAGAGAATCGTCATTGATCGGCTGCCTCCTGCACGCTCCCTGCTGGGGATCGAGCCTGCAACCCGGGCATGTGCCCTGACCAGAATCGAAACTCGATCTCCTGGATCTTAGGTCGATGCTCAACCGCTGAGCCATGCCTGACAGGGCAGTTTTTGCTTTATTGATCCTGGACTTGCCAGGGTAGGAAGATGGGAAGGCTGGTCACGTGGGCAGAGCCCTTCCACAGCGCAGTGTGTGGGCTTCGCGCTCACTGGCTGTGGAGCCTGAGATTGGGTGTGGATGTGATTGTAGGTCCGTTGTTGCTGGACAAATAGAGAATTAAGGATACCGTTTTAAATTGTATTTGCATAATCTAAATTTCATGTTCCCAATACTCCGTGTTTATCTCACTTGGACAACTCTTGCGGTCACCCTTTTGCCTGCCAGACCTCTGACTGCTGTGTGTGGTGAGGGGCTTCCTTGCCTGGTCCCCTAGTTCCTAATCTTCAAGGCCACAGGGGGAGAGCTGGGAGCACGAGCCCCAGGCTGCCTCCAGACTATAGGTAGAGCCCCTGCCATGGCTGAAGCCTGAGTGGCTGGGAGGCACGGGGAAGGACTGCTGTCTTGAGTAAAGCTGGCCTCTTGCTTTGAGGTCAGTTGAAGATCCTTCACCTACAACGGGCAATGGCAAGGTGACAGCATTTCTCTAAAACAGACAGGAAAGTGGTCCTTAGTGCCAGACACGGCACTTTCCAGGCCCGCCTCGGTGCTTCATCTCTCTAGTTGGAAGAGAATAGATTGGATTATTCCAGGAGCCCTGCTCTGGACAGGCTGTCATCCAGGATGGGGTGGGCAGGGGTGGGAGGAAAGCCCATGAAAGAAGCTCCAGGTTTTATATGCTCAATATTCTGCAAACAGCTATTTCCCACTAATGATGTGGGTAAGGTGGCTGATAATTCACCTTTCTTTCTAATAAGAATCATCCTAAAGTAGGACATGGAATAAATTAATTAAAAATTGTATTGGGGGAAAAAAAAGAGGGCAGGACACAGCTCCCACGGGCCACTCTGGAGGTTTTACCTGCTTTGTTCCTCTGGCTGCCGGCTGTCCCGGGGGTGTTACTATGTGGGCAGAAGCAGGGACCAAGTTCTAACTTCTGGGGGGCATGGCTGGGGAAGGGATTTGTCCATAGGATGGGGGTGAGAGCCAGTTCATTAATGTGCCAGCCCCTAGCCTTGATTTCACATTCTTTCTCTAGTGTCTTTTAGCATATTCCTTTTTTTTTTTTTTTAAATATATCTTTATTGATTTCAGAGAGAGGAAAGGAGAGGGAGAGAGAGAGATAGAAACATCAATGAGGAGAGAGTCATTGATCAAGCCCGCAACGGGGTATGTGCCCTGACCGGGAATCGAACCCTGTTCGCCTGGATCCTAGGCCGACGCTTAACCGCTGAGCCACGCCCAGCCGGGCAGCATATTCTTAATAACTGTCATGAAAACATATAACATTAAAAATATAATGAAAAGTCACCACCGCCAGAGATGGTGAGGAGCACCTCAGTTAGTGCCTTGGCTTCGTTTCTCTAGATCCCACCACAGAGTCAAGCCAGAGGAAATCTCAATAAAAGCCTTAAATTAGGTAGTGGTTTAATGTTCAAGGTCTGGAGTCAGATAGGTCTGCTAGTTACTAGCTGTGAGAAGCTGCAGTCCATACTCCACTACTAGGGCTGCTGAGAGTAGTCTCGATTTGTCTGCCGTCTTTGGGTCAGTCCTACCAGGTTCTTCTATCTGAGGGACTCTCTAGATCGGCTGAGCCCAGTGATGTGGAAGCACCCTGGTTGCAAGGGGCAACGTGTCTAGCCACCTTTCAGCTTCAACCCCGCTTCCTATCAAAGTATATACATTGGGAGATGCTCCCCAAATATGAAGGAACACAACTAAAAACACTTCACAACGTTTCATTGTAGAATCACTGCAGAAAATACTTAAGGACACAGAAAATACCATCTACTGGTAAGTTAAATAAAAAGATTGAAAAATATGCATACAGTATGATTATATATATTATATAGAGTAACAAAGAAGACCCAGTATGATTATATATATTATATAGAGTAACAAAGAAGACCCAGAAGTTAAAAGTGGGTACCTCTGATAGGAAGATAGGATTATGGATGCCTTTTATTTTATGTTTGTGCCTTTCTATTTATCTCAAATGTTTACGGAAGTAAATAGAATACCCACTAGGGTGGCTCTAATAAAACAGACAGATAATAACAAGTGTTGGCAAGGGTGTGGACAAAGTGAAACCCCCATACACTGCTAATGAGAATGTAAAATGGTGCACCTACTTTGGAAAACAGTCTAGCAGTTTCTCAAATGGTTAAACAGCATTAGCATGTGCCCCACAATTCCACTCTTAGGTACATCCCTAAGAGAAATAAAAACATATGTCCACATAAAAACTCATACATAATGAGTGGATAAACAAAATGTAGCACATACATACAAAAAAAATATTATTCAGCCTTTGAAAAGAATGAAACTCTGACACTGCTACGACATGAATGAACCTTGAAGACATTAAGCTAAGTGAAATACACCTGTCACAAAACATAAATATTGTACGATTTTACTTATATGAGGTACTTAGAATAGGCAAATTCATAGAGACAGAAAGTACAATGGTGGTTGCCAGGGGTTGGGAAGAGGGAGAAATGGGGAGTTATTAATTATTTGATGGGTAGGTTTTCAGTTAGGCAAGATTAAAAAAAAGTTCTGGAGATGGGTAGTGGAGATAGTTGCACAACAATGTGAATGTACTTAATGCCACTGAGTTGTACATTTAATTGTAAAATTACTAAAATGGTAAAGTTTACGTTGTGTATATCTTACCACAATTTAAAAAATAATTACCAAATAATTTAAAAAGAAATGGAACGAAAACAAATACAGTCCTATAAATTCAAATTACTTTATACATTTAATAAAATATTCTACAGTAACAAAAATCCTTAAAATAGCAAATTTTATATGTATATTTCACAATAAAAATAAAATTTTGTACGTGAATTTCACAATAGCACTACTCACAACAGGCAAAAAGTAGAAACAACCCAAATGTCGGGCAGCTGAGGAATACACAAGATGTAGTATATCCACACAAAATATGTTATTCAGCAATAAAAAAGAAGTACTGATACATGCTACAACGCAGATGAACCTTAAAAACTTTATGCTAAGTGAAAGAACAGACGCAAAGGCCTTAGAGTGCATCATGTCATTTATATGAATTGACCAGAATAGGCAAATCCATAGAAACTGAAAGTAGATTAGAGAGGTTGCCTGGGGCCGGGGCACATTTCTCTTGGGGAGTGAATGTGCAGTGACTGGTAGCTGGGTTTCTTTTCAGGCTGATGAAAATGTTCTAAACTTGATGGTGGTAGTGGTTGCTCAACTCCATGAATATACTAAAAGCCATGAACTGTACCCTCTCAATGGGCGAGTCATAGGGTGTGTGACTTCTGTTTCAATACAGCAGTTACCAAAACCAGTAAATGGGGGGCGGGAAATTCTCTAATCTATAAAGACATGAGCGATATTAAATGATTTTGAAAGGTTTGACGGTAGAGATACAGATTAAATGGTAAAAACAACAGAAACAAATACTAAAACCGTTCAAATCCATGGCTGATCTGTCCTTGGAAGGTCATGTTCCAAGAGCCTTTGGTTCCACAGGGCTTTTGGTTCCATAGGAGGCTTTTCTGGACAAGGTTGCTATGGTCTGAATGTTTGTGTCCCCCCAAATCACATGTTGAAATACTAACCCCCAAGATGATGGTATTAGGCAGTGGGGACTTTGGGAGGTGATTAGGTCATGAGGGTGGAGCCCTGGAGAATGGGATTAGTGCCTTAAAAGGGAGCCCACGGAGCTCCCTAGCACCTCCCATTATGTGGACGCAGCCAAAAGACAGCCGTCTGGGAACCGGGGATCAGGCCTTCTATAGACACTGCATCTGCCAGCTCCAGGAACTTGGACTTCCCAGCCTCCAGAAAGGTGGGAGGTAAACTTCACTGTTTATAAGCTACGGAGTCTATGGTATTCTGTTAGATCAGCGTGAAAGGACTAATACAAAATTCAGATATGAAACCACCCTGACGTCATCCCAACGGACTGTAGGCCCACTGAGGGGAGGCTGGGAAAACTAGCAGAAGTGCAGCCTTTTTTCTAGGCAAGGGTGTGTGCACTGGGGGCCTACCCTGGATTGCGATACTCACAATGTTTTAAAGATGCATGCAATTTCACATCAAAATCTCAGTTCCTTCCCTGCTCAAAAAAAAAAAATCCTATATACCAATATGGGCAGAGTAGCAGCAGCTTCCTGCACAAGGGAATGGACTGTGCAACTCTTACACCATCCTCACCGCCCCTATTACCTTACTCATGGGTGGCTACCCTCATTTGCGTTATCTGCCTGGCCCCTAAGGCACACCCCAACCCTTCTCCCCCCCCCTCCCCCCGCTTATGGTTTCTAAGAAAAATGGGAAAGCCAGTTTCTAAACCCTCCTCTTTGGTTTGATAGAGAAAGGGAGGCGATCACCCTGTCTGTGGCTTCTTTTTACCTTTAAAAAAATGTCCGCAACCCTTGGACTAAATTTAAAATGGGAATCGTAAAACAAAAGAAACGGTGGGGGAGGAGAGGCAGGGGACAAAAAATTCCTCCCTGGAGGGAAAACCAATCCTGATTTAGAAAGTACCAGAAGATGGGTCCCTCCAGCCACCTTGGCCTTGAACTGCTTAAGAAGGACAGCAGGGAGGATTTAGAAGGTTCTGGAGACCCGCCTCTGCGGTGGCCAGGGCCCTTACGCTTTGGTTTCAGTTTTAAGCACTGGCTTTAAAGGGGACTTTCCCCACCAAAGCAGGAAGAGCCCACAACTGGAGCAGCCGCAGGGCAAAGCGCAAACAGTGAGTGCAACTCAGCCGTCAGGCAACAAAGAGGAGATGCTGGGGTGTCCACCCAGCCGCCAGCAGCGGAACCAGCCAGGTGACCCTCAGGGTGGAGACTTAGGGCCTTACACAGACCAAACCCTAAAGTCTGTGAAAGCACAAATCCTGTTCGTTGTAGGGGGTGGAAAAGGGAAATGAAAGCTAATGCAGAGTTATTGGGAACACTTAAAATCTGTGCCAAGGCAGTGTGAAGCCAGAAGGGGCCCAAAGTGGACTTTCCCATGGTGGGTAAAGGGATCATTGAGACAAAATCAGCCAGGCACCCTGCCCCCCCAGACATGAAAGTTATGTCCCCCTCCCAGCCCCCAGCTAAGGAGAGTGGGGAGAGGGATGCTTTTTAAAAAATAGATAATACATTAAAAAATTAAATGGTGAAAAGTACACAGTGAAGTTTTCCTCTCATCACCCCTCAAACACCCAGTTCCTCTCTCTAAAGGAACTATCCTTTTCTTTTTCACCTTCCAAAGCTAGTTTACGCTAGTTTATGTATACGTATATATACAAGCAAGACTTTTTCTCCTATTTTTTTTAAAAAGGGCAGGATATTATAACACAGGTCAGGCACTTGCTTTTTCACTTCTCAGTGTGTCTTGGAGAATGTTCCAGGACAACACACAGTTTCCTCTTTGATTTTATGGAGTGAATCCTCAATTAATGTCGTGGATAAATTGTGTGCCTTTAAGTGAAATGACGTAGAATGAAACCAATTTTACCGTAGTCTAATCACATAAACAGCCACCTATACACAAGAGATAAGTTCCTGATGACGCCCAGGCACCGGTTATTAGACAATGACGTTGTCTATTTGAGGACCTGCTGTAGGTCTGCATCTTTGTGTGGCTGCATCATCTTTTTCATTAACGCTGAGCAATACGTTTATCTCCAGTCTTTGTTATTACGACAGCCCTGCTCCTATGTGATTTCTTACACGTGCAAATAAAGGTGCATTCCTGGAAGAGAAAACACTGGAAAACTTAGCTGGTTATTATTTCCTCCATAAAACTCATGCCAACTTTACTCTCCCATTTGCAATATAGGGCAGTGCTCCGGGCATGAATTTAGATTATTTCAACCCCGCTGTGCTGAGAAACTGCCCACAGACAGCACAGGTGAAACAGCCCCAGGGGAAAGGGCTGCTCCTTCCTTCCAAAGCTCTTCCATTATACTTTATTCAGTTATTAAATTCAGGATGGTCATTTATTTATTCAGGCTCCTCAACCCTCAAGAGCTAAGACTGGGCCTTACTCACCTTTGTACCTGCAGGATCTAGCCCAGAGTAGGTGATCAATAAATTCTTATTAGATAAGTGAACAAATCAATCCATTGGGCTGCTAGGTTCCATCTAGGAAAAAGAACTGGCAACTGTAGAATAAAGACTAAGGCTATAAAATCCTTAAAAGATTGCTTGACTCTGCAACTTTCCCATGTTTGGGGGTTTTGTCTCCTTGCCTGTATTTCCCTAGAGAGACTAGCAATTAAATATAAAAAATAAAAAGGGCCTGTGCCTTGCAGGCTTCTAGAGGCTTCTTGACTCAGCCAGCAGTCATCCTCACCCTTTGTGCCCACACCGACCATAAAGCCAGGACGCAGCTCTGTCCCAGAGCCCCAGGTCACGGCTCACTGGTGCATGTTTTCATGCAACATGGAAGTATTTCCTGAGAGCTGCAAAGCATCAGGCACTGGGCCAATACTCTCTGAGCTCCACCTTGGCAGGATTTCAGAGCATTGCTCCCCACCCACCCTCATAGTGAACATTCGTTACTTCTCCCACTTGCCAAGGACCCATCCCTCCTTATCTGCCACAAGACCCTGCTGCTGGCCCCTGACCTCAGATGGGTTCAGGGGCCAGCAAACAGTCATACGGGCCTCATCAGAGTGACTCTCAGGGCTGTTGCAGGTTCTTCTAGGTCTAAAGAAGCATTCCTTTCCTGGCTGGAACCTAGCTGGAAAGGAATGGGCTGGAGCTATTGTAGCCATTTTTTGCCACCGCCCAGGGTAAACTTGCTGAGAATGGAGCTTAGAGATCAGAATGACACTAAATCATCAGGGAGTAAAATCAACATCCTGACATTTGTATCCAGTCATGGCTAAAGTTAGATCTACCCCCTGGAATTTTTAGTTATGTGAGCTAATAAATTCCCTTTTTGCTTAACCTGTGCATGCCAGGGTTTTGGTTATATGTAATGGGGTTCAAAGAGCTTCTGGGTCGGCAAACACACTGAGGTGCTAGGTGCTAGGAGGATGGCACACCAGAAAGGTCATGAAACTCCACCTCCAGTACTTGCCCCGTGCATCTCTTCCATCTGGCTGTTCCTGAGTTGTATCCTTTATAATAAAGTGGTAAATGTAAGTAAAGTGTTTCCTTATTTCTGTGAGCTGTTCTAACAAATAACTAAACCTGAAGAGGGGTTGTGGAAACCCGCAATTTATAGCCAGTTGGTCAGAAGAACCAGTGGGAACCTGGGACTTGTGATTGGCATCTGATGTGGAGGCAGTCTTGTGGAGCTGAGCTCTGAACCTGTGGAATCTGACACTACCTCCAGGTAGATAGTGTGAGAATTGAATTGAATTGTTGGATACTCAGTTGGTGCCCAGAGAGCTGGAGAATTGGTTAGTGTGAGGAAACACACACACACACACACACACACACACACACACACACACACACTGGTTTTCAGAAATATTGTAAGTAAAAACAGTTCAGACCTTCCCTACTCCCCAAACCAGATACATGGAGTTGGCTTAGATGTCACCCTCCCACTGTCCACGCTTCCCACCAGCCCTGCCCAAGCATTTGACAAGTTACCCTGATTTAATCTCCCCAATATCTCTCATCTTCCCTCTACTTTTTATTCATCTCTTTACTCATTCAGTCACAGATATTTATTAATTACCTTCTAGGGTCAGGTTTTGTGCTAGGCATTGGAGATCCAAAGGCTAATGAGACCTTTCCCCTGCCCTAGGAAAATCACGGTCTAATTCAGAAACCAAAATACAATGATAAAGCAATAGGACTCACGCAGAGACTGAGACATACAGAGCCTCATAGATCCCAGATCAGGGTCCCCGTGTTACCAGAAAGGCACCAGGCCTGGAGCATGTCTGTCTAGAGCCGACCTATAGTGTATGGGTTCTTGACTTCATGCGGGAAGGATTTCACAGTGTGAGTCCAGGTGATTTGAGAGTACATTTATTAAAGCTGGAGACAGTGAAACAAGGAAGGGCTTAGGATGGAAAAAGCGACAGGAGAGAAACAAGGCAGGGCTGCGTTGGCTCTCTAGAAATGTTATAGGAAGGAAGTGAGCCAAGGCAGGGCTGCTGTCAGCTCGCATGGAGAGTCAGAGAAAAGCGGGCCTTAGGGACAGGTTCGACGGGTTAGCCCGGGACAGGCTGCCCCTGACCATTTCTCCCCTGGACGCTTAGAGCTTAGGAGATGAACACCTATGGGGGAAGAAGAAGGGAAAGAGAAAGGCCCTGGAGCCTGCTCCCGGGAGGGAAAGCACAACCTGAGTCCTGATGTTGCAGGCAGTTAGACAGACATGAGCTGAGCAAGGCCAGGTACGGAAGGTCTCCAGGGTGCAAAGTCCTGGGTGCCTAGCAAAGGACATTTGTAGGGTGGGACCTCACCCTCAGAGTGACCTTGGTCATGCAGTTTTGTTCTCCTGACCTTTCCTCTCTAGAGAGAACATTTAGGCCTCAGTTGTATCTCAGCCCCAGGCCC
This sequence comes from Miniopterus natalensis, assembly GCF_054644295.1. Taxonomy (NCBI): domain Eukaryota; kingdom Metazoa; phylum Chordata; class Mammalia; order Chiroptera; family Miniopteridae; genus Miniopterus; species Miniopterus natalensis. The sequence goes on from NC_142093.1 coordinate 48,384,932, forward strand.
AGGAAAGGAGCAAAACCAGACAAGGGACACCAAGGCTGACCTCAGGACCAGCTGCATTGCATAATGACGCCCTGCCCTGTCGCCAGCCAATCGATCAGCGGTGATCTAGACCCTGAAAAGACACACCTGGAACACTGCTGAATATTATAATGAGATCTTCCCCTGGGACCTCCCCTAAAATTTCCACCCTTAAAACCCTTAGGACAGAGGACCCAGGGCGCTCTCCCTCCTGGGAGCAGGCCCACGTCTTCTCCTTCCCTTTTCCCTTTCCCTCCCCCCTCCAGGCCTGGTGGAGCATTACCTTCCTCACTACCAAGTTCCTAGGGCCCTTCCTTTGCCTCTATAACTTGTTCCTAAGCCCATTTCTTCTATGAAATGCTTCTTCTACCAAATGTTCTCTCTCTCTTTTTTAATACAGGTGGTTTTTAAAAAATATATGTTTTTATTGATTTTGGAGAGAGATGAAGGGAGAGGGATAGAGACAGGTAACATCGGTGAGAGAGAGACATCACATTGATTGGCAGCCTCCTGCACCCCCCCCCCCCACACACACACTGGGGATCAAGCTAGAAACCCAGCTGGGAATCGAACCAGGGACTTCTTGGTGCATGGGTTAATGTTGGTTCACCCATTGAGCCACGCCGGCCGGGCCCCAGTGTTCTCTTATAGTTTTGAATCTTGACTCTGAATTTCTTTCCTAACCAGAACTCAAGTACCAAGGTTGCTGAACCCAGGTGCTATCTGACCCCCCCGGACTAACATCTGGTGCCATTCCAGCTGCCTACAACACTTTGTCTTGAGGGTTTTAAAGGCTAGGGTTTAGGGGAGGTCTTAGGGGAGGCTCTCAGCAGAATATTCATCAGCTTTATGCTGATGTGCCAAAATGAGATTTATTCCCTTAACTGCTTCTGTCCTTGGGTGTAGTTGGCAATGGAACTAATTGGATTTCTGTTCCTAGCCTCACTGAGTAGGGTGATTTAGGCTATTTACGCTCTGGTTGGGGAGGAGAAATGCAAACCATTTACTCTAGAGTGTCCCTGGTTAGGGAAGATAGGATTTTGCCATTTAGCAGATGGCGGTAAATTGCTTGGCCCTTTAAACCCTGGCTCAGTTTCCCTATTCCACTTGTCCTGGCTTACTAGCCTGTCTCACCTGACCCAGCCAGGGGTGGCGGGGATGGCGTGAGGATGTCAGCGAACTTTTCTTCATGGAGGCGATACCTAAGTTTTAAAAGTGTAAAGACAGGCGCTAGCTGGGTGGCTCAATTGCTTGGAGCACCATCCCGATACACCAAAGTTGCGGGTTTGATCCCCAGTCAGGGCACATACAAGAAGCAACCAATGAATCCATAAATAAGAGGAAAAACAAATTGATCTCCCCCCTCAAATCAATAATTTTTTTAAAAAATTAAATAAAGGGTCCCGGATTTGATTCCAGCCAAAGGCACATACCTCAGTTCCAGGCTCAATCCCCGGCCCCAGTCTGGGCACATGCAGGAGGCAACTGGTGGAGGTGTCTCTCTTGTATCGATGTTTCTCTCTCTCTCTCTCTGAAAAGCAATGGAGAAAAATATCCTTGGATAAAGGTTAAAAACAGAAAGAGAACTGGCCATGCCAAGAGGAGAGGAAAGGACATAGCAAGCACAGTGGGCAGCTTCAAGAATGACCCAGAAGTGAGGACAGATTGGTCTGAATCCACTGACCGGCTGAATGCAGGCTGCTCTCGCCACCCATTTCCCTCCACTACCACCAGAAAAATCTTAAAGCTCAAATTTGACTTCCTGTCTCTCCCGCTTGCAACCTGCTGCTAGTTTCCCTTCCTGATCTGCGGCTTCTCAGCCTCCCCTCTGTGGTTCAACTTCTTAAGGTGCCTTTGACAGCATTTCCCGTCTCTGGACCTTCTGCTTTTCTGCCTGCCTGCCAGGAACTTCCTGCCCTGACTATGTTGATGTGACAAACTCCTATTCATACCTCAGAGTGACTCAGATGTGACTCAGCGGTGACTTATTGCACAAAGATCCCTCCCACTTGCACTCACGTCTGTGGTGCACGTACAGGGCGGTGAACTTCACCTGTTTACCAGTCTCCCTCCAGCCTCCGAGTGAGGGTACAGACCTCCCCCTTCACCCACCAGCACCGGGACCAGCCCCACAGCGGAGCTTCAGCAAATGAAGACACGAGGGCTCCGGGCTAGGTGAAAATGCAGCTAATGACCCAGAAAGTAAAAGCTGCTGTAACATTCCTGAGACCCTTTAGACCTAGAAGGAGCTGGACGTGAGGGGGTTGCCGGCCAGATGGCTGATGCCCCTGTCCCCAGCTCTGCCTCACACCCTGGCTCCAGCACAGCTCCGGGCTTCCAAACCAAGGCCCTGACCTGGCTTCTCAATCCAACCTGCTTCCCCTTTGTCCATGGATCCAGCTAGACTCCCATTTACAAGCCTAGATGGATGCTTAGGGGCACTGTGTAATGGTAATTGGGTGGTTATTGTCATTGTGAAGTTGTTATTCATGTCAAATAAGGCTTATGTACATTATGATTAAGACTAGTGAACTCTTGCCCTTGCCGGTGTGGCTCAGTGGTTAGAGTGTTGGCCCATGTACCAAAGGGTCACGGGTTCAATTCCTGGTCAAGGGCACATACCTGGGTTGCAGGTTCAATCCCCAGCCCCTGGTTGTGGCTCTTGCAGGAGGCAACTCTCTCACTCTCTCTCCCTGCCCCCTGCCTTCCCCCTCTCTAAAAACAATGGAAAAAATATCCTAGGGTAAGGATTAAGAAAAGACTAGTAAACTCTTCCGAATTAAAAAAAAAAGTCCCAACTGAATTTTTAACTTTTTATTGATTGATTTTTAGAGAGAGGAAGGGAAGGGAGAGAGAAAAATATCAGTTTGTTGTTCCACTTATTTATGCATTTATTGGTCGATTCTTGCATGTACTCGGACAGGGGACTGAACCTGCAAACTTGGCATATTGGGATGATGCTATAACAAACCAAGCTACCCGGCCAAGGCTAGTTGAATTTTATTTAATTACAAAGCAAAGCTCTTTCGGTGCACGACATTTAAACAATAAGTTAAGGAAATGTACTCATCTGCTCCTACCTCCCACTTCCCCAATTCTAATCACTTGGTGTGAGTTAGGTGTGTCTTTTTCATGTGTATACAAATGTGTGTAATTCTGACCCCTTCTTCAAAAATATTTACTTATTTATTTAACAGCTTAATGGACATCTTTGTCAGTACACATAATTTTATTTGATTCTTTTAAAAAATATATATGTTTTTATTGATTATTTAGAGAGAACAGAAGGGAGAGGGAGAGAGAGATAGAAACGTCGATGAGAGAGAACCATCGATCAGCTGCCTCCTGCACACCACCCGTCGGGGATCAAGCCCGCAGCCCGGGCCTGGGTCCTGACTGGGAAATCAATCGGCGACCTCTTGGTGCATGGCTCAATCCACTGAGCCACACTGGCCAGGCTTATCTGATTCTTTTTAATAGCAAAATGGTAAGAGTTCATTATATCAGAGCTCGGCAAACTATGGCCTGCAGGTTGAAGATGACCTAGCAACTAAATAAATGTTCCTGGAACACACACCAGCCCATTCAGGTATATGTTGTCTATGTCAGCATGCGCTTCTCAACAGCCGAGTTGAATGGTTATATCAGACTCTGTGGCCCACAAAGCCTAAAATGTTACTCTCTGGCCCTTTCCAGAAAAAGTGTGGCAACCCTTTCAGCACATGGCTGTGCCATGCTTTTTTAACCCTGTTAATAGCATTTAAATTGTTTCCATTTGTTTAGCAGTACAAACAATCCCACAATTAACATTTTTTTTCCACTTAACACCAGTCAATGGTCACAGCGGGGGTCACTGAGTGAGAACAAGATTGAATGTGAACGCAGTGTGTCCACACAGAAAGATTTCCTTTAAAAAATTTCTTCAAATCAACAGACCAAGGGACTCTGCGATTATGAGCAATTGCCAAGGTCATTGGGGCAAAGGGTTGTAGCGAAAGATCTTGTTTTCATGATAGAGAACCAGAATACCCACCAAAGAGCACACTCCAGGGTCCAGCTGAGGTGAAAATTCAGGGATGTAAAACAATAAAAAATAGATACTAGCAATTAATGGCCTACTCTCGAGGATGGCAAGATATAAAAGAGCCCCAAAGAGAAGGAAAGGAAAGAAAATTAACAATTCCCAACCGTACGCCAGGCAAGTGAGCCAGAAAACCTATATACTACAGTAATGTCAAATAGCCACTGCAGGGGAACTCACTGCGATGTCATATGGCTCTAGCACCAAAGGCGGCTGGGAAATGTTGGACTCCTAACTCTCTGTAGCCTCAGGCTTGGCTGACTACCCAGAAAACTGAAATGTTGCCTGAAGATAAACGTCATGGCCCCAGGAAGGAGGTTACTGAGTGTATACAGTGTGATAACTGTCCGATGTTATCTGTTAATTTAGGAATGCCCTGTTCTTTCTGATGGTCTACATGAGTACACACCATATGGTTTTATTTACCCCCTATTTAAAGGGATCCTGTCCTGGGAGGGGTGTGGATTCTTGCCAGCTGGCCACCACTGGGTTAGCTGCTTTGCCCGTGTAGGTAAGTTTCTCTTATTAAAGCTTTTATGAATTTGAATAAGGCTACGTGTCATTTCTTCAAAACTGATCCTGAATTTAGACTTTTGGGTCTTTCCTTCAACAGCCATTATGTTATAGGCATCAGCCAATCAGGAAGGATGCAGACCTTAAATAACAGGTATCACTGAACCCATATGAGCCACTGAATATCACCCTGCCCATATTTAAATATTAAACTTAATCAGCTCAGCGGTTGAGCATCAGCCTAGGATCCAGGAGATCGAGGTTCAATTCCCGGTCAGAGCACATGCTCGGGTTTCGGGCTCCATCCCCAGTAGGGGGTGTGCAGGAGGCAGCCGATCAATGACTCTCACATCATTGATGTTTCTATCTCTCTCTCCCTCTTCCTTCCTCTCTCTAAAATTAATAAAGATATATTTTTTTAAAAATTAAACTTAATCCCCAGAGTAATATGCCACCTGACAGCCAAGAAAAGCAGCATTGAGGGGAAATATCAACCTACAGCATTCCCCTTTCTTCAAGGAAACCTCAGGAAATTGCCTCTCCACTCTAATCACTTTTGGTAGCTGAAGAAGCACTTAACAGGATTTGGGTCCAGTCTCGGGCTGTACTGGGGAATATGAATATATGTGTAAAGTGTTAAAGTTATGCATATTTCTCCAAAGAAGACATACAAATGGCCAATCCATGTATGAAAAGATGCTTGACATCATTATTATGGAAGTACAATTCAAAGCCACTGTGAGGTACAACGTCACACCCACTAGCATGACTATAAAAAGACCAACCCTAATAAGTGTTGAGTAAGATGTGTAGACATTGGAACCCTCATACATTGATGGTAGGAATGTAAAGTAGTGCAGCCACTGTGAAAAACAGTTTGGTAGTTCCCCCCCAAAATAAACATAGAGTTACCCACCACATGACCCAGCAGCTCTACCCCTAGGTATCCAGGTTTCTCCCGCAATCCGAAAGTAGAGCGTTCCCATGAAACCTTTGGTAAGCAGAAAAGGCGTAAATGGAAGAGGCAGTTACCATTTACTTACATGAAAAAAAAACAAAACTCGAGCATTCTCAGACCCAGAAAATAACCTGCTAAATCACAGTAAATAATACATAAAACCTAAAATAACACCAACATTTATTGAAGGCAGTGCCCCTCTCACTGCTGGGGGTGCGTGCTGCCCCTATGAGGCTCGCTGCAAAATAAGTGCTGAATGATATCTTTGCTTTTTACCTTTTTCATAAAAGAAAAACGCTCTTCAGAGGGTTTTATTACCGTTAGCAATAAAACTTTCAAAAAGCGGTGAATACCTGATACTCATGAAAAAACGAAAACAAGCTCACACAAAAACGTGGGCACAAATCCTCATAGCAGCATTATTCACGGTAGCCAAAAAGTAGAAACCACACAAATAGTCACCAACTGGTGAGTGGACAGACAAGATATGAGCGTCCACCCATGAACCAGGAGGTCACGGTTCGATTCTGGGTCAGGGCGCACGCCAGGGTTGTGGGCTCCATCCCCAGTAGGGGGCCTGCAGGAGGCAGCTGATCGATGACTCTCATCATTGATGTTTCTCTCTCCTCGCTCTTCCTCTCCCTTCCTCTCTCTGAAATCAATAAAAACATATTTTTTAAAAGTTAAAAAAAGAAGAATGAAGTACTGATATATGCTACAACATGCGTAAGCTTTGAAAGCATTATGCTAAGTGAAAGAGCAGCCACAAGCATATTGTACGATTCCATTCACATGAAATGTTCAGAACAGGCAAGTATACAGAGACTGAAAGTAGATTAGTGGCAGCCAGACACTAGGACGGGGGATGGGGAGGGACTCAGTGGATACAGGGTAATGAACTGTTCTAGGATTAGGCAGTGGGTATGGTTGCACTGCTCTGTGAATACACAAAAATCCTCCGTATTCCCTTTTCAGAAGGGTGAATTCCATGGCATGCGAGTAAAATTCTTTTAACAGTTATACGTTGTTACACCAGTGAGCCATAGTTTAAAGTTCCATCCCGAAGATCTCCCTTTATAAGAGAGAACATTTATAAGCCCAGTTCCAGCTAATTCTGCTAGTTCCCTTTTGAAACCAAGTCCTCTGCTGAGCCCTGCCACTAATGGGCCTGCTTCAGACAGCGGTTCTTCCCTATGCCCTGCGGGCCCCGCGTCACACCTCAGAGCCAGACCCTGGCTCCCTTCCTGCGCACAGTGCCCTCCCTGCTCAGCCAGGCTGCCACCCCGGTGGGGACAGGAGTCAGCACCTCTTCCAGGATGGGGCAGAGCCCTATTAGGAGAAGAGATAGAGATGAGAGAGACACACAGAGAGACAGAGACAGAGGGGAGGAAGGAAAAGAGGTTCCTAATATTCTGCTTTGCCCCCCCCTTTCTCTTCCCTTCACTCCTCCAATGAGCTTATCCATTCATTCTTTCACTCACACATTGTTCTTATGTAACAGGCATAGGACCAGGCCCTGAGGAAGTCACATGTTTTCTGCTTCAGTTTTGCTCTTCCCTTCGGTAAAGCTCCTCCTGCTTCTTCTTCTTCTTTTTTTTTTTTAATGTATCTTTATTGATTTCAGAGAGAGGAAAGGAGAGGGAGAGACAGAAACATCAATGATGAGTCATTGATCAAGCCCGCAACCTGGGCATGTGCCCTGACCGGGAATCGAACCCCGATCGCCTGGATCCTAGGTCAACGCTCAACCGCTGAGCCACGCCCGGCCGGGCTCCTCCCGCTTCTTGATGACTGCCAGCTGACATCCTGGCTAACTTTCCTCAGCGGCCATGTGGCCTTGATGGCAGATGTCCTCTGTTCCTGGAGCCTGTCAGCAGCACCTCAGCAGCTTCTGACGAGCTTGCATCTTCCTATTTCAAAGCCCATGTCCACTGGAGTCCAATTCCTTGACTAAGAGACGCCTCTTGCCCACAGTCTATTTATAATGAAAGGACAGTAGGTCCTGGACACTCTCCAAGCAGCCAGCTCCCCACGCTTCCATGGGTATTTAGGGGAAGGACAATTAACAACCCTCAGCCTTCATGCGGGTGGAGGGTCATCTGCAGCGAGGAGTAGGTGAAATTACTCCACAGGGGCACAGGACTGGCTGAAAGGGACCCCTGGTCACAAACTGAAAGTGATGCCGCAGGAATAGACCAAGAGGGAGTCTTAGTTTGTGAAAGGTCAAGGCGAGTCGTACGTACCAGGTACATGGAGCACAGTTTGAGGCAATGTGGCAGGGGTGAGGGGATGTGCAACATTTAAAATATGGCTTTTTCTTTTTTTTTCTTTTTTAAATATATCTTTATTGATTTCAGTGAGAGGAAAGGAGAGGGAGAGAGAGAGATAGAAACATCAATGATGAGAAAGCCATTGATTGAGCACGAAACCCGGGCATGTGCCCTGACCGGGAATCGAACCCCGATCGCCTAGATCCTAGGTCGGACGCTCAACCGCTGAGCCACGCCTGGCCGGGCCGGCTTTTCCTTTTTAACTGCTATGTGTGCCTTCCTCTTTTGGGACCACACCTTGCCTACTTTAATTATAAGGTGATAGTAACAACAGTAAAAATAAGTAATGCTTACCTAGGCTGACTCTCGGCCAGACACTGCGCTAAGTGCTTTACAGGAGTGAGTAAGCTTTATTGGGTGGGAGGAGCCACTGTTTATACCACTGGAGCAGTGGTCCCTGAGGTCTCCCCATTAGGGTTCTGAAGAGGCGGCCTCCACATTGGGATGTGGGCAGCAGTGGTGCAGAGAGAGCACAGGGCACTGTGTCCAAAAGAATCAAAAGGAAACTCAGAACCCTGGCGGAGGATAGCCTGGGACAGTGCCCAACAACAGGGAACAAGGCGAAGCTCAAAATCGGGAACCAGGTTGCAGACTGGGATTGGAAAAGAAATCAGAGTGGGAGGTGGGTTCCCAAGGGGACAACCCTCAGCACCCCGTGGAGGGGCTGGTGCTACAACATACACTCTCAACAAACATGGTCAGTGTGATCTAGGTCTCCGTGAAGAGCCCTCGTGGCTGCTCAAGAAGTAAGACTGGGGCACAGAACTGGACGTGAAGTGCAGGGGTGGTGCCACTATGGATTTCCAAGCCTGCTTTCCCCGTGGGTCCTGAGAGGATGGTGCCTGGGAGAACAAGGCAGATTCCAGTGATCTGGGAGGTGTTCAAAGATTTAATCTATAAGGAGGGAAAGAAAGAGAGTAAGCCCGGCCGGTGTGGCTCAGTGGTTGAGTGTCGACCCATGAACCAAGAGGTTACTGGTTTGATTCCCAATCAGGGCACATGCCTGGGTTGCGGGCTTGATCTCCAGTAGGGGGCGTGCAGGAGGAGGAGGCAGCTGACAGATAATGTTTCTCTTTCATCGATGTTTCTATCTATCCCTCTCCCTTCCTTGCTCTCTAAAAAACCAATAAAAACATATTTTTTAAGAAAAGAAAAAAAGAAAGAGAGCAAGACAGAATAGCAGGACCCTAAACAAAAGGCCAAGCCCAGGAATGGGGATCATGGGCAGAGTAAGCAATGATTTCAGAAACAAAATGTAGGCTCAGTGGGTGTCCCTGGGCTGTAGGCTCCAGGGGCCAGCACATAAAGCAAAGGTGTGGGAAGCAGACACACAGCTCAGGGATCAGCACAGTGCTAACAGCTGAGTCTGTTCCCAGTGTGCCCCCTGGAATAAAGGTGGGCTGACGGGCTGCATAACAGGACGCAAGGGAGACCACGGGACAGGATTGTCAACCCAAATTAATTCTAGACTATAACAAAGAATAAAAAGCATTATTTAAGCAAAAGGAAGTGTAGCCCAGGAGACACAGATTCAGGCAGCAACCTAAATTGTGTTCTGCCCAGACAAAGGACAAACCGCCTTTTGTAGTGAAAGTTCCCACCCAATTAGGCCCCATTTATGTACATGAAAAATCCAAATTGTGTAGTTCTGATTGGTTAGTATAGATGCACACAAGGGTATAATCTGTGTAGTTGTGATTGGCTGGGGCAGGCCTCAGTCAGTTGTAGCAGGATGAAACCAGGGCTCCCTTGCAGTTGTTGACTCAGGCAGTGTAGACCAGCCGGGTACAGTAAGTTCAGTCTGAGGTTCTTCCCAGCATACAGAGCACCTGAGGAGCCTCTGTCAGCAAAAGGCCACCAGACTCTTACTATTTATAAAATGTGGGCCCTCGGTTGACCATAGGGAGTCCATCGCAGCAGATAATTTCCTTCTCCGGGGTTCATGTTAAATGAATCTTCTCGGGGTCCACAGAGTCCAGGGGAAAGCTAAGAGCAAGCCTAGCACTCTTTCCAAAATGTCAGTCTTCAGGGACTTTGCAGAAACTAAATATCAGGAGGCAACACAAGGGCCAGACATCTCTAGGATGAGATGCACAAGACAGAGCTAGTGTGTTCAGAATGGGGACAGGAGACAGTCCTGGGACAGCTCCCCTGAGCCACCCTGAGCATGGTCAAACGTGGCTGTATGCCCCCCGGGCGGATGGGGTACTGATGAACGCACCAGGCTGGTTCAGACAGGAGCTAGGCCCTCTTTGCTCAACAGCACCCCCGGGGCCAAGGCTGCGCCCACACTCCCCGCCCAGGAAGGACTGGCTCTGGAACTAGTTAGAGAAGGTACAGTGGGCCCAGCTGTGAGCCAGTGTTTCTTGAGCGCAGACTGTGGCCAAAAGCAGTGCTAACCATGACTCTGAGGGGGACCAAAGTTTTGCTGCTCCAAAATATGTCTTTTGGAATATTGATTTTAAGCTAATTATTAAGAAACAAAAGACTCAGGAAGAACCTTTGACCCTCTCCTCCCCCCTTACCTGTCTAAAGGAATTCAGACAAAAAAGCCTGCTTAGAAGGAGAGAGCATCACCTTAACATCATAATATAAACTAACTACGGCAGGCAGGGGGAAATCTAGCAGAGCCTATGTGTCAGGCTTCCCCCTGCGCCCCATTGTTTCTAGGTGGCCCAACAGGAGTTTATTTACCATGCGCTTCTCATTCTCACCCACCTGTGAACTGCCCGCTTTCCCTTTGAAATCCCAGATCCCTGCTCCCCTTGTTCTTGGTTTAAAGCGGCATATAAACCTCAGCTGCCCAATGTGCTCCTGGTCTCACATTCTTAAGGCACCTCTGCATGGACACCCATAATAAATTTTGGACATTTTCTCCTCTTAATCTGTCTCATGTTAATTTATTAGCCCAGCCAGAAGGACTTAGAAAGACAGGAGAGAAAAATTCTTTTTTGCTCCCCCAGTTCTTTGTTTATAGTTCATCTACCCAAACTTTCCATTCTTTCTTCCTTAAATGAAATTCTCTTTTCTTAATTATTTATTAACCACAACTTCTGCAAGAACATTTGTTTTAGGAAAAATGACAAATTATCTGTTCACTGTGAACATGTTACAAAGAAAAGGCTGGGATGTCATTGTTTTCTGTTCTCCTATTCCTGGGGGAAAGGAAAACATCATAGATGCCTGATGAGCACTCCAGGAGTCGGACGCTTGTACATACGTTATTCTTTGTTCAGTTTATTTGTAGTTGTCAGTCACTGAGATTTTGAGGTTCTTTGTTACTGCAGCATAACTTCTCTTATCCTGATTTATATAAGGTTATAGATGAAGAAGATCAGGGCAGGCTTCACAGAGATGCTTTGGAGGGTAAAGATGTTTAGGGCAGCAGAGAACAGAGCAAAGGGCGTTCTAGAGAGGGGATGGGGTGCAGATCGAGCTGCACAAGCCACTGACCTGGTCCAATGCGGCCCGTATGCAGGACACAGAGGAGAGGGTGTGGGAGGAAACGGGCCTGTGGAAGAAGATTGGGGCCAGGAGGTAAGGAAAGCTTGAAAATATACCTAGAGTTGCAGAAAATGAGGAGCCAACAAAGGTTTTTTTGAGTAAAACCCTACTGGGTTATATATTCTAGAAAAACAATGAGCTGCGGGGTAGAGAGAGAACAGAATGGGAGGAAGACTAGTTAGGAGGCAACTATAAGCTGGGAGTAAAGTGATGAAGGCTTAAATCAGAGGTAGATAAAATTTTTTCTATAAAGGGGAATATGGTAAATATCTTAGGCTTTGTTTATACGCGGTCTCTGTCACAACTACTCAGCCATGCCATTGTAGCACAAAAGCAGCCAGTACTCATGGCTATGTCCCGATAAAAGCGATAAGACTTTATTTACAAAAAAGGCAGTGAGGGCCAGACATGACCCATGGGCTGCAGTTTGCCCAGCCCTGAACTAAAGTAATAAGAGGATTGATACCATTTATTGAGACCTACTACACGCCAGGCACTTTGCCGGCAGTGTTGCTGATTCTTGCAAGCTTTCAGGGAAGATATTATGGGCTCCGTTTCACAAATAAGAAAATTGAGGCTGAGATACTGAGTGACTTGCTCAGGGTCACACTGATGGTGTGTGGCAAAGTGGGGATTTAGACCCAGGCCTGATTCTAGAGCTCGGGTTCCTTTGTTATTCTAAGGCCACCTCCTGAAGGCAGTCAAGAAGGAAGTGAGAGGGGCTGTCAGTCTCCGTGCCTGAGACCATTCACTCAAGCATCCGTCCATTCAATGAATATTCTGCTTATACTGTGTGTGAAGTGCAGGGGGCTTGAAGGTGAATGAGAAAAGATTTCTGTCTCTGAGTAGCTCAGAGTCCGGCATTTAAACTTGTTATTGGGTGTGGGGGAAGAAGAATATGACTTATTAAGATCAAGGAAGACTGAAGTTGCTCTCATCACTACCTTCTTTCCTCTCAGCACCCAGAGTTCCCTGGTCCCTTTGGATCACAGACATCCGATATTTTTACCCCCCAGCATTGAACACATTGGTGGATTTACTGTGCAACTACTGAAGCCTAAGCTTCAGGGTCCCTGGTTTCACGAAACAAAGCCTTCTGAGGTCCCTGTGATTTCCGCTGCCTCAAGCTCTTTGGAATTCAAGATGCCCGGGGATTCAAAGCTCCAAGAATCCTCTTGACAACCTCTCAGTGGGCCATTAGGGCAGGAAAGCCATCCTGATGGGGCTAGGAGGAAGACTGAGGCAGTGTGGTTGCTGAGCAGTGAAGGCTGGCCGTGCGTGGTTAGCAGGACTTCCCAACGTGGGGAGGTCTGTCAAGCTCATCGGCAGGCCCAGCTTTATATCCATTTGTCCAGAGCAAATCATACCCTGCAGAATTGACTGCGTTAAAAACAAGACAACAGGCCCCAAATGGAGTCGATTATGCTAAACCCTACATCACCAAATTGAAACTTAGTTTGGGCTCTCCCAGAAATGGAATCTTAAGCCAGTCAATCAAGAATCAACCTAATCAGCTCTAGGTAGGTAATCTGCCTGATAGACCCCTGCCATCCTCTAAAGGAAGATGACTTTTCACTAACCAATCACTTTTTTGTCTAGTATAACTCCTTTGTTCCCTCTCCTTTCTGCTTATAAAAGTATTTCCTTTTTTTACAGTTCCTCAGAGCTCCTTTCTATATGCTAGATTGGATACTGCCTGATTCATGAATTGTGGAGTAAGGCCAGCAAGATCTTTAAAATGTACTCAGTTGAATTTTGTTTAACAACTGTTTTACACTCACCCAAGTCACAAGTGACTCAAGACTAGAGAGTTATTAGTGTGAGAACAGGCGGCCTAACTGGCAAAATAATTGGCTCTGGTCTCTTGCTCAGAGTCCTATGCCCTGCCAGGCAAATCCGCAAAGAATACCAAATTACAGGCTGGGAATTGGGTGAGAATAATACTGACTCCTTAGGGCAGGAACTGTGCCTGTTGTGCCTACTTTCACATCTCTAGCAGCTAGTACAGCCCTTGACCCATGAGAGATGCTCAATAGAGACCTTTATTAAAAGATTAGCTGTTCTTAGAAGACATACCCATTTCTCCCAAGATGAACTGGCAGTCTTTTAGACTAGTTCTAAATTACCAGCACTGGCCAATAGTCTCAGAGCATCTTTATCCTTGGATAGTGTGGGAGATACACTATAATTTCTCCATGCAAGCCACACACACGCCTTCTATTATATGACTCATTACCTGGGAGCACCCACCTTATTGTATCATCCCAGGGCTCTTTCCCAGAGTGTGTTTTAACTCCTTGCTGGGTTTGGGGGAGACTTGGGTGACCCTTAGAATCAAAGCAGGATGCAGGGGCTTGCTCGCTCCCCCCTTTGTGGTAGTTCTACTCACTTCAGTATCATAGGGCCTTGTTTTCTGACTTTCCTTAGGGCAACCAATCCTCCATAGATCCCATTTCCCCCCAAATCTTTTCTATGTGGATTTGTGAGGGTTTTTGTTTTGTTTTTTTTCTGGCAGAATTTTAAGGTTTTATTAACACAATGTGTACACAATCTGTCTATTCACTTCCTTTGCTGTGCAGCCTGGCATTGGGTTGGTGACTCTGTTGGCCAGCTGGGCTGCCCTTCCCACAATGGCCTTGCAGCTCTTTGAGGAGACATTGTGAGCAATCTCAGCACAGTAACATTTGTTGCACATCAGCAGCACTTCAAGTTCCCTGATGCTGTGGACCAGGAAAGCCGCTGGGCAGCACGTGCTTTGTTTTCTTGTTGCTCCAGTAACCAAAATTGGGCATCAAGATCTGGCCTTGAATCTCCTGTGCACCCTATTGTCAATGCCTCTGGGTTTCCGCCAGTTCCACTTAATGTTGACGTATCGGTTTGGCTGGTGTTGGATGAACTTCTTGGTCCACTTTTTGACAATCTTGGGTTTCACGAGGGGTCTGAGGGCAGCGGTGGTGCCGAGTTGGAGGTGGCTGCTACTTCCGTAGACAACGCCAAGGAAGAAAGCAATTTGTGAGGTTTTTAAGGTGGCGTATTGTTTTTAGGAGTAGTTGGAGCAGGAAATACTTTCACAAAGAATTCGGAAGCTTATGGAGATAAAACATGTGACTGCAAAAACAGCAGATCTAGGGATCAGGACACCTGAGCTCCAGTTTGGGGCACATCACTCATGTCACAAATAAGCACCCAGAGCCCACTGTGATAGCCAAATGCAGGGCTGAGCTAGAAGTATGTAAACAAAGAGACACTCCCTCCCAAGGACAGATCGGAGGGCAACGAAAAGAATTTTAATGCAATAATGGAGAATTGTAAAATGAATTGGGAGCACTTAGTGGGGTGGTTTTCCAACTTTATTGCACTATCAGGATCCCCGTGGGTGTTCTTTCAAACACAGATCCCTGGGCCCCACCCCTCAGAAACTCTGATCAAGTATGAAAGGGTTCAAGGACTCCAAAGCCTTAACAAATGTCTCCCTCCCCAGCCCCCCACCAAGATGATTCTACTGGAAGTGGCCCCAGGACACTAGAAGCTAGTGGTCAGGAAATGGTTCCCAAAGGCAGGGGTCTACAGCTGATTTTTAAAGGGGGAAGGAATAGAAACTTATCAGACACAGAGACACAAAATGGCATGACCTTACCCTCCCCTTTGAGAAAACGAAGGCCACGAGGCGTGACTGCCACAGCTTCCTGCTCTACCCAACTGACTCCGTCCCTATTGAAGACTGTCAGCAGAGAATGAGCTGTCTTGCCCCCTCCTGGTGAAAGCTAATCACACCTGGGCTCCTCCTGGCTCTGCCATCCTGCCCCCTGCCCCACCAGTACACACACGCACACACGCACACGCACAATCACATTGGGATGTCCCATTCCAAAAACAATCGGAAATGTTCCCTTTGCTCTGGGCCCCCTCCACTCACCACCTTTTACTTCCCATTCATCTCAATGCCAAGCTTCTTTAAACATAAAAGAAAGAAACAAAAGGGCTATGAAACCAGTACATGGTCATTAAAGAAAATTTCAGAATTAAGGGGGAAATGGCCTTTCACATCCACATCATAAGCTCTTAAGACACCCTTACCACTTTATCAGAATGGCACAATTAATTTAATTTTATCACTAGAATGCAAATGTCTCAAGGACATGGACACGGTCTTTTTATCCTGTGTCCTCCGTAGACACAGAAAACTCTCAATAAATATGTATAAATTGAACCAATAATACAAATTGTCCATATTGAACCCTAAGGAGTCTGACATCCATCCAGTCTTTATGTATTTGCTTCATTAAAAAACAAACCTGCCATCATGCTATATATACATCACTTAGAAAAGGATCAGTGTATGTTTGAAACCTTTTTTTTTTTTTTTTAACTGCAAATATATTTCAAATATACCACAAATATATTTCTAGCTCCTTTGGGTTTGCATAAACCATAAT
Organism: Miniopterus natalensis; assembly: GCF_054644295.1. Lineage (NCBI taxonomy): Eukaryota > Metazoa > Chordata > Mammalia > Chiroptera > Miniopteridae > Miniopterus > Miniopterus natalensis. Next base: position 48,400,772 of record NC_142093.1, read on the forward strand.
TTATTTAGGTTGTCTTCAATTTTAAATATTAAAAAGAACATTGTGGCCCAGCCAGCGTGACTGAGTAGTTGAGCATCAACCTAGGATCCAGGAGCTCGTGGTTCAGTCGTGTGAGGGCTCAGTCCCCAGCAGGGGGCGTGCAGGAGGCAGCTGATCAATGACTCATCATTGATGATGTTCTCTCTCTCTCCCTCTCCCTTCCTCTCTGAAATCAATAAAAATATAATTTAAAAAAATAATAAAAATAATGTTGCCGTAAGCATTCTTGTATCTAAAATCTTTGCATACATCAATAGTGATATAAATAGACTAAATGAGTTGAAGCTGGATTGCTGTATCAAAGAATGGGCAAGTCTGCGGCTCTTGAAATCCCATTTTGGAATGGTTGTAATAATTCATGTGAATATTAAGAAAATAAAAATAAGATTAAAAACAACAGTGGGGAGAGGGCTGTGGTATTAGCTAGTGTTCAGGAAAGGCTTCTCCGAGATGATTTTAAATTAAGTTACCATAAGACAAATCAGGTACAAACATTCCAGAGGCCCTGAGACAGGAAGGAAAGGAGACCACCCTGCAGCCACGGCAACCCATCAAAGACCGACTACACAGAGGCCGGCAGGAGGCAAGCTGGAGAAGTAGAGGCAGACCCTGCAGGGACTTCAGACCCTGGCAGGAATTTGAGGTAGTCTCTGAGATGGGGAAGCACTGAAAGTGAGCCACTGAAGGACTGTAAGCAGAGGAATAACATGATCTAATTTGTGATGCTGAACAATAACTCTAGTAAGAAAACACATCAGAATGCAACACAGTTTATTATCTCCAAGTGGTAAGGTTATGAGTGATTTCTAATTTCTTTACCCTTTTCTGTATTTTCCAGATTTTCTCTGACCATGTATTGTATTTGTGGTTTTCAAAATTTAATCAAAAAGGAAAAAAAGCTAGCTGGAAAGCGGTAGGGAGGGAGTATGATTGGTGGTGAGGGACCAGGATCATTCTGAGTCTCGAGGAGACTAAAATGGTTTGGCGGCCACAGAAACGGAAAGGGGTGAACCTGACCAGTGTTTACCAGGTGAAATCCACTGGGACTGACTGGCCGTGGGAGGAAAGTCTAGGACGAGAGTCGGGTTCCATCCTGGGTGACTGACTAGGTTGATGGTGACCCCTCTCAACCCAACAGGGGATACAGGAAGAGCACACGCACGGGAGGGCAGATAAATGTGGTATCACAGTAATTGAGTGGCCCACAGCATCACAAGCCAAGCAATTAGATGATGCAGGTTATAAAGCTGAGGAAGAAGACTGACAATTCTTTCAAAAAGTTTGAATCTAAAAAGGAACAAACAATAGGGCAGTAACGAGACAGAGTGTAGGATTGAAGGGGTGTTTGTCTTTTATAAATGTTTTTATTGATTTCAGAGTGGGAAAGGAGAAACATCACTGATCAGCTGCCTCCTGCACGCCCCCTACTGGGGATCTAGCCCGTAACCCGGGCATGTGCCCTGACCAGGAACTGAACCATGATCTCCTGGATCACGGGACGACACTCGACCACTGAGCCACACCAGCCGGGCTGAAGGAGTGTTTTTTCAGCCACAAGGAATGAACCTGTAGAGGCTGAGTGGTTGAAAGTACAGATGTTAAGGGAGTGGCTGAAGGAGCATGGTCATGAAGTGGGATCATAAGCAGAGGTTGGATTTAACTAGAAAAAAGACATCTCAGTTCTTTTGGGAGAGGCAGCAAGATATACATGTACAGGTTCTTTTGGAGGCTCGTAGTGGGGAGGAAAAGTTCTTGCTTTCGGAACTTTACTCCCTCTGTGTATCAGAAGGTGGTCATCTACTGGGAATGTGGGTGAGTAAGCAGTTGAAGCTAAGTGGTAAAGGGTTATAATAATCTGAGAAGAATGGTAGTGGGTGCTGATCGAAGATAAGGGCTGAAGTTGACCTACTAGATTTTGTAACTGCCCTCTCCCCATGATCTGTATTCTTTTTTTGTTTTTTACACTGTGTTCTACAACCCAAGAAGATACAGGTGGGGAGAAATTAAATCATGCAATTGATTCCGGATTGGGAGTTTGCAGAGCTGGTTAACCTTGAGAATAAGGGCTCCTACGAATGGAGAGTTGTGAGAATAATTTGAAGTACCACGCATTACAGGAGCACAAGCGACTCTTCGGACCTCCTGCCTCACCTCTGCTGGAAATGGACTCCCGCTGCTCCTGTAACACTGCTGGTTCCTGGACCTGTACCAGCTCCTACAAATGCAAAGGCTGCAAAGGCACCTCCTGCAAGAAGAGCTGCTGCTCCTGCTCCCCCATGGGCTGCACCCATTGCTGTGTCTGCAAAGGAGCATGGACAAGTGCAGCGCTGTGCATGTCAGGAAGAGCCTGCTCCCAGCTGTATAGAGCATGTTCAAATCTGCATTTACTCATTGCACCCTGAACTGTTTGCCATATTCCCTTTTCTATGAAATATGTGAGGGATAATCAAAGTTGTTGACTTAGACACTAGCAGATTTGGCTAAGTGGTTGGAGCACTGCCCAGTGGACTGAAGGGTCCCAGGTTCAATTTCAGTGAAGGGCATGTACCTAGGTTGCAGGCTCAACCCCCAGCCCCGGTTGGGCCACATGTAGGAGGCACCCAATTGGTTTCTCTCTCCCTTCCACTCTCTCTGAAAAGCAATGGAAAAAATGTCCTCGGGTGAGAATTACAAAAAAATAAAAGTTCACTTAGAATGGGTTTAAAAGGAAATTTTAAAAAAAAGGCCGAATGAAAAGATAAAGAAATTGGGGTCCTAAAGTAGTAAAAGAATAGACTTATTGGCAAAGAAAACTGAAAAAATAAACACTTACCGATAAGACAGGTCATATATTAGAGCCCAGATATGGTCAGGACAGGGGAGTGGGTGGTTTAAGTGCAGGGGCACATGGTTAGATTTGAAATCAAGGCACTGCAAGTCCAGGCTTGAAAATACTCAGGGTTGCAGAATTTAAAATGAAAACTGTAAAGCAAGTTCAAGGCAAGTTTGGGATGTGATTCTTGCAGTGTCTGTGAGGTTGATGGAGTATAGAGGCAACCAGGTATGTCTTTTTGACCCTTTCCAGGCCTCCAGGGAGGTGGCAGAAAACTAGTTAGCAGCTGGGCATCTGGAATACATAGTGACTCAACTAGTGACTAGGTTCTAAGAGTGACTAGGTACGTGGCCAAGTCAATTAACTTCTCTGTATCTCACTTGCCTTATGAGTAAAATGAAGATATAATACCAGACACTAAATGGGCCTGAGGCCACCTGTCACTACTTGAGCCAAATTAAGTAGAGACAGGGTTGAATCATATTATGAACATTTATTCCAATAATGCCGGCAGCATGGGGAGAGCAGTCGATCACCCTGGAAGTTCTGCTGATTCCTCTTGACAGTTGGCTGATTATATACAAGCGAGGGAGATAACTGCGTGCAGCTGTGAGCTGCAAGTGTTAACAGGGAAACGGAGGGGGCGTGGGGGTGGGGGTTGAGGGTCTGCAGTCCAGCCTTCAGCTCAGTCAGATAACAGGGCGGCTAATCCTCTATGACAGGGGTCAGATGAGAATATCTGGCCCGCTGGCCGTATATGGCCAGCAAAATCATTTGGTCTGACTCTACCAAGGCAACCACAGGAGGGACTCAAAATTCAATAAATCTAGGAGCTTTTTTCATAGATTTTTTTTTTTTAACCCTCACCTGAGGATATTTTTTCCTTTTCAGAAAAAGTGGAAGGGGTGGAGGGAGGAAGAGAGACATTGATGTGAGAGAGACACATTGATTGATTGACTCCTACTTGCGCTCAGACCAGGGCCGGGGATTAAGCCTGTAACAGAGGTACATACCCTTGGTTGGAACTGAACCCAGGACCCTTCAGTCCGAGGGCCGATGCTCTAACCACTGAGCCAAACTGGCCAGGGCACTCACAGCTAAATTTTAAGTTGATAATTTTGTATGGCCTGTGAATGATGTTATAAATATCCAAATGGGCCCTTGACAGAAAAAAGTTTCCCTACCCCTGCTCTATGTTACAAACAGCTCAGCCCGTTCCTGGAACAGCAGAATGGTCAGCGTTCCTGAGGCAAACTCCCGGAGGGGGTGAGGGTCCAGGCACAGCAACCAAATAAAAATGTGTCCTGTCCTTGGTCTGTTCTCAAAACCTCTTTCTTTTCTGAGTAATGGACCCATAGAGGCAACTTCTCTTTCTACAGCCTTGTTTCATCTTCCAGTTTCCCAGGGTCTGTAAGAAAACCTCATATCTATAGTTAATAAGGTGAATAATTATTAAACAACTGTGGCTCTATTCTTTTTTAATATTTTAAAAAATATGTCTTTATTGATTTCAGAGAGAGAACCATCAATGAGAGTCATTGACTGGCTGCCTCCTGCACGCCCCCTGCTGGGGATCAAGCCCGAAACCCGGGCATGTGCCCTGACCAGGAATTGAACGGGTATCTCCTGGGTCCTAGGTCAATGCTCAACTGCTGAGCCATGACAGCTGGTCAGCTCTATTCTTATTATGTGCCCTTCTCCCTGGTCAGCTCTATTCTTATTACATGCCCTTCTCCCTATCAGATACAACAGCACCTGCACATAAAGTGCTTGTAACAAGGCCTGCCACATGGACCATGGCACTACTCTAAATGTCAGCATCATTATCAGTTCTCATTTGAACAATGAGGGGCCTGTAACAGTCTCTAAGGCAGAGATTCTCAAACTTTTTGGTCTCAGAACACCTTTACACTCTTAAAAATTATCGGAGATACCAAAGAACTTTAAAAAATGTGAATTATATCTATTTTTTTAATTTCTTAAAATAAAGCTATTTCCTAGTAACATAAGTATTTTTAAGAAAAGTAACTTTTTCAAAAGAAAAATTTGGAAGTGTGACACACTGTGCAAATAACTTGAATGTTTGGCTTATCTGAAGACAGCTGGACTCTCTTTTCTGCTTCTACACCCAATCCACTGAGGTGTGCTAGTTGAATACAAGAAAACCCAAGTACCTCACTGACCCTCTAAAAAGGGTCTTAGGACCCTGCCCACACTTTGACAATGGTTTTTTAAAGCTTTCTTCCAGCTTTAAATCATTCGTTCATTCACCCATTCAACACCACTGCATCCCAGAAATAGAAACAAATCATGTGGTTGCCTGTCCTGAAAGAGTTTAGCTGACAGAACAGATGAAAACTAAAGAAAAATTACAGCCCGGCTTAAGTGAACACAGAGGAGGAAGTCACTGGTACGCTTGAGAGGCAAGGGAGGTTTAACAGAGTACAGGGAATTTGAATTTGGGCTTTATTTCCTGTGCGGCCTCTAAGCGCAGGGAAGAGCATATGCAAATGCCCAGAGGCAGGAATCACTATAGTACAAGAAAGCACAGGGTATTTGGCAGACGAAGGAAAAGTCATTAGGCTGGAAAAGATCGTTGGGCATTCATTACACGTTTTACCCTCTAGACTACAGGAGGCTGGGGTAACAAGAGCTCGCTTTTCCTTTTTAAATCAGGTTCATTGAAGTATAACTTACATAGAAGTAAAATTTACCTTTCTAGGTGTATAGTTCTGTAAGTCAGGACAAAGGTGTACAGTAAACACTGACGCAATCAAGACCTAATACATTCTCCTCACCTCAAAAAATTCTCTCTGTAGTTAATCCCCAGCCTCCACTCTCTCAGCTGCAGGCACCTATTGACCCGATTTCTGTCCCAAAAGTTTAATTTTACTTTGAAATAAATACACACATGCACAGCAAGTTGCAGAGAGGGCCCACATACACTAGCCCCAACTCCTTCCAATGCTAATACCTTATACAAAACTGTAGAAAAATATCAAAGCCGATATCGTTGTAAGCGATGATATGATTAATTAGACTAAAGACCTTATTCAGATCCCACCAGTGTAAACATGCATTAGCTCGTTTTAGGGAACAAAAGTGGGCCACAGCATGCAAGACGGGTTGGAAGGAATTCAAGGAGGTGCAGGGACAGGAGAGGACTGAAGGAAACACTTCTGGAGAACAGACATCATTTGATGAACGATTTGGTATGAGTATTTAAATTAATCCTTTCTTCGGAAATGCAGTCTCCCACGTGGCAGGACAGCAAGCAGGCTGAAGGGCCTGACCTTTGACTGAATTGAGGAAACGTGTCTTCCAGGCATGAAATCCCCAAATAACCGTAACATTCCTGCTAACTCTTACTCAAACGGGGGAAAAACAAACAGAAACATGTTTAGTCATTTTCTTCCTTCTGCATGGTTGGGAACAACGAAATAACTGTTAAACACCTGATATTCCCTTCAGATTTGGACAGCTACCTGCTGGTTCTCATGAACAGAATTAGTTAAGTCCCCAAACCAAAACATACTAAAACCTCTATACTTTTATTCCTTCCTGGAGCTCCATATTTTGGGGGCTCTCCTACCTGCTCCAGCCCAGCATCTGACCGCAGTATTAATAATGCCTACAACTTAACATATTTACAAACATCATCTACTCATCACAAGACTGTGGGGTGTTGTCATCACTTTTACAGCCCAAGAAATCGAGGCTTGTGTTTGGTACCCAGGACATACCAACACGGTCAAGCGCTTAGAAAGGTGTGGGCACAGGGTACCCATGCAGTAAATGTGGGCCAGGCTCCTTGAAGCTGGTTTCTCCCCCCCCCCCCCCAATGGCCGCATGGACCTCCACAGCCCCGGTGTACTCAATTCAAACAAAAGCTCCACACATGCAATGCTTCTGGTGATGAAAATCCTCATTTACATCTCAGTTTGTTTAAACCTTCCTCCGGCTGCTATCTAGTTTACCACTAGTTACTACCAAATACCAAGTATCTTAAAACCAGATTTAATGAAATATGGTAGCAAACCCCTTTTACTGTATCCTGGGGTAGATATTTTACATACATTTTAGTCCTTAATCCTCCAAATAGCTACGTATGAATATTACCATCATTAATCACGTTATTATCTGTAATCATGCTCATTTTAAAGAGGGCACAGAGAGGCCAAGCGATTTGCCCCGGCCACACAGCTAGTCATGGCGGACATGAAGGTTACCCTAAGGCAAACACTACCTTGACTGAACTTCAAGTCTCAGTAGACTTCGCTTAGGGTCACAGTTCTCTTTCGTGCGAACAAACAAACCAAAAAGCAATGTCAGATATAAGAGGGTAAATTAAAATAACAACCCGACCCAACCCAGCCCGGACACAGCGGCTCGGCGAGGTTCAAGAGCCCGTCCGAGTCGCGCGGAGGGTGAGCCAAACCCAAAGCGCGACCCGCTTCCAGCGCCGCGCGTTACCCACGGGCCCGGGGCAGGGGCAGTGCCGATGCTGCATTTGTTCAACTCACGTCTGGAAGCCAAGCTGACAAGGAAGAGGGTAAGGACGGAGAGCTAGCTCACGGGCAGGGGAAGGGAGGAAAACACACGCACACACGCACACGCGCGCGCGCCCCCAACAGTTTTCAAAGCGGAGCACTCAAGACGCGCCGAGGCGCCGGAGCAAACTTGGCGCGATCCCGCCGGACACCCCGGCAGGCGGGCGCCGAGTCTTCAAAGATGGTTCCCGGGCAGGCGACCTTGGAGCCCGGCCGCCGACCCCGGCGCTCCGGCTCCCTCCCGCGATCGCCCGTCAGCCGGCCGCGCGGCACCGGACGACCGCCGGGCGCCGGCTCGGAAAGGAACGAGCACGTGTCCCCGGGCGGCCCGGCGCCGCGCCCCGCGCCCCAGGGCGGGGGCCCCTCGCGGCGGCCGCTCGCGGCCCGGAAGCACCGGCGGCCCCGCCCAGCCGCGGGGGCGCCCTCAGCCCCGAGCGCGCAGCCCCCGGAGGGCCCGAGGGCGGCCGGACCGGCGGGCGGGCGTCCCCGAGCCGCGCGCGCCGGCGGCCCCGCACTTCCTCTTCCTCCCCACGCGCGGCGCGGCGCGGCGGCCAGACCGAGGCCGGGCTCGAGCCCCGACCGCGACCTGCTGGGGAGCGCGGGCCAGCGCCGCGCCCCGAGCCGCCGCCGCCGCCGCCCCGTCCCCGCCGCGCCCTCGGGCCGCGGGGCCTCCGGCTGGCTGGGCCCCGCGCGGGCAGCGAGAGGCGGGGCCGCCGTGCGGGCGGCGGAAGGAGGCGGAGGAGGAGGAAGAGGAGGAGGAGGCGGCGGCCGGGAGCCGGGGGAGAGGGGCGGGGGGTGGGCCGGGGAAGGGGAGGAGCGGGATTTCAGGAGCGCGGCGCCGCAGCCGGGAGCCGGCGGGCCCGAGAGTGACCGAGTCACGGCGGGCGCCGGAGGAGCCGTGGCGTCGGACCCGCCTCCTGGAGGAGCTCAGCCCCGGCCAGGCCCGGCCCCATTCCCGCCCCGCGCCGCCTCCCCGCCGCCGCCGCCGCCGCCGCCGGAGCGCTCCCCTGCCCACCCCGCCCCCGCGGCCGAGCCCGGGAGTCGAGTGGGAGTCGGCCGGCCTGCGCGGGCAGCGCCGGGACCCCGCGGGGGACACTGCAGCCGGAGCCCGGGAGGGGCCGCGCCGCCACCGTCTGAACTAGGATGTCCCGACATGAAGGTGAGAGCAGCCCCCACCCCCACCGCCTGGGCCTCGGCCTACCCCTCCCGGCCCGGGCGCCGCGGCGGGCGGCCGGGAGGCGGCGGAGACTTGGGCCGGGCCGAGCGGGCCCCGAAACGCCGGGCCCGGGAGCGAGCGAGAGGCGGCGGGGAGCCGCGGCGCCGCCGCTGGAGCCGCCACGGCCGCGGCCCTGAGCTGGGCCTGGTGCCGGAGGCGGGGCGGCCGGGCCGGCCGGAGGGTTTGCACTGTCATGGGGAGGGGGAGGGGAGGCGGCGGGGCCCGTTACCGGCGGGAGCCGGGCCCCGGGGACTGATACCGGCCGCCACGGCCCGCCCGGGCGATCCCGGAGCCGCGGGCCCCGGCGAGGCCTAGCGCGCCCGCCACCCCGGAAGGGCCCGGTGCGGCCGCCGAGCGGGGCCACAGGCGGAGGCGGGAGACCGAGGAGCCGGCTCGGGATCGGCGGGCGCGTCCAGTCGCCGGGAGACGGCGGCGAGTGGCCCTGCCTGCGGAGGACCGCAGGGCAGGCGGGAAGGCTGGGCGGCCGGGGGACGGGAAGCCCCCGCCGCCCGGCCTCGCGGCTAGGCCTCGGCGCGTCCCTGGGCTCGGGTAACCAAGTTCCCGGGGCGGATCCGGCGGGGCCGCGGCGGGCACACTCCCTGCGCCGTCACCTGGTCGGGGCGGACTCGTCCCCGGCCGGCCGCGGCCCCTCTCGCGGCGTGCACCACCTACCGGGACCGGGGCTTGGGAAATGCCCGCGGGGAGGTCTAGGAATGGTCGGGGGGAGTTTGGGGCTTGGTTTTGAGCTATAAAAACAGGATGGGGCACAGTTGCAAATAAGTAGACAGTTCTAACCCAGTCCCAGGGTACAAAGAGAAAAATAAATGTTCAGGGCCCATATATAGACGTTGCGCTGGTAAAAAAAATAAATAAATAAATAAAATAAGTTAACTTCAGTTTACTGCCATATGGTTTAGAAAAAGAGGAGGGAGGTGTGTTTTTCTTTGTTTCGCTGCCACAGGTCTTTAAGTAAAAACTATTAAGAGACTTGGGGAAAACTTTATCCTAATAAGGTTAATGCAACATTGTAGAAGTGGCTGGAAAGTATTGTGTACTCTTGATTTTAAAGTCCTATGTAGGTACAGGTGATGTAGGTAGGAGTGGAGAACGTTTAGTGAGTCAGATTAGTGTGTGTGCTTCACACCCGTTGGAAGGATATTCTTAGGGAAATACGGGCCTTGGAATTTTGAGGTTTAAAAACTCAGGTTGGTTAAAATGATACTGAGAGCAAATTTGCATTACTAGTTGCAATGTTGAGATTGACTCAAAGAATATTTTGTGTTCAAGGATTCTGTATTTTGATCTTCACAAACTGAATAGGAAATATAATGCACTTTTTTTACTCACTGTGTACAGCTGTGGACATTTTGAAATAATAATGTACTTAGGCTCATAGGAATATTTTGAAACAGTACTTTCTACATTTTCTACTTAATGGAAATATATTCCCTATATGTAATTTAAAAGACATTGTAATTCTAATCAAATTTTAATTTGGAATATCAAAGTTTATATTAGACTCTAGTTGTGTGTACATTGACCACCTTCAAAACAAAATTAACAGCAATGGCTTCAGGCCCTCTTGCTCATAAGAACTGGAAGAGTTAAAGTTACAGTATCATAGCAATAGGACCCATTCTCCTTGCTTCAGGAAAGCATGCAGGTAGTTCCAGACTGAGTATTCAAATTGAGTAGTATCCTAGGTAGATTCCTTTATCCTCAGTAATCTTTTAGAACAGCAATTTTCAACCAGTGTGCTTGCAAGAATTTTTAAAACATGCAATACCTGATCAGAGTCAGGGGCCTTGATCTCTTTTTCCTTAGATTGTCAAATAAAAAAATGACAACAGCCAACACAATAACCATCCAGTGTGAATGAATCAAAATTATACTTTTTTTTTTTAATCAGCGTGGCAAAAAATGTGTTTTTTGTGTTCTGCAGAACTTTAGTAATTAGTTTGTGTGTGCCGTGAGTTGAAAAAGGTTGAAAATCGGTGTTTTAGAATAATTAAAATCCCACAGTGCTAGTAGTCTTAAATGTAACAAATTCAGTAATCTAAGCCCACTCTCCCTTACTTGGCCCTGTGGAAAAGCATGTGGCGTTCAAACTTATATTACTTTTTAGTTGCTTGAATATTACTGAACCTTAGGACATTAATAGCACACCTTTTCTGGTAACTTATATAACACCAGATGTTTCTGAAAAAGGAACATTCCTATAATACATCAGTTGAAGATTTGTAGTACAGTATTTGACAAGTAATTATCTTTTAAAGGTCTAGTTTATGGCCTAAGGCAGTTGCATTGAGAATCACATTTAATTCATTAGATGTTCAGGCTGCCGTTACTTTCATCAGTGGGAATTTAACCTATCAACAAATACAGAGTTTGACACCCTCACTATTCTAGTTCTTTATTCACCTTTCTCTTCTTTGGACCTACTAATTCCATTTCTGTTAGCATTTCTTTAGAGGTATCCGTCTATCCACCTTCAGATTCTCTGTAGTTCTTGTTTCCTTTCAGTAGTGTGACCCAGAACTGGATGTAGTAGCCTGGTGAAAGATCTGAACTGTGTTGCCTGTAATGTACTTGCAATGTGTTTCCTTTTCAGTGCCTTCAGTATGCATGTAATTTGTTACTTTGTCTTTGTATCCACCCTAATGTGTTGCACTATATTATGTATATCTAAGCTGTAACTTTGGACAACACAGCTCCAGGATGGACATCTATCAAGCTTAGACTCTGCCTTGTGAAACAGTGGACTACCTCTGAGAAAGGAGATGCAGCCAGGAGCATAGAGAATGCTTTAGCTCAGCGGTCAGCATTCTGTACCAAGGGGCAGGTAGTAAATATTGTGGCTTGGTGAGTTATGAAGTCAGCTCTGCCATTGTAGTATAAAAGCAGCTATAGACAACATGTAAATGAATGAGCACAACCATGTTCCAATTAAAACTTTTATTTACAAATACATTTGAATTTCATACAATTCTCGTGTCATGAAACATGACTCTTAGGTTTGCCATTTGAAAATGTAAAAACCATTCTTAGCTTGCAGACTGTACAAACACAGAAGGTGGCTGAATTTGGCCCAGTTTGGCCCAGGGCTATAATTTGCCTTCTTTTGCTCTAGACTAGAGCTTTGGAGAGTAAATGGAAATGGAATTTTGTATTCCATCATTTCCTTTGGGGTAATAGGGAATGAGTCTGTGGACTAAACCAGTTCTGTACCTCAGTTTCCAGCATTACCCTGTAGATTGGGATAGAAGTAATTGTTCCCAGGTGTGGGAAAGAGGTTCCCCACCTTTCCGGAACTTGTCTTAGCAGGGGTGGCAGTACTCTACATTGTTTCCTGTTTGCCCGTTATGACTTTCCCAACCAGAATTTCAGGGTCTGCTTTAATTCACTTTGTAATGTTGTTATATTAGTAAATATTTTACAACATTAGTGCCCAATTGCTTAATGTTCACTATGCTAATACCCTGTTACACCTAGTGAAACCAATTATTTTCTATTTTATTTGTAAGTATTTTTTAATTTTCACTACATACTTTCTTTTAAATACTTTTAAAATATGTTATTCAGAGCTTAAGACCATTTAATAGCTTTAGATTTTAATAAAACACATCTAATTACTCAGTGCTTATTAGCTGAAATGAAGTTATGAATGTTCTTGCATGAGTTGGAACCTAATTGACTATCCAGAGCTAGGAATACATTTATTGCCTTAAGTCAATCCAGCATTTTTTCAGCGGCTACTGTGTATTAGGCATTTTGCTAGATACCAAGGAGTGTGAAGATAAGTAAATGAGACACGGTGCCTTAACTACAGCACAACGTGAGACGTGCCAGGAGAAGGGGATAATTAATTACCAGCGTTTTTCTTCGTAATTTTGCCCAATTTCAGAGGGAATCTATTGTAATTTCTAATGCTTTTTTCTTTGATTTTAGAGAGAGAGGAAGGGGGAGGGAGAGAGAAACATCCATGTGAGAGAGAAACATTGATTGGCTGCCTCCCTTATGTGCCCCAACAGGAAATTGAACCTGCAACCTTTTGGTGCACAGGAGGATGCTAAACCAACTGAGCCACACCGGCCAAGGCTGACACTGTTTTTTTCTTGAGTGCCTTAACTTTTTGTGGGCTACTCTTGATTTTGGATAGCATTAAGATCTCAAATACAGTCCTATCTTCACCTGATTTATGCTTTCCCTAGCTGTTTGAAGATTTTCATATGTAAAAATGATACTGAATAAGTGGACAGGAGATCATATTGCTTTGTTATTCTCAGAAGCATCTGATACTGTTTATTTGTAAAACCTAAAGTACAAGAGTAGGCGGGCCATTAATCTAGTTTCCGAAAGTTGTACCATTTTTTGAAATTGTACCACTCTTCAGTTGGTAGGTTCAGATTTTCTCTTTTCTACAAATTGGTGCTAAGCCCTGCCGGGCGTGGCTCAGCGGTTGAGCGTCAACCTAGGATCCAGGCGATCAGGGTTCAATTCCCGATCAGGGCACATGCCCAGGTTGCGGGCTAGTCGATCAGTGACTCTCATCATTGATGTTTCTAGCTCTGTCTCTCCCTCTCCTTTCCTCTCTCTGAAATCAATAAAGATATATTTAAAAAATAAAAATAAAAAAAAATAAAAATTGACGCTAAAACCACATACAAATAATCCCAGAGTGAATTGCAATAATTTTGTTTTCAGAATTTGGGGATCGCAAAGACAAGATTGGTAATTAGTATGTGGTTTTAATGTAGTGACTTTTGCCTTCATGTAGCAAAGTAAGTTAACTGCCACTGAAAAGATCTTTACCATGTCATACAGTTTATTTTACTTTAACTCTGATCTAGTAAAAGATTATGACATTCTTACACCTTTTCAATTTCAATAAATCATGAATTACATTTACCTTAACTTTCAATAAAAGAAAGATAAGAATGTAAATATTTTAATTTCTGGGGCCCTTGATTTCATGATTTCTTATAAAGTTGATTTTGAAGCCCATTTTTCCCATATTGACATTTGTGTTTAACTTAATGTAATAAAATATAACTTTACTCTCTTTTAAATTGGAGATTTAATTTGGAAGAAATTCCTTTTAGTTTTAGAATCTTAAGTTGTATTAGCAGCAAACTTATTTAAAGATTGAAATTTTTTTTCACAGTAGAACTTAGGAAACTTTGGATGTGAAATGACCAAACAAATCCCTTCATATTAGGCTTGCGATGTTTTAAAAAAGAAATCCATGCACTTATGTCTGAGCCATCAGCTCCCTAACGTCTATATACATTTGCTGAGGTTTGGTGGTTTGTTTGTTTTGTTTTGTTTTTTTAATCCTCACCCAAGGATATGTTTTTATTGATTTTAGGGAGAGGGTAAGGGGGAGAGAGGGAAACATTGGTCTGTTGTCTCCTGTACGTGCCCTGACCAGGGACCAACCTTCTTGGTGTACCAACGTTGGAGCCACCCTGCCAGGGCTGTTTTTGTTTTTTTAGCTGGAGGTTCCAAAAGTTGTTTTCAGTGAAGGTTAAGGCATATTGGATTATCCTAGAAATAGTGTTGTTTTTTTAATTACATTATAAATATTGCTTTTGGGCTGCTGGCTACTGGCATAAATACGGACTCAAACATTTCCTACATTTCATAGTCATAAAAGTAAAAACTAGAATGTTGTTCATAATTAAAATCTTTATAAAAGATTAGTTTCAGTGTTGTGCTAGGAGCCATGTTTTTCATTTCCTTAAAATAAAAAGTACAGTTTTTTTACTCACTGAAGTTATTAAAATTGAGTCAAGAGCCCCTTAGAAGTATGCATATCAGAGCATTTTTATAAATATTTTAATTTTTAAAATATTAGCCATGTCCTTGCTTATGTGAAAGATAAAGGGATCATATTACCTATTACCTAGATTCTGTGCTAAGGAAGGAAGTGGTGAAGAAAAGAGGGGGTTGTTGAGATGGTAAATGACAAGGCCTGGAGGGTGATGGCAGAGGACAGCTAGGCAAGGTGGACATGAAGCTTGGAAATGATCTGTAGCCACAGAGAGTCAGAAACAAGCCAACCTTCATGCCTCGAGAACCGTCTTAAGAGCTGGGTACCAGGAGGTGGTAAATTGCCTTGTGAGGCAACTTCCATGGCGCCGTCCCTACTACCGCTCTCCCACTCTTTTGCGTGTTTTTAGTTGTCTTTTTGAATAGTAGTGAAGCAGGATGTGGGTCCATCTAGTACGTGTACATGGCCCATTTATCTCTTCCATGGCCACAGTCCCAACCAGCAGTCCAGCAGACTTGGCCAGTGGCCGCAAGGGGTGTCATGGAGAAAGTATGGATGGATCTTGCAAATCCAGCACTGCTGCTAGAAAAACCAACTGAACTCATAAGAGTGGGTCAGTCTAGTCACCTTCAGCCAGGAGGGGCAGGCAATGAGTGGGTAAGGCCTCTTGACATCATGACTAACTCGGTTTGTGTTATCTTCTGCTAAATTGTGTGGGGGTTTTCCTCTCTTGATAATACTCAGTGCCAGTGTCAATAACTTCAGTTTTTTCCAGAGTAAGAGGATTTTCATTGGAAGAGTCACTTTAGAGTGCTAACTTGATGTGTTGACTATTACAACAGTCACAGGCATATTCTACTATAATTTATTTTTTAGTTTTGACTCTTGTTTTTTTGTTGTTCTCCTAAGACTGCCACCCTCCCCTCTCAGCTAGCAAAGTTACGGGTCCATGCAGTGGCACCTCCGCCTTATTCTCCAGGCATTTTTTTTACCCTGTAATTGTTTACTTGCCTGTCCGCCTCCCCCACAAGCTACCTGAGGGGTAGGTGTAGTGTTACACTTAACTTTGTACCTTACCACTTAGGATTTGTGGGTGATTGTTAGAGATGGTAATACTTGTCTAAAAAATGATGGGACTGGAAAATGCTTTCCTTCGTCTTCATCTGGGGAAGCTGGTTAAGAGGGAGGAAGATTGTGGGAAAGAAGGCTTGCAAATTTCAAAAATGTGAGAGGAGATGAACTACATAGAGCGAAAATAACTAAGGGAGCTGGCTCATGGGGAATGGCCTGGACTAGGCTTGGAGTGTGTTTTGTTCATCTCTTCCTGGCTCTGGTTGCAGATTAACTGACTGTGGGTTCTGCATATTAATTGTACTATGTGCATGAGTTTTCTGCTTCATTCAGTCATTCATTCAGTTAATATTTATGGACTACCTACTTGAGTACCACTCAAAGTCATCTCCAGAACTTGCTGCAAGTTGTTGACCTTGCTGCAGGATGGTGACATTCAGTGGTTTGAAACACGTGTTTGGGAATTACATGCTTTCCTGTTGAATGGGCTGTGGCTCCTTTCCAGTGTGCTGGGCTTAGTTCTTAAAGTTTATATTTTATGACAGGGTGATTAAATCATATAAGTATTTTAATCTTTTGGCAATTACTTCTACATGCCCAGCAGTACATTTTTTTCTGTAACAGTATTGTCCTTAGACGATGGAAGTCTCAACATACATCTATCTGCATATGTTAAAATATATTGAAATAGGTTATTCCTCATATGTTTGTATCTTTTTGATGCTTGGCGAGAACTACAGGGATTAAATGTTTAATTTTTCTATTCAGTATAGTGTTTTGCAAAGTCCTAATAGTTATATAGCAACTGTTGGGGTAACTAGACCCTGCTTCTGTTCTTTTTTTTTTTTTTTTTTTTTTAAATCTATCTATATTGATTTCAGAGAGAGGAAAGGAGGGGGAGAGAGAGAGAAACATCAGTGATGAGAGAGTCATTGATCGGCTGCCTATCCCGCAACCCGGGCATGTGCCCTGACTGGGAATCAAACCCCAATCTCCTAGATCCTAGGTCGATGCTCAACTGCTGAACCACACCTGGCCGGGCTGCTTCTGTTCTTTTTCACCCAGTATCAGTATCCCCTTTGGTGTCCTCTGGTTATAGAGATTGGGCAGGGCAAGCCAGTGTGAAGCTTTCTAAATTCGGAGATAAAGTAAAGGACATTAAGGTAAAATGGCAGTGATTACAGGAATTGTTACAGATGTCTCTTTTCTGTAAGAATGAAATAACATGCTAGGACCTGGGAGTGGTTGGGTGCTGGGAGCCAGGTAGTTTTTATAATCAGAATTATGAACACTTATAGGGATTGTGATACATTTAATTGCAATTTGAAATGAATGTAAACTGTGCAGTGTGTTTGTATAGTTATAGTTATGGATATACAGAGTGGTCGCAGTGGTGGAACTAATCTTCCCTTGCCTAGGAGTATGGGGATTAAAACATCAAGTGGCAGCGGGTGGGCACTTGATCTGTGGTGTTCCTACATTAGGCCAAGATCAAGGATCTTCACGTCAGACATACTACGTATCTTCATGTTCATTCATTGCGCCATAACATTTTCTACAAGCAGTTTAGAAGTCACCCAAAGGAGGAGGAGCTAGCAAATCTATTTGCAGAATCAGGGTAGACTTTAACTTTCCAATAGAAATCTAGTGCAAGGCATTTGTAATTTTAATTCCCTGGTAGCCACAGTAACAACTAAGAAGGTACAAATAATTTTAATAATTTAATACTTTAGCCCAGTATATCCAAAATAACATTTCCACGTGTAATCAACATAAGATTTGTTAATGAAATGTTTGCTGTAAAAATTTGATATATGTTTTACATTTAGCACATTTTAATTCAGGTGCTAAATTTTCACCAAAAATTTTTCACTTTTTTTCTTTTTCAATTACAGTGGACATTCAATATTTTGTCAGTGTCATGTGTACAGCATTGCGGTTAGACATATATGTAACTTATGAAGTGATCCCAGGGATAAATCTGTTATCTACCTGGCACCATATATAGTTACTACAATATTATTTACTATATTCCCTATGCTGTACTTTACATCCCAATAACTATTTTGTAATCGCCAATTTGTATTTCTTAATCCCTTCACCATTTTCACCTGGCCCCCCAACAACCTCCCTCCCATCTGGCAACCATCAGTTCTCTGTATCTGAGTCTGTTTCTGTTTTGCTTATTACATTTCACATATAAGTGAAATCTTAACTGTGTTTGTCTTTCTCTGCCTGCCTTACTTAGTGTAACACCTTCTAGGTCCATCCATGTTGTCACAGATGGTAAGATACCATTTTTTATGGCCGAGTCATAGTCTATTGTATCTTTGTACCACATCTTTATTTAATTATCTCACCAAAAATATTTGATCTTAGCTGAAAATCATCTTTATGCAATGGCGATCTGCTAATTCATTGTTGATTATATGCTGCCTCTTCTGTGGGTACATTTTGATGCAGTAATGCCATCTACTTAATGGTCTACTCATGAACATTCTGGATTTCTGCTTCTTGAATTTCTCTTCTAAGAACTTAGATTTTACCTTTTTCACCTCAAAATTATTTTTTAACTTACTTTCGTTACCATCACAATAGAAACCTGCTTTACAAACAGCTACAAATGTATATAAATTCTAATCACTTTGTAGGCTGTTCAGATTGGAGTAAATAATGGCTTCAAGGTGGTTTTAATGTCATTTTGGGGGTTTATTTTAAAGTCCCCTGCATTTACAAATATAGAGCTTGTAAAAATTGTTATAAGTTTTAATATATGGTGAAATTAGAGGATAGTTGTGAGTTCCTCCTGGTGGTAATAGACTTTTCATCACTTTTGTAATTTATTGTAGACATGTTTTTTTCTTCTTCTTCAGCTAAGATAGCATAAGAAATGACTTACTGTACACGTGTCGCATTCAGCCACAACTGAGGACAACTGATCCAGAATGTCAGGTCCAGGGCAAAGGACCAAAAGGGACTGTTTTTATACAAGCAAGGTAGATAGATGGTCATGGCAGTCAGATGATGATGGATGCTCTAGGTCCATTGCCAAGTTCTAGACAATAGGCATGTATGTAGTCCAGCCGTTGGTACCAGTGTCCTTGGCCTCTGGCTTTCCTTACTTGCACTCCTGTGGGCGCATAAGCTAGCGATTCAGTTGGACCTCTGCCTCACCTTTCTTTGGCTTGTGCATTCATTTCTTCCTCTACTGGGAGCTCAAGGCGTGGAGGTTTCTAAGAAAACGGTGCAAAGACCAAGAAAGTTGTAGGTGTGTTTCATTGTAATGAGATTGGATCTCTAGTATAGTATCCAGTCTGTACTCTCTAACAATAGGAAACCCAGTGGCTGTGATTCTTCCTAAAAGTAATTTTAAGGAAACTGATTATGGAGCTAATTAATACGTAGCCCACTATCAAGGCTAGCCACCCACTGGCGATTTTTGTCTTTGGCATATGTGGTTTATTGTTTTAGCCAGTTAAAACTACATTTGCAAATGGAAGTAGACTGTTTGGAAGATCAGCTGTTAGAAATTAAAAACCTAGTGTTTTTCTGCTTTCACTTTACTGAAGCAGCGGTTGCACTGCAGTCAGTTTTATGGCTCCGTTCTTTTTCAGGCCCCCCGCAGCCTGGTCACTGAAACTCAGGAATTTGTGTCTCTCTCTTTTTTTAATAGTATAAAAATGTGGGGGCTGAGAAGTAACTGTAGCGGCTGCTAGAATACGTTACCTGCCGTTCGTTAGGGCCAAGGGAACCCTCGGGAGGCGGCTCCTCGCCGGGTGGTCGCGGTGCGCCCCTGGGCCCTGCCGTCTCCTGCCCACAGGCGCGTGGTGACCTCCATGGAAGCGCGTCCGGTCGCCGCCGGGGTACCGGGGACTCCGGGCGCTCCTGGGAGGGATGGGGGTCGGGGCCCCCCGCCGCACACGCCTCTCCCCGCGCACATTCGCCCGGGGCGGGAAGAAGGGTTGGTGGGGTTGGCCCGCCTGCTGCGGGGCCGCCCCGCACCGCCTCCGGCGGACGCCTGCCTCTCGTGCCGCCGCCCGCCGCTGTGAGCCGGCCGCCCCGCCCCGAGATGTGGCACAGCGTCGGCCTGATCCTGCTGGTGTTCGTGGCCGCACTGCTGATCGTTCTGCTGCTGATAGTGTGCGGTTGGTATTTTGTATGGCTTTTTTTTTTATCGAAATTCAAGTTTCTGCGGGAACTAGTGGGAGACCCAGGATCCCAGGAGGGAGATCGTGCGCCTCCAGGGCCTGAAATAGAAGAGGACCTCTCATCGGTGCCGCACAGGATCGGATCTGCGCGCCAGAGGAGGGCGCCCGCCTACGAAGGCCGCCCACCCCAACCGTCGTCCTCTGTTAGTGAATGATGAAGGGCAGTGGGAGCCTGTTTCTTACAGACTTGGCTTTGCAATTGCTAAAATATCGAAGAACATTCGTACTTGGATTTCAAGTTCCATTTTAAAAAATTTACATGTAAAACATATGAAAATAAAGGGCTTTTACCCCCCCCCCAAAAAAAAAAAGGTATTAAAACGCTAGTGCTCTAGTGTTTGGATATGCTCATCCAGTGGTTCCCAGAGTGTGAGTCAGGGCCAGCGGTGTCAGCATCACCTGGGAACTTGCTGGAAAGACGGATTCTTGGGCTCTGCCCTTGACCTACTGGATCCGCACTTCTGGGAGTGAAGCCCATCAGGCTGTGTTTTAAGGAGCTCCTACCAGGTCCCAGTTGTGACCGAAGGCTATGTGTGATGTGGTCACTGCTGTTGACAGACGCGCACTAGGATTGCACGACCACCCTTCATGGCGTGATGCTGACTAAGTGGAAGGGAGCCGCTGCCCTGGCCTCGTTCTTTAACGCTGTGGTGTTCGGAGGTGGAAGACAAGCGTGCCTCATTTACTCAGCACACACTGATCACAAGGGTCCTTGGGCCAGAGAGGAGTCCGGTCCCTGTGACACTCCCATTTTATTAGAAGGAACTTCGGTAGCAGGAGTATATGGCGTGTGGGCCAAACCGAGCCAGCTGCCTGTTTGTTGTGTGTTAGTGAGTTTTAATCCTCACCTGAGGATGTGTTTTTTATTGATTTTAGAGCGGGGGACAGAGAGAAGCATCGATTGGTTGTCTCCCTTATGGGCCCGGACTGGGAGTCGAACCCCACTACCCTTTGGTGTACAGGATGTTGCTTCAGCCTACTGAGCCACCTGCTCAGCGCTACCTGTTTTTGTAAATAAAGTTTTATTACAGCACAGCCACATCTGCTCATTTACATATTGTCTAAGCTGCTTTTGTGCTACAGTGGCAGAGTTGAGCAGTTGTGACAGAGAAAGCTGAAAATATTTATTGTTTGGCTCTTTATAGGAAAAGTTTGTGAACCCTGGGAATAGACCATAGAGGAATAAATATGCAGTAGAGTGTTAGGAGGTGACAGTGTTATGAAAAACTGTACAGCAAATGAAGGGACTAGAGGGGGGGGCCTACTTCAGATACAGTGGTCAGGGAGGGCCTTTCTGAAGATGGGACATTAAAAGAGAAGGATATTTAAAGGAGGAAGGAAGGATACATCTGAATGTACAGCAGGTGCAGGGGCCCTGAAGCTTGGAATGTCTGGAAATAGCAGCAAAGCCAGGAGGAAAGTGACTGAGGGGGTAGGAACTGAGGCTGGCATAGCGGGGGCCAGATCCTGCATCCCCTTGTAGGCGCAGTGAGCGCTGGGTTTAGGTGTGAGTGCTCTGAGATAATTTTGGAAACCATTCTTCTATAGAGCGATCTTTTTGGCTAAACAAATACCTTGTAGCATATTTCAGCATCTCTAAGAACATTTTTTCACCAACTTTCCTGTACATTCACCACTCTTTTAAGCTTTGTCCCCCTCAGCCCCCATGTACTGTCTGTGTATTCTATTTAGCTGAATTTTCTCAGAGGGCGTGCAGTTTGGTGGAGAGCAGATATCTCCCTGGTTTGAATGTAAAACCTTGCAGCCTAGAAATTTGGATCTTCTACATTAGCAGCTTTCACACTTTAAAAAAGTATATCCTAACACATGATAAAAAAATGTATTTGATATTATGAGTCAATAGTTACATACATATGTAATAAAATAGTTTTACAAAACAAGACTCATCTTTACTGTGAGAGATGTATTCCATTTTCTGTTCTGTTTCATGAAAAGCAATAATACCAGTGACCTTCTGAATTCACCTCTCATTCTCCTCAGGGGTCATGCCTGGCTGTTGGAAAGACACTGGCCTAAGCTGTCTAACCCAAAGCTTTGTGTCCAAGGTATTGTCATAGAGACTGCGAGGAAAGCAGAAAACTCAAATACTCTTTCCTCCTGGAGGAGAAACGGGAAGGTCTAAGCATGTAAAATAAACTAGCCGTAGTACAACTGGAGCAGTAAGTGTCCAACTGCTACAAGCGCCATAGTGTTGGCAAGTGTAATAGAATGTGTTTGGGGTGTCAGAGAAGGTATTCCCAGAGAGGTAACATTTAAACTCAAGACTTGAAGAACTTCTGTATTTTTATAACAAGAGTTGGGGACAGGTGTCTACCAAGTGGGAGAAGAGTTAGGAGGTAAGGTGCAAAGCTAAGGAAACATGAGGTGTGTTGGGGAGAGGCAGATGAGATGACACCGAGGACCAGAGTTTCTGGAACAGAAGACTCCTGTATATGAGTGGTGTGAGCGAGGTATTAGAAACATTGATTTACCTAAGATTCTGAGGGGAAAGTGGAACAGGGGCCCTTTTTTCTGACTCCTAGTTTAGGGCTAGAAGACTGTTTTTTCTCCTGTAAAAGAAGGATACTAAGCCTGCTTTGCTTTTGTGTGCAGTGAGGTGCCAGCACTTGTAAAAATGTTTTCTAAGTTAAGGAAAGCGCTGCATAAATGTTAGGTGCTGGTATTATTTATTTATTTATTTAAATATATCTTTATTGATTTCAGAGAGAGGAAGAGAGAGTGAGAGAGAGAAAGAGAGAAACATCAATGATGAGAGATGCATTGATTGGCTGCCTCCTGCACGCCCCTGACTGGGAATCGAGTCCACAACCCAGGCTTGTGCCCTGACCAGGAATCGAACCTCTATCTCCTGGATCCTAGGTCAGTGCTCAACCGCTGAGCCACACCCGGCCGGAAAGGTGATGGTATTTTATAAAATACATTTTGAGAGGGAGAGAAAGGGAGACAGGGAGAGAGAGAAATATCAATGTGAGAGAGATTGATAGTCTTTCGTACTCACTCCTGGGGACTGAACCTGCAATCCCGGGCATGTGCCCTGACTGGGAATCAAACCAGCAACCTTTTGGTTCACGGGGTGACGTTCAGTCAATTGAGCCACACCAGCCAGGGCAAGGTGATGGTATTTTTAACATGGGAGATAAGATTAGAAAGGAGGATTGGCGCAAGTTAGACAGTGAAGGATTTTGATTGCCGCACTACAGTCAATCAGTCGTTTCCTTTTTCCATGCCAATTATGGGATAGAAAAGAGGGTAGTGCACCTCAAGTTTTAAGCACAGAAAGGTCATGATGAAAAATGGTATGTTTTAGGAAGATTAGTGCTGTAGTGGTAGTGCGTGCAGGAGAGTTTGCTGCCTGTGGCAGGGAGACCAGTTAGGGGCTTTTTGGTGAAGTACACTTGAAGTTAAAAGGACCTGAATTAGTCCATGGCAGTAGGAACAAATAAAAAGATGACTTGAAATAAGGTCTCAATCCAAGAGAGCAGGAACTAAAGTATAATTTCAGGACAAACTAGCCAGAGAAGAAATGGGAAAACACAATTTTCGGCTTTTACCATTTTGAATTTAAGGTGATGGTAGGCCGTTAGGTAGAAATCAGGAGTTGCATGATGCTCTACTGGGGCTCAGGGGAGAGATCTTGGCTAGAGATAAGAATTTTATAGCTCCCTACATTGAAGCCTGGGATTGGCTAGATTTCTAAGGAAGGATACATCCAGAGGAGGGAAGATCATCAGATTGCTAAGAGAAGAACCGTGATTGTGATGTGACACCGAAGCCACAAAGGCCCTAACAACACTTGTCATGCAGGTATTGACTGACTCCTTTAGATGCAGGCTGCTTTGAGTAGGGATGGAAGATAGGGTAGATGAAGAGGTGGGAAGGGGAGAAACCAGTATTAACCAGGTGTCTGCTATATTAATAGTACTGTTTATTGAGTGCTCACTATCTGACAGGCATGGTGTTCAGCATTTCACATGTGCCAACTCATTTAATTCTTTCAGCAGTCCTTTGAGATACATACTAGTATCCCAGTTTTATAGGTGAGGAAGTTGATGCACTGAGAAGTTAAGTACCTTGTCCAAGGTCACACAGTCTGTGATACAGCTGGGATTCAGACCCAGGCCATACTCGGTACCAGGCCCTTTATAAACTAGTTTCTACAGCAGGGACCTCAATTAAAAGGCTTAGTAAAATTTCCAAACAACCCACCAAGGTAACATGGGATAACCCATTTTACAAATTAAGGAGTTGAGTCTCAGAGATTAGGTTCTTTATCCTAGGTCTCAGAGATACTAAGTGGTAAAACCAGGATTTGAATCAGTCTGTCAGCCCATATTCATTTATATTTCATGCAGAGGTCAACAAACTTTTGTGCAGAGCTAGATAGCAGCTATGGCTTTGTGGGCCATATGGTCTCTGTTGCAACTCCTCCATTCTGCTGTTGTGGCGTGAAAACTGCTATAAGACTAAACATACATAGGTGAGCATGGATGGCTATGATCCAATAAATCTTTGTTTATGGACACTGAAATTTGAATTACATGTAATGTTCAGACCTCACCAAATATTACTCTTTAAAATTTCCTTTTCTAAACATTTAAAAATGAAAACAGTATTCTTAGCTAGCAGGCAGTACAAAAACAGGCGGTGGGCTATGGTTTGCTGACCCCTGCTTTAATCTGTTCACTTAATAAGTATATTTATATTGAATACCTTCTCTATGTAGAGACATTGTGTTGGAGACTGGAGACAGAAAAACAAAGGGGGTTCCAACCCTCTAAGATGAGACAGGTGATTCTAATACAATAAAGTAAGAACTATATTAATACTTAAAAGGTATAGTGAAAGAATAGATATGGCAAGCTTCTCAGTTTCATGGGTGAATTCATGAAGACATCCCAAAAGAAGTCATGCATTTGAGCTGGGAGTTAATAGGTTGCCAGGTAGGTAGTGTGGGGCAGAGTATCCCATGGAGAGACATGAACAGAAAGAGTGTCCTTTGAAGGGAGGTTGTGGGAAATTCGGCATTACCGGAGCAGAAAGGGGCTAATGCCAGGAGAAAAACCTTGTCAAGATGGTACAGTAATGGGGAGTGAGTTTTTAGGAAATTTTAAGGAATCTGATTTTATGTTCTAGAAAGAGATGCTCTGGAGAATGGATTTACAGGGAGGAGGGGGACAGGTAAGTGACCACAAAAGATAATTGCTGTAGTGGGTATAAGATCAGGCATAGGGATTGAGGAAGAATGAAAGGTCTAGGAAAACTTGGCATTTGGGCTTGATTGGCTGGTCAGTGCCATTCATCAAGATGTTTATCTAGGGAGCAGAGAAAAGAGAAGTGACTTCCCATTTTTAGCATTTGGGTTTGAGGTACCTGTGGGTCCAGGTAGAGATGTGCAGTGGCAGTTGAATATGCGGATCTGGAATTCAGGAGGAAGAGGTTCTGGGCTAAGATGAATCTATGGTAGTAGAGTTGATTGCTCAGTGATGGTGAGAACATATGGGTTATGAAGAGGAGACTGATCTTTAAGCCCTTAAGATTAGAAGATCAGCAGACTGACTGCATGAGGATAGTCTGGAGAGTAGGAGAGAACCAGGAGAGAGTATGGGCGTTGAAACTGAGGAAGGTGATTTGCTAGAAGGAGGATATGGTCAGTTTTGCTGCAGAAATGTCAAGAAGGTGTGGAATGGAGTGTTCATGGGCTGGGGCTGTTGGAGTCAGGAAGGTGGAACTTAATGAGCTCTTTCAAAGGAGTGGGCTAGACCCCAGATTGCAGTTTGTTAAATCCAGTAAGAACATGAGAGGTTGGAAACACTACTTAAAGATTTAGCTGGGAAGGGAAGGAGATATCCACAGCTAAGGTATCTCAGCCAGTTAGTTGGTGTAGGGTTTGGCAGATACTTGAGGCTGGGAAAATTGATTCATTCAACAAACACTGTGCTGGACACTGTTGTTAAAACGGGGGATAGAGTAATGAAAAAGAGTAAGAGGAAGTTCTTATTGGAGAGCTCACATTTTAATGGGAGGGGGCACAGAAAAGAAGCATAACATGATGTTGGCCAGTGATAAAATTCTGAAGGAAATAAAGCAGGGCATAAGGATTGAATATGATAGAAGGTGAGTGAGTGGCCTATTTTTAAGGGGATGGTCAGGAAGACCTTGCAGAGAAGGTGACTCCTCTCAGGCCAAGACTTCAAGTATAAAAGGCCTGAGGTGAGAATAAAGTAGGTTGTTTGAGGAATGGAGTGGTTGGAGCAAAGAGAAGTAGAGAAGATGAGGTAGGGAAAGACTGGGTCCAGATTAAATGAGTCATTTTAATTTAATTCTTTGAATGTAGAGCTAACAGAACTTGATGGTATAGTGTAGGTGAAAGCAAATAGGTGAGGAGAGGACCACTTACTGAAATGGGGAAGGCAGGAGGATGGGCGGGGCATTTTTGGGGATGGAGGTCAAGAGTCCTGTTTCAGACGTAAGAGGTTAGGGATGTCTGTTAGATGTTCAAGTGGAGAGGTACAAGCCATTTGGATGAATAAACTTGATTGGGTATTATTAAGGATCTAGACTTGATGTGATTATGGTGATTGTGCTTGAGTTCCTCAAACATTTTAGTAGGTAAATGTCTGTTTGGGGGGCATATGAACCTTGTCTTTATAATCAAAATA
Organism: Miniopterus natalensis; assembly: GCF_054644295.1. Taxonomy (NCBI): domain Eukaryota; kingdom Metazoa; phylum Chordata; class Mammalia; order Chiroptera; family Miniopteridae; genus Miniopterus; species Miniopterus natalensis. Next base: position 48,427,121 of record NC_142093.1, read on the forward strand.
GCAGAAAAGAGAAGCGTGTAGAGGTAGAAAGCCCAGCGTGTCTCCTGTGCCAGTGCTGCAGGGATGCAGGTACAGGCCAGGGGAGCTCACTGTGGGAATTAGGCTGTTTTGGGAGCTGGATAATGAATCATTTCACTTTAGTTCTTTTCTCTCCAATAAAATTCAAGAAGACAGAATAATAGACCTTTTAGTCTAAAAAGAAATCAGCTTTCTTCCTTTTTTCCCAAATAAAATTGTGGTCTAGAAGGGCTGCTAAGTCATACTACGTGAGGTCAGTGTCAGGACTAGAATTCAGATCCCATGACTTTTACTCCTGCCTATTTTCTACTGTGTGTGTCACTGGGATAAAGTGAACCAAAACTGCAGGCTCAGAAAGCTTATTAGTTTATAAGATACTTCAAGGCCAGACTTCTGCAGCTGATAAGATTTTTCTGTTTACTCATGTTTTTTCTGAGATTCTGAGTAGTAAATTTGGGAATGGGACTTTGGAGCCAGACTCTCTGGGTTCAAACCCCAGCTTGGTCACTTACTAACTGTAACCTCTGGTAAATTGTTTCTCTCTGTGTGTATCATTTCATGAAATAGGCATAATGCTTAGTAACCTCAGGGTGGTTGTATTTGATGGTTATTATATATAAAATGTTTAGAATAGCGCCTGGCATATAGTTTGGGTGATTTTTATTATTCTCATCTTGGATATAGAAAACAGCTGTTTACCATACTTCTAAAATCTTTGCATGTAATTTGTGTGCTAACAGTTACAAGGTATATTTCCTTATATAAGATATGGTCCTTGCCCTTAAGGAATTTGCATTCTGTCAAGGAAGGAAATATAAAAATATAGGAGAACTAAAGGGATCAATCCAACAGGAGAAAATAACCCTTATAAACATTTATGCACCCAATACAGGAGCACCTAAATATATAAAAAATTTCTTGGGGGACTTTAAAGGGGAGATTGACAGGAACACAATCATAGTGGGGGACTTTAACATCCCACTGTCAGCATTGGACAGATCATCAAGACAAAAAATCAACAGGGAAACTCAGACCTTAAATGAATCACTAGACCTAATGGATTTTAATTGACATTTACAGAACATTTCACCCCAAAGCAGCAGAAAACACATTCTTCTCAAGTGCACATGGAACATTCTCAAAAATAGACCACATGTTAGGGCATAAGGCAAGTCTCTACAAATATAAGAAGACTGAAATCATATCAAGGACCTTCTCGGATCACAATGCCATGAAACTAGAAATCAACCACTATAAAAAAACTCAAAAGTATTCAAACACATGGAGGCTAAATAGCATGTTATTAAACAATGAGTGGGTTACCAAGGAGATCAAGGAAAAAATCAAACACATCATGGAAAGTAACGAAAATGAACAGACAACAACCCAAAACCTATGGGACATGGCAAAAGCAGTCCTGAGAGGAAAATTCATAGCATTACAGGCCTATCTCAAGAAACAAGAAAAAGATCTAATGAACCATCTAACACAACAACTAAAAGAACTAGAACGAGAACAGCAAGAAAAGCCCCGATGAAGTAGAAGGAAGGAAATAATAAAAATCAGAGCAGAGACTAAAAAAACAATACAAAAAATCAATGAAACGAAGAGCTGGTTCTTTGAAAAGGTTAATAAGATTGGTGCACCTTTAGCCAGACTCCGTACGAAACAAAGAGAGAGGACGCAGATAAATACAATCTGAAACGAAAGAGGCAATGTAACAGATGACCCAACAGAAATACAAAGGATTGTAAGAAAATGTTATGAGCAACTATATGCCAACAAATTGGGCAACATGGGGGAAATGGACAAATTCCTAGAAGCATACAACCTTCCAAAGCTGAATCAAGAAGAGGCAGAAAACCTGAATAGGCCGATAAAAACTAGTAAAATTGAAGCAGTAATCAAAAAACTCCCAGCAAACAAAAGTCCTGGACCAGATGGATTTACAGGCGAGTTTTACCAAACATTCAAAGAAGAATTAACACCTATTCAAACTATTCCAGAAAACTCAAAGGAGGGAAAACTCCCAAACTTTTTATGAGGCCAGCATCATCCTAATCCCAAAACCAGATAAAAATACTACAAAGAAAGAAAATTACAGGCCAATATCCCTGATGAACATAGATGCTAAAATCCTCACTAAAATACTAGCTAACCAGATATAGCAATACATTAAAAAGATCATACATCATGACCAAGTGGATTTATTCTGGGGATGCAAGGCTGGTACAATATCCGCAAATCAATAAATGTGATACATCACATAAGCAAAATGAAGGACAAAAATCATATGATCATATCAATAGACGCAGAAAAAGCATTCGACAAAATCCAGCACCCATTTCTGATAAAAACTCTCAGCAAAGTGGGAATAGAGGGATCATACCTCAACATAATAAAGGCCATATATGACAGACCTACAGCCACCATCATACTCAGTGGGCAAAAACTAAAACCATTTCCATTAAAAACCGGAACAAGACAGGAATGTCCACTTTCACCTCTCTTATTCAACATAGTACTGGAAGTCCTCGCCATAGCCATCAGACAGGAAGAAAACATAAAAGGTATCCAAATTGGAAAGGAGGAAGTAAAACTGTCATTATTTGCAGATGACATGATATTGTACATAGAAAACCCTAAAGACTCCACCAAAGTACTACTAGATTTGATAAACGAATTTGGCAGGGTAGCTGGATACAAAATCAACATCTGGAAATCAATGGCATTCTTATACACCAACAATGAACTTTCAGAGAGAGAAACTAAAAAAGCAGTACCATTTACCATTGCAACTAAAAAAATAAGATACCTAGAAATAAACTTAACCAAGGATGTAAAAGACCTATACTTGGAAAACTATGTGACACTGAAAAAAGAAGTAGAGGAAGATTTAAACAAGTGGAAGAATATACCGTGCTCATGGATTGGAAGAATTAATATTAAAATGTTCATACTACCCAAAGCAATTTATAAATTTAATGCAATTCCTATTAAAATGCCAACAGCATATTTCAGAGACCTAGAACAAACATTTCGAAAATTTATATGGAACCAAAAAAGACTCCAAATAGCTGCAGCCATCTTGAGAAAAAAGAACAGAGTGTGAGGGATCACATTACTGGACTTCAAACTGTATTACAAAGCGACTGTAATCAAAACGGCCTGGTATTGGTACAACAACAGGCTTATAGATCAATGGAACAGAACAGAGACCCCAGAAATACACCCCCATCATTATGGTCAGTTAATATTTGACAAAGGAGGCAAGAGTATCCAGTGGAGTAAAGACAGTCTCTTCAACAAGTGGTGCTGGGAAAACTGGACAGATACATGCAAAAGAATGAAACTAGACCACCAACTTTCACCATACACAAAAATAAACTCAAAATGGATAAAAGACTTAAATGTAAGTCACGAAACCATAAAAATCCTGGAAGAAAACATAGGCAGTAAAGTCACAGACATCCCACGTAGTGGACTTTTCACTGATACATCTCCTAGGGCAAGAGAAACAAAAGAAAAAATAAACATATGAGACTATATCAAACTAAAAATCTTCTGCACAGCAAAAAACAGCCTCAAAATACAAGGGAACCCCGCGGTCTGGGAAAACGTATTTGCCAAGGATGTATCTGATAAGGGGCTAATTTCCAAAGTGTACAAAGAACTCATATTACTCAGCAAGAGGAAGACAAACAACCCAATTAAGAAATGGGCAAAGGACTTGAATAGACACTTCTCCAAAGAGGACATACGGATGGCCAAGAGACACATGAGAAAATGCTCAACGTCGCTGACCATCAGAGAGATGCAAAATAAAACCACAATGAGGTATCACCTCACACCTACCAGAATGGCTGCCATCAACAAATCAACAAACAACACGTGCTGGCGAGGGTGTGGAGAAAGGGGAACCCTAGTACACTGCTGGTGGGAATGCAGACTGGGGCAGCCACTATGGAAAACAGTATGGAGGGTCCTCAAAAAATTAAAAATGGAGCTGCCGTTTCACCCAGTGATTCCACTCCTAGGAATGTATCCTAAGAATGCTGAAACACTAATCAGAAAGATATATGCACCCCGATGTTCATAGCAGCACAGTTTACAATAGCCAAGATCTGGAAACAGCCCAAGTGCCCATCAGTAGACGAGTGGATAAAAAAGCTGTGGGACATTTACACCATGGAATACTACGCAGCTGTAAAGAAGAAGAATCTCGTACCCTTTGGGACAGTATGGATGGAACTGGAGAATATTATGCTAAGTGAAATAAGCCAGGCAGCGAAAGACAAATATCACATGATCTCGCTTATACATGGAATCTAAAGAACTTAATAAACTGATGAACAGAATAGATTCAGTGACACAGAAGCATAGACGAGACTCACGAATGTCATTGGGATGGAGGAGGGCGGGTGGGTGGAGTGGGGAGAGAGTAACCAAAGAATTTATATGCATATATGTACAACCCAAGGACACGGACAATGGTGGGGAGAGGGACTGGGGAGGGGGAAGGGACAGGGTGGAACGGGTCATTGGGGAGAAAAAGGGACATTTGTAATATTTTAAACAAAAATAAAATTAAAAAAAGAAAAACAGGAGATACCAAAACCAAGCATACCAAATTTAACTTTTTTGATTGGGCTCCTAAATTGGTATATCAAAGTGTATCTTTCCTTCATTAAGGTATATCAGACAAAGAGTATTAATGTCCTTTGGACAGGATAAATGTATAGGTTGATGATATAAGAGAAACTCATCATTGATGGAGTAGCTCAGAGAGTGTTGATACACAGGTTAGTGGTAACCTAGGCCTAAGGAGAGATTCTGTATCTCTTTATTTCTGATCTAAGATTTTCTTTTAAACATCAACCGAGATTAACACAGTTATTAATATTTTCCCCGCTCTATTACCCATTTGGGATTTACTATATTACATTGAGAGGCCCATGTCTGGTTGTCTCAGTGGGTTCAAATGTCAGCCTGTTCCTCCATTGGCGGTCACTGATGTAAGCTGCCTAGATCTGTTGTTTCATAGTGGTTGCAAGATGTTGATTTTCCAACTGTTATAATTTTTCCTATGTTTATTCATTGGAATTTTTTTGTAAAGAACTTATTCACATATTTTAAAGAAATCACTAAATACTCTTTTTAAAAATATATACATCTTTATTGATTTCACAGAGAGGAACGGGGAGGGAGGGAGAGAGAAACATCAATGATGAGAGAGTCATCCTACACACCCCCAACTGGGGATCGAGCCTGCAACCCGGGCATGTGCCCCAACCAGGAATCGAACCTCGATCTCCTGGATCCTGGGTCAATGCTCAGCTGCTGAGCCATGCCCAGCCGGGCTATTATACTCTTAACATAAAGGAAAAGGAAACATAAAAATGAAATAATGTACAATAAAATAATGTCTTTAGATGTAAATGTTCAGGCATAATTACATTGGAAGAAATAATGAAGAAGATATTTGTACCTTTATACAGAATCACTGTGCGTGTGGCAGCTTCAAATGCAAATCCGTAACAGACATGATGTGTTGGCAGTTCAGATACCTGGCAGTTCAGATACCTTAAACATTGTTGCCATCGGTGCTGTTTCCTTTTGAACAACTCATGGTGTCAGGTTCTAAACAGTTTTCCCAGACAGTTGTATTACTGGTGATTTCAGTGTGTGTTAAAATCATGCAAAAGTACTTAGTACCTCTATGTAAAATTGAGTTAGCGTCTATGTTCAAATAATTACAAACAGGTTTTTCTGTTGGGACACTTGGAAGTCATGGAAAAGGTGGGACAGTTCTTCATTGTGTGATATTGTCAATCACACTGCAGATTTCTAGAATCCCTGGCATTGACCTTCCAAAGGCCAAGGTGACAACCATTGTGACAACTAAATTTTCAAAATGCCCTCTCAGAAGTAATGTCACCTTTTTTAGGAACTACGAGTCAAGTTCATATATAAAGACAGGAAATCAAATAGTCACTCTAAGTAAACATTTGAAAATAATTAACATTTCTCTTTTTGCTAATATTACTTTATATACCTAGAAAACCTAAGAGACTCTAAAAATTGCTTAAATTCATGAGATAATTTAGTAAATGTCTAGATACATAACCTAGAGTTGAGATTTACTGGGTCGTAAGTGTGTGGCTTCATTTTTCTGTAAAATTTTTTGTTACGCTCACTTTCTCCCCTCATAGAATTGCATGTGTGTTGACTGTCCCTGGTCTTAACCTTCTTTTATATTGTAGGACTTTCCTTCCCAATCACATTTGCTTTGTATATGGTGTCTTGGCTTCTCCAAAAGATTTTTGTTTTATTATAGACATATCTCTGCCTTTCCTTTATGCCTTCTGGATTTCATCATGCCTTAAAAGGCCACTTTTTGGCCTTAAGTGCCATGCTCATAGCTTCTGGTTTGTTTGCTTTTAATAAGGACAGAAAAGATAAAAAAGAAATGGAGGGAATGACTTGAAGGCAGCATACATGTGGGAAGTGGGGAGGATGAAAGCATCTGCTTTAGAAGAGAGCACGGGTGTGGGGAATAGATCACAGTAAGACTGAGAGCCCAGGAGAGGAGGCACCTTAGTGAAGTAAAAAGGGACTGTGAGGGACCTTGTAGGAGAGTTGTTGGCCACTGGTATATTCAGTTCTTGGGGGAGCACTTTAACAGTGGCTTACAAACTTTTTTGACCTTGACTTAAAGCAAGAAATACATTTTATAGCACCCAGAAACACGCACATAATGGAAACAAAAGTTTCATGAAGCAATATCCTAACTATTTGCAGTCTACTCTGATCAAATTTTCAATTCCGTTCAGTTCTCAAGAAATGCTGATTAAGACTCACTAAATTATGGATTCTCAACCCTGTCAGATCCAGTGCCTCATTTATCTTTGTAACAAATATTTTACCACTTTGTTGGTTATCCTGAAGTAAAGTTAGTGCATAAGTCATCAACTACCTTTGATGTTACAGTGAAGTAACTGAGCCCCTACCTACTTACAGTAAGTACTCTAGGAAAATGGCCCCTTCTCTTTCCATTCACTTTGTTCATTCAACAGATATTCCTTGAATTCTTACTTTGTCCCAGGCACTCCTTACACCCCCCCTCTGCCTTCATTTTATGTGTTAGTCAGAAATCAGCTCTAATCATGGCTGAGTATAACAGTAGATTGAGTAATATAGAAGCTTTTCTATTTCCAGATAAGAGGTTCTGAAAGGCTGTTCCTAAGCTCGCTCATAAGCAAGTCCATTGTTACTAAGACAGGTTTCTGTTTCCAGGTCAGAGATGCATTTCTACAAAATAAGAGTGTAGTCCAGTTTCTTACAACCAGGCAAACCAATCATTGTTCTAAAATGCACCAACTTCCTTTACACTGAAAACTTTTAGAGATTAAACTTCCCTCTTTGACAAAATGTATAAGGAACTCCTTAAATGTAATGTCCAACCCTGCCTTTTTATCTACTTTGTTGGTCAGGTTTAAACTGGTTTTGAATCATCCATAGCCAGGGAAAAAGTTCTGTCATGCTTTTCAACTACCTCATGACTTTGTTGCAAAGATTAATAAAGTAATATATGTAAATTGTCTGGCACACAATGAATAATGATGAAAGTTGCTACTAATACAGCTAAAGTATTAGCTCTATGTAGCAAAGATTTTCATTGATTGCTGTATCCCCAGAAAACAGTTTTGTTCACTGCTGTATCCTGGCACATAGTAGGTACAGATATAGTAAGTAGTGAAAGGATAGATGGATGCTCCTTGTTGTTACATATCACAGAACCACCTGAAAACAATACCATAAAAGTGAAAAAGCTGAGTCTCCGTACAGAAAAAGTTGTTTTAAATTGCCAGGTAGATGTATAAGAGTTTCAAGCAAGCCTATCTATTAAGTGTAAAGAGCGCCCACATCCACAAAACTTGCTTACCAAGTGTCTCCATGCTTTACCCTCTCTGATGTTCCTCTCAGCCACCAGTTCTCTTTCTTCTGGATCTTGTCCTCCCCCAACTATTGTATGCCCTTTCTCTTTTTTTTTGCTTTTTAATTCTCACCCGAGGATATTTTTTCCATTGCTTTTCAGAGAGAGAGAGAAACGTCAATGTGTGAGAGACACATCGATTGGTTGCCCTCCGTATGTGCCCCAACTGGGGCGCAGGCTTAGGCCTGCAACTGAGGTTTATGGTCTTGATCAGAATCGAACCCAAGACCCTTCAGTACACGGGCCAACACTCTAACCAGTGAGCCAAACCAGGTAGGCCTGTATACCCTTTTTCTCGTTTCTCTTTCTCTGCCCCTGAATTTCTTTGACTATAGGTCTTTTCTTGAATAGTATGTTTGTATGAGTCTCTCTACCCAATTTGATTTTCTCTCGTCTTGAGTCTCTCCCTTAACCACATGGCATAGATTTTTAAAAATAAACATGTATAGTTACATGTATATTTAATACGTGTGTGTATTCCTAATTCTAAAAATAATTAAGCCCTGGCTGGTGTTGCTCAGTGATTAGAGCATTGGCCTGTGCACCAGAGGGTCACGGGTGTGATTCCCAGTCAAGGGCATGTACCTGGGCTTCGGATCCTATCCCTGCCCCCTGTCAGGGCACATTCTGGAGGCAGCCAGTCGACATCAATGTCTCTCTCTCTCTCCCCTTTCTCCCTCTCCCCCTTCCTTTCCCCTCTCTCTAAAATCAATAGAAAAAATATCCTCACTCCTTGGGTGAGGATAAAAAAAAGAAACAAAAATAATAATAATTAAGTAGGATCTTAAAAGAAAAAGCTCCTTGAGTTACTTTACCTTTGCAAGGCATGATTGCGTTCCTGTGATTCTTTCACAGACTTGGGGCAGCGGGGCAGGGGGAGTGGAGCTTCCTACTGCTGTTGATCTAGGCTCCTGTCTTGTGAAACATCATAACATTTGCCTTAGATTTCTCTCTCCAGCAGTTTTGCTTCCAGAAATATCCTCTGACCACCCTTTATAGTGGAACCTCGGTTCTTGAACTTAATTTGTTCTGGAAGGCTGTTCAAGAGGGATTTGTTCAAAAACTGAATCAATTTTCCTATTAGAAATAATGTAAATTGAATCAATCTGTTTCAGACCCCTAAATGCTTCCGTTTTAACCTTTCTTATATGCAGTACATGTCTAATGTAGTGTTTAATCTGTAAACAAACACTTATTAAATTTATTGAACCACCCCCACTAGCCTTAAACAAATCACTTTCAGCACTCGTTCCAGAGGTCTAGCATCTTCACTTTTTCACATATCACTGCCTCCAAAATGCTGTCGACTAGCTGCTTTTCATTTACCCAGATCAACAACAGTTTTCCCAAATCTTCAGTTGCCTGAGATCCTTGTTCTGTGAGCACTTCCACACCCCCAGCAGCATCAGCACTCTTATGGCCTCTTTATATTTTAAAATTGTGCCAATCACCCATTTTACCAGCAACAAAAAGCAAAAAAACACAAAAATATTCATAGCACAGTATCTTGAGATGTTAACAACTCGAGGTTTAGGGGTAAACTGACTTATATTCTTTCCTTTGTTTGTGGCCTGAAAGGCTTTTTGTCATGATGTTGTATCAGCGTGAAAAGGTTGTCAGGTTGAGAAGAACTGAGGTTCTGTTAAAAAACAGATAGTTTTTCCCTGAACTTGGTCAAGAACCGAATTGTTCAAGATGGGAGACATTCGAGAACCGAACTTTGACTGTATTTCTGGTTACTTGTGCTTTTCACTGAGTTGTAATATACAATAGTTCCTTTTTTAAATTGCTTCTCTGTTCATCTAAGTTCCTTTTCAAAGGCTGCATGATTTTTCAGCCACTAAATGCAAAGAGCCTCTTTTTGGGAGTTGGCCTTTATCATTGTAATGTTATTTTAGTGGCATAATTCTCTGTGCAGCTCTCGATATTAAAATTATTGTATAGCATGTGGCATAATATACACACACACTCTTAAAATATATATATTTTTATTGAAATTCGGAGAGAGAGGAAGGGAGTGTGGAGGAGAGAGGGGCATCAATTGGCTGTCTGCTGCACACTACCTGTGGAAGATCGAGCCTGCAACTTTGGGCTTGTGCCCTGACCGGGAATCGAACCAGCAACCTTTTGGTGCATGGGAAGATGTCCAACCAACTGAGCCACACCTGCCAGGGCAACACACACACACTTTTTTTAAATCACAGTAATTAGAAATGCATAGACCCTGAAGAGATGATACTTAAATATTTCACAAAACAGGGCCTTCTCCCCAAATTACATGGCATCTAGAAGTCAAAATAAGTTTTGAATACCGTATAATCCCAGGCCATCAAATTCCAGGTGGGGTTGACTTCCTGTTGTGTTCTTTTTTACTGTTTCTTGACAGCTTGCTCTTTATTGGCCTTCCCTTCCCACCACTCTCTATTCTGTACCTAAAAATTCATTCAAATCAGAAGAAAACGCTACCGTAACCTTTGGGGTTTTCCTCTTTTCAAAACTATAAGTAAGTAAACTTTTGTTTCATTTTTAAAAAGTAACAAAGAAAAATCACTTTACATATTATTTCAGTGACTTTTTAAACACCTGTTCCCACTAGGAGGCATTCTTTTATTTATTTTAGTTCATAGCATTTATGTATTTATTTTTCAGAACTGTTAAATACAAAGGTAAATGTTGAGAATATGAATGTGTTCAGATACACCTTTTACAGGTAGGAGTTGTCAGATATACATCATTCTTTTCACTTAAGTTTCACTTGGGCCATTGTGAAAATTGAGGTTAAACTATATTTCCTCGCATTTTGTTTATACTGTTAGGCGAACTTGACCAGATGGGGAATCACAAATATCCCATCATACCTTAATTTTTTAATTTTTTAATAATGTTTTTATTGATTTCAGAGAGAGGAAGGGAGAGGGAGAGAGAGATAGAAACATTAATAAGAGTCATCGATCGGCTGCCTCTTGCATGGCCCCAACTGGGGACCAAGCCCCAAACCTGGGCATGTGCCCTGACGGGAAGTCAGACAGTGACCTCCTGGTTCATGGGTCAGCACTCAACCACTGAGCCACGCTGGCTGGGCCCCACCGTAACTTTATGATGCAGCTTGTGCTAGTTACCATTTTACAAACCAGTGACTGAATTTATGGCACAAGATGGTTAAAGCTGGATTATTGAAAGACGAGTTGCATGTTTTATTATTTATTTAATTCAGCTTTTGCAGTTGTCAGTATCTTAATGATATCTCATCAGAAACAGCTCCATTCTTTCTATCAAGGAACTGATCATTTTTCGTATGCCACATACATGTCCTGTTTAAGATTTTCCTGAGCCTCCTGGTACCAGATAGAACCACTGTTGTTAACCAAGGGACTGTGCAGCAAAAAGATAATTTATTTTTTCTAATAGGAACTGTAGATTACTTAGGGAGGAATTTTTGTTAGCCTATCTTCTAAAATGAATTCTGAATGATATACTTAGAATGGACCCTGTTTTGAGTGGGAAATCTGGTCCTTTTCAAAGCTAAATGAGATTTAGCAATTTTAAGTGGGGATGAGGGAAATGGGTTCCTGTTGAGAAACTGGCAAAGCCTATGCATGCTTCTGTGCTTTTTTTAAAAAAAAAAAAAGACTGGAGCTTTTATTTAAACAGATTATAGGTATGAAAGGGCAGAGCTATTAACAATAGAAAACTATGTTACAAAACATTATTACTTCCCTGATTTCTTACTTATAATAGACAAATCACACAAATCACCTATAGCATACTTGCCACCATAGATTATTATAAGGTGACCCTTACACTGTAAGAAACCCTGCTGAGAACTTACTAATCTAACGTGTAATGGTATGACTGAAATACATATTTGTGTTTGGAATAATGACCTTGGATCATAAAAATTGTTAAATGTCTTTCGGTGTTTAAGAAGTTAGAAAATATACATTTTAGAAACAATTCCATCAAAAATCGTTAATTAAAAAAACAACATGATTTTTAGTTGGGTTGTAGGTGAAGTCTGATACCACCCCCACCCTCACCCCGTTGGAGAGCAAGGGACAAACACCATCAGCATCTTCCTGCTGAAATGATGCAGAGTTTGGCAGCATCCCCACCCACAGTCCCCTGAAGCATCGTTCATTTATACTTGGTAGGCGTTCCCACCACAAAAAGAAAAGTCAGGCCTACAGAGTATGTCAGATGGGACACACCAAAGAGTTTGTGTTCAAAGCTGAATTTACCTTTCTGGCACCTTTTTAGCACAGTTCATACTATATTTGGTTGGTAAACTTATTGTACCCAGTTACTTACATTAAATTTTTATTTGTGAGTCTAAGTAGATATCTCTTTTTAATATTTTCAGTGCTATGCTTAAAGTGTCTTGCTTGGAAGCTATTTTGAGTAAGCAGATTTTGAAGCATCCCATCTTCTTGCTGGAATACCTTTTCAGCGAAGCTTTCTTTGCCCAGAGTATATCCTTCTCTCCTTTATTTTTCCTCCATAGCACTTTTCTTCTAAGTTGCTTTATAACTTAATTTTTGTGCCAGTTTTGTGCTCATTAAAATATTAGCTTCATGGGGGCATAACTGTTTTGTTCATTGCTGTATCCCCACCCCCTAGAACACAGTAGGTACTCAATTATATATTTTTTTAATTTGCTGAAAAACAGGCTTGATGCCATCATTTGGCTCTCAATGTGACTTGATAGGCTCCCAGTACCACTTTGGAAGTCTCAACAATCTTGAAGGTTATTTTGAGGACTGATTTAAGAAGTTATGTAATCTGTTATTGACATCAAATTGTATATGATCTTACTACATCTGAATGAAGTAATGTTAGCACCTTAAAATTTAGACTTTCATCTTTTTTTCTTTAATTTGATTCTCAAAGCAAGCTTGATAGATGAAGAAATTGAATAGAGGACAGTAAGTGATTTGCTAGTGATACGTAATAATAGGAGTGTGTGTGTGTGTGTGTGTGTGTGTGTGTTAAATAAAAATGTATTCATTCAATAAGCATTGATAATCTGCAACCTGCCAATGCTATGCTAACTTGAACTGACAGCCCAGGCGTTGTTATAAACAATCCAGCTTTGGATTTGTTTTGTTTTGTTTTTGATTAGAGGGGGAAGAGTTTTTAAAGCTGAGTGGATATATGAGAACATTTAACAAATGAATGCACAGGAAAAGGAGAATGTTTCTACAGATCCCCCCTCCCCTATCTGTAAAAGCACTTCCCTGTCAGGGTCCTGAGGCTTCCATGCCCTCCCTCACTGACCAAAATGTTATCCTTGTCTTCCTCCTCTACTTTTATTTCATGTCCATTTCTAAACTAGATGATTTTGAACTTCCTATTTTATGTATTCTTTGAGACTCACTCACCTGAGATTGTCTGGCATCCTCGCCTATGGCCATGGTTCTTTTTTTATTTTTTTCATTCTATAACGTACTAGAACAACCCAAAGGCCTGTTAAACACCTTTTTATTTTCCGTTGCAAAGATTGCCGTGAAAGCTCTTCTGCATTCTTCTGATGCACATGGACAAAATATCCCCCAGGGAATATATTTAAGAGTGAAATTGCAAGGTCAGAGAGATTGCACATGTTCAACTTCACTAGCATTTGAACAGAGTTTTCAAAGTGGTTATACTGATACATGCTCCCCTCCAGCAGGATAGAAGTGTTTTTGTTGCTCCTATCTCCATTAGCAATTGGTAAAGTGATAGCTCAGATAGTTTTATTAGCATTTCTTTGATGACTTATGAGATTGAGCATCTTTTCATATATTTATTGATTGTGTTTGTTTTTTGTATTCCCCATTGAACTCTTTGCCCATTTTTCTCTTGGATGTTGGTCGTTTTCTTATTGCTATTTAAGAGTTCTTCATGCATTCAGAATACCAAACCTTTGTCACATATGTGCACATATCACCAGTTTCTGGGCTGTGTCTTTTCCATCACTCTAGGGTATTAGAAGGTGAAGAAAAATCTTAATACTAATGTGGTTTCACTGTGCATGTGTGTGATTTAAGAGACTGTTTCCTACACTGAGCTCATAAAAATATTTCTTTATATTGTCTTCCAGATAATTTTTTGTTTTCCTTTGCATTTGTCTTTAAACCATCTGGAATTGATTTTTTGTGTGGGATGCTATAGAAGAGATCCAATTTTACTATCCCCACATAGGAATAATCACCTGTCCTAGCACCATTTATTGTCTGTTCCCTCTTCTCTCCACTGGTCTCCAGTGACCTTGCTGTCATATAACAGATTTCAGCATGTGTGCTTCTGTTTCTGAGCTTTCTATCCTGTTCCATAGGTCAGTTTGTCTCCATGCTGGTACCATTCTATCTTAATTACAGTAGATTTGTAATAGCTCTTGATACATTAAGCAGATCCCTCCATCTTGTTTTTCCAAAGGAGTATCTTGGTTATTCTTCGGCCTTTGCAACTTACACAAAAATTTAAATCAGCTTACCATGTGCCACAAAAATTTATTTTGTGATTTTGATTAGAATTCCCTTGAATCCTCAGATCAGTTTGAGGAGAATTGACATTTTATTAGTTGAAGTTTCTAGTTTGTGAACCTGGTAGTTTTATTTTAAAGTCCTCTCGTGTCTTTGAATATATTTTTTTTACTAATCTGCTTTCATAAAGTTTTTAACTCTTCCCCATACAGTAAAAAATTTTGTTAGATTTATTCATAGGTACTTACTTAAAATACTGTTACAGGTGGCATAATATTTATTGTGATAAAATATGTACATAACAAAATCTATGATTTTAACCCTTTTTGCATGTACAATTTAGTGGCATTAAGTACATTCACATTGTTATGCAATCTTTACCACTATCCATCTGTAGAATTTTTCCATCATCCCAAACTGAAACTGTACCGATTAAACAATACTCCCTTCCAACCAGCCCCTGGTAATCACTATTCTACTTTTTTAATTTGAATTTGACTAATATAACTGCCTCATGTAAGTGGAATCATAAATGGTGTGTTTTTAACAATACTTTTTTTATTTTTAGTGAAGAACTATAATCAGTGTTTTATTAAATTGGTTTTTATATTTAACAACCTTGCTTAAAATACTTATTCTAATAATTTAGCTATATTTGGGTTTTCTATATAAATAAGTATATATGAATAAAAAAGGCTATTCCTATAATAAATCTGCTCATTGACTTTTAAATTTTAATGTTATTTTTGAATATATGTTGTTTGACTCATTTTCCAATCTGTTGGTTACCTCTTCTTATCAGGCTTCTTCTATTTCTTTTAACCTATTAAGTATCTTTGATATCCAGTTCTGATATAAACTCTTTGGCAGTCTGACTCTGCTACTTATTTTTAGTAGTGCTTTGTATTTTGTTGTATAAACTAAATTCTTGACCCAAGAACCATTTGGGAATCATTTGGCAGTTTGAATTTGAGCTCTCCACTTATAAGATGGCTGGGCTGGTTTATGGTCATGACTTTTCAGGATTTGTTGTTGCTTTGTGCTGAGGGGAAGGGGGGATTTCACTAGGGCAAGTTTTATAATCCTCTGGGGAGAATTTCTAGCTCACTCATACACTGAGGGTGTACGTTAAGTTTTCACTTAATGTCATTGATAGATTCTTGGAAACTGTGGCAAACAAGTTTTATCATAGGCTAAGTGATAAAAACAACAGTTAAGCTCCTAAGATACAAATAAGTGGAAACATACACCATGTTCACAGGTAGGAAGAATTAACATCGTTAAAATGTCCATACTACCCAAAGCAATCTATAGATTCAATACAATTCTTATTAAGATACCAATGACATATTTCACAGAACTAGAGCAAATATTCCAAAAATTTATATGGAACCACGAAAGACCCCAAATAGCCACAGCAATCTTGAGAAAGAAGAACAAAGTTGGAGGAATCATGCTACCTGATATCAAACTATACTACAGGCTATAGTAATCAAAACAGCATGGTACTGGTAGCTCAAAGAACTTAGTGAGAATTATAAGAAACTTTGTGGGAACGACAACCGCATGTAAAAGGACATAGAAAGAATGAATAAAAACCAGTTGGATATGAAGAAAACCATATATGACATCAAGAATACACTGGAAGGAATTAAAAGGTTGGATGAAGCAGAGGATTGAATCAGTGATTTGTAAGACAATGTAGAAAGACACCCTATCAGAGCAGCAAAAAGAAAAAAAGAGTTTAAAAGAATGAAGGTAGTTTAAGGGAACTTTGGGACACATGAAACAACATATGCATCTTAGGGGTGCCAGAAGAAGAAAGTGAGCAAGGTATAAAGAACCTGTTTGATAACTATGAGGAATCTAATGAACAAAATAAACTGACGAACAAAATAGAATCACAGTCATGGATACATGGAACAGACTCTCAGAGGTTGGAGGGGTGGGTATGAGCTGGATAAAAGGAAGGTGAAGAGAGTAGCCAAAGAACATATATACAGAGCCCATGGACACAGGCAACAGAGTGTGAAGGCCAGGGAGACGGGGAGGGGGCTAGGTGGAGGGGGGCAATGGGGAGGGATGTGGGGGACATCTGTAATGGTGTCAACAATAAAAAACAACAACAGACATACAGATCAATGGAACAGAATAGAGTCCAGAAATAAACCCATACCTCTATAGGCAATTAATATTTGACAAAGGATGCAAAAACATACAATGGGGTAAAGGTAGTTTATTCAATAAATGGTGTTGGAAAATGGTGTTTGAAGATAGATACCTTCAAAAGAATGAAACTAGACCACCTTTTTTTTTTTTTTTTTTTAATATGTCTTTATTGACTTCAGAGAGGGGAAGGGAGAGGGGGAGAGAGAGATAAAAACATCAATGATGAGAGAGTCATTGATCTACTGTCTCCTGCACGCCCCCCACTGGGGATCGAGCCTGAAATCCGGGCAAGTGCCCTGACCGGGAATCAAACCACGATCTCCTGGATCATAGGTCGATGTTCAGCCACTGAGCTACGCCCTGCCAGGCTAGAGCACCTTACACCATACACAAGAATAAACTCAAAATGAATTAAAGACTTACATATTACACTTGAAACCATAAAAATCCTAGAAGAAGACGTAGGCAGTAAAATCTCAGCCATTTCTTGTAGCAGTATTTTTTCTGATATATCACCCCAGGCAAGAGAAACAAAAGAAAAAATAAAAACAAATAGGAATACATCAAACTAAAAAGTTTTCGCACAGCAAAGGAAACCATCAACAAAATGAAAAGACAAATGTCTCACCAAATGGGAGAACATATTTGCCAGTGATATATCTGATAAGGGGTTAATTTCCAAAATTTATAAAGAACTTGTAAAACTCAACACCAAGAAAACAATCCAATTTAAAAATGGGCAGAGTACCTGAATAGACACTTTTCCAAAGAGGACATAAGATATGAAAGAGGCCAATTCATAAGAAAAGATACTCAACATCACTAGTCACGAGAGAAATGTAAATTAAAACCACCTCATGCCTGTCAGAATAGCTGTTACCAGTCAACAAACAAGTGTTGGTGAGGATGTGGAGGAGGGAACCCTCGTGCACTGTTGGTGGGAGTGCAGATTGGTGCCGCCACTGTGGAAAGCAGTGTGGAGTTACCTCAAGAAATAAAAAATCACTTCTGAAAATATATCCGAAGAATCCCAAAACAGTAATTCACCCCTGTGTTCACTGCAGCATTATTTACAATAGCCAGGATTTGGAAGCAGCCCCAGTTTGTCTGTCAGTGGATGAGTAGATTAAAAACTAGCACATTTACACAATGGAATACTACTCAGTGTCAGAAAGGATGATTTTTTACCCTTTGAGACAGCATGGATGGACCTGGAGAGCATTATGCTAAGTGAAATAAGCCGGTCAGAGAAAGACATGTACCATATGGTTTCATTTACATCTGGAATCTAATGAACAAAATAAACTAACAAAATAGAAACACTCATGGATAGAGAACATACTGAGAACTGTCAGAGGGGAGAGGTGTTGCGAGGCTGGATTAAAAATATTGAAGGAATTAAGCACAAAAATATAAAACTAATAGACAACAGTATGGTGATTACCAGAGGGAAAGGGGGTGGGGGGAGTAGAAGAGGGTATAGGGGAGATGTGGTGAACACAATACAATATATAGATGACATATTATAGAATTATATACCTGAATCCTACATAACTTTATTAACCAATGTCACCCCAATAAATTCAATGTAAAAGTAGATAACTTTTGCATGGCAGCCCCCCAAAAAGTGTTAACCTCGTAAGGTATATATCTGGTTAAAAAACATCACCAAACTTCTAAATAAAGACCCACAATACTTCTAATACTAAACATTGAAATAAATGTGAGCTGTACATACCTTAAGAAAGATGAATAAAAATAAGTAAGATCATCTTTTCCAACCCACTGATTCCAGTTCAGGTTGGTCAGTGGCTGGAGTCTCTCCCAGCACCTCAGGGTGCAAGGTGGGACCCACTTCCATCACAGGGCCACTCATATCCATGCTCACTTAGACTAGGACTGTAGACACACCAGTTTACCTCCCATGCACGTCTTTGGGATGTGGTTGGAAACCAGAGTCCTTAGAGAAAAGCCACATGGACATGGGGACAATGTGTCAGCTCCACACAGACAGTGGTGACCCTGACCCGGAATCCTCTTTGTTTTCTCATCAGCATTGTAATGAAATGGCATTATTGAAGGACCTGCTGTATTAGGGTCTCTGCTTCATGAGAAATTGCCTGTTAGACATTCCACCTTTAGCAGACTGTGGGCTTTGCTTCCTATTTTTTTCCTACAATGCTTTGAAAATCTAAGCTTGTATTTTTTTTTAGTGATTCCAGTTAACTTTTCCTCTTTCACTTGGTTTTTACCCTCTTGCTAGCTCATCAAGGCATAACTTTTTAAATTAAGGTAACATTGGTTTATAACATTACATAAGTTTTTGGTGTGCAACATTATAATTTGATACATGTATACATTATAGCATTCTCACCACCAAAAGTCTAGTTTCCATCTGTCACCTTACATTTGACCCCCTTTACCCATTTCACACCCACACCCACACCCCCAACCTCCTTCCTCACTGGTAGCCACCCGTCTGTTGTATCTGTGAGTCTGGTTTTTTAACATTTTATCAGGGCATTTTAAGTTCTTTTCATTAAGTGTAAATCAGACATGGTAACAAATTCACCATATTGTTGGATATTCCTATATCATTTTACTATGTCATTTGTAGTTGTTTTGGAAAGGAAATACGGGGTTAAATGAGCACCTTAAAAATTTATAAATGCGAAATGGAGAGTAGCCTTTTACAGTTGCTAATTAATGATTTTTTTTTTTTTATAGGTGTCAGCTGTGATGCATGTTTAAAAGGAAATTTTCGAGGTCGCAGATATAAGTGTTTAATTTGCTACGATTACGATCTTTGTGCGTCTTGTTATGAAAGTGGTGCAACAACAACAAGGCATACAACTGACCACCCAATGCAGTGCATATTAACAAGGGTAGATTTTGGTACGTATTTAATACTATTTTAGTGGATTATCATTTAGAATTTTATATGCATATGTGTGAAGAAGTAAAGGCAAAATGTTCCCAATAGCATACATGAAGCTCCAAATTTATTTTTAAAAAAAACGAACTTTTATAAATTCTGAGTAATTCTTTCTCCTAACCATAGTATACTTGTTTATGAAAGCCATTCAGAAACATATGTAACTGACAAGATATGAAATGGAAGAGTGCCTCAGTAAAGAAGGAATAAAGTTAAACTGCCTGTTCTTGCTAATAGTATACAGGTATTCTTGCTCTAGTTACCAGAAAACAGATTATTTCTACAATTGATCAGAAGACATTGTCAATCCGTAAGAAAAGCTGTAAATGTTTCATTGCTATAATTTCTTACATAGTCCGCTCTTGTTATGATCTGTCTTTTTGATTATAGTCACAAAAGACCTAGTGGGTGTGAAGTGGTATCTCATGTGGTTTTTGATTTGCATTTCTCTGATGGCTAATGATGTTGACCATCTTTTCTTGTGCTTATTCACCATTTTATGTATACTTTGGAGAAATGTCTGTTCAGATCCTTTGCAGGTATTTAAATTGGGGAATATATTTTAACAATATTTTGTTATTGAGTTTTAATAGTTCACAGTTCATTGTATATTCTATATACAAGTTCCTCATCAGATGGATGGTTTGCAGAAATTTTCTCCCATTCCATGGGTTGTCTTTTCACTTTCTTGATGGTGTGTTTTGAAGCACAATAGCTTTAATTTTGTTGACGTCCAGTTTATCTGTTTTCTTCCCCTTACATTATGCTTTTGGTGTCATCTAGGAAACCTTTTGCCTAATTCAGGATCACAAAGATTTAAAACTGTTTTCTTCTAAGAGTTTTATAGTTTTTAACTTTTACATTTAGATCTTTGATCCATTTTGACTTAATTTATGCTATGGAATGAGGTAGAGATTCAACTTGATTCTTTTGCATGTGGATACTCAATTGTCCCAGCATCATTTGTGGAAAAGACAGTTCTTTACCCAGTGAAATATGTTTTGGCATTCTTGTTGAAATCCAGTTGACCGGGGAAGGGGGAAATAGAGTGATGTTGGTCAAAGGGTACAAAGTTTTGTTATGCAAGATGAATAAGTTTTAGAGATGAGTTAAGTACTAATGCACAGCATGGTGACCATAGTTAACAATATTGTATTCTATATCAACAAACACACATACACAATGGTAACTATGTAGAGGTGGTGGATACATTAATTAGGTTGATTGTGGTGATCTTTCCTCTGTATAAATCATCAAAACATCAAGTTGTATAGCATTAATAAGTATAATTTTTATATGTCAAAGGTATCTCAATAATGCTCTTTAAAAAGTTAGTCAGTCATAAATACCAGTGTTTATTTCTGGACTCAAGCTATTTCATTGATTTATATGTCTATCTTTATGCCAGTACCACGCTGTCTTGATAATTGGCTTTGTAGTAAGCTTTGAAATCAAGAACTGTGAGTCTTGCAGCTTTGTTGTTTTTTAAGATTAATTTGGGTATTCTAGATCCCTTAAGTTTCCGTGTAAGTTTTGGCTCAGTTTGTCAAGTTTCTGCAAGGAATCCAACAGGGATTTTGATAGAAATTGTTTTGAATCTGTAGATCAGTTTGGAGAGTAATGATATTAAATCTGTCAGTCTATGAACATGGGATATCTTTCCATTTATTTGGGTCATCTAATTTTTTTCAACAGTGTTTTATAGTTATCAAAGAATAAGTTTTATGCTTCTTTCATTAAATATATTCCTGAGTATTTATTCTTTTTGGTATTGTAAATGGAATTTTTAAAACTTTATTTCTGTATTTTTTTACTGCAAGTATATAGAAAAGCAACTGGTTTTTGTATAAAGAACTTGTATCCTGTGATGTTACTGAACTGATTATTACTTCTAATAGTTTTTTAGTGGATTCCTTAGGGTTTTCTATATCTAAAATCATGTCATCTATTAGAGGTAGTTTTATTTTTTCCTTTCCATCTTGATGGCTTTCATGTCAGTTTCTTCCCTAATTACTTTGGTTAGATCCTTCAGTAAAATATTGAATAGAAATGGCAAGAGTGGACATTCTTGTCTTGTTTCTGGTCTTAGGGGGAAAGCATCCAGTCTTTCACCAGTATGATGTTAGCTGTGCCTTTTTTGTAGATGCCTTTTAACAGGTGAGGAAGTTCTGTTATTTTTCATATATTTATCCCCACCTACCCCAAATTTACCGGGCAAGTCAATGGTCAATATATATGTAGTGGGTACATATTTTTAAGGTGGTTTAAATCTCCCTAAAAATTAATGTGAACAAATTAATCATGTAGTGAACACTTCCATTTTCTCCTCTCACAAAAGTGGTCATATCCTTTTAAATTAGGCATTTGTTTCATGTTAAATAATGAGATAGTTCTTTGTAATGAAGTGACATAACCTACTAAATATACTCTTTTTTAAAAACTATATCTTTATTGATTTCAGAGAGAGGAAGGGAGAGAGGGAGAGAGAGAGAGAAACATCAATGATGCGAGAGTCGTCATTGATCGGCTGCCTCCTGCACTCCCTCGACTGGGGATCGAGCCCACAACCCAAGCATGTGCCCTGACCAGGAATCGAACCTCGATCTCCTGGATCCTAGGTCAATGCTCAGCCACTGAGCTATGCCTGGCTGGGCGTAAATATATTTTCAGTTACATTTTTTGTGTATACTACAAATGGAGGAAAATAGACTTCTTCCTTGAGATATACTAATGAGGCAAACAGATTATTCTCACCCTCTCACTAATTGGTGTGCTCTTCACTGCTGAGTTGAGCTAAGTATGTTGTGGTAGTGTACTGTTCAAGTTAGCATTGCAAGAACTGAATGCCCAGAGTCCTTCCTGCTGTAAGAAGGGTAATTGTTCTATAGCCGAAACTGCATCTGGGAGTTAGTATGTTGATCATGGTCATCTGCTTTTTCCCTCTGAGCACTTGTGTTCTTGTATATGATACACCCTGCTGATTTTTTTGCGTCGACATTGGTATTTCCACAGTATATACACAGAGAAAAGTAAATTACAATAAAATTTTAACCAAGAACTCGCCAGGTAGCTCAGTTGGTTAATGGCATGGTCCTGATATGCCAAGGTTTCGAGTTCGATCCCCGGTCAGGGCACATACAAGAATCAGCCAGTAAATGCATAATTAAGTGAAACAACAGATCTCACTCTCTCTATTCTCACCAATAAATAAATTTAAAATAAAATAAAATTACAACCAGATGTGAAATGAGAGATGTTTTAACATTAAACGGAGGGATTAAAGAGCTCTTTGCTTTGGTTTTTCTCATGCCGAAATAGCTGTGTGCAAAAGGAACTTGGAGAAGGAGTCCTTGAGAATAAGGGTGTAACTGTAAAGCACACATTGGCAGTGAGGTTGCTGGTAAAGATTTTCGGCACACTTTTTTAATAAACTGTACCACACAATTACATTCTTATATATTTAAAAACTAATAATAGTTATCAGTGCAATTCCACTTTATTTTTCAGATTTGTACTATGGAGGGGAAGCGTTCTCTGTAGAGCAGCCACAGTCTTTTACTTGTCCCTATTGTGGAAAAATGGGCTATACGGAGACATCTCTTCAAGAACATGTTACGTCTGAACACGCAGAAACATCAACAGAAGTGGTAAGTAAAGCAGCCTCGTGACTAAAATGATAGGGTAAAGTGCATTATGTCTAATATAAATAAAGCTAGGTCACTATCGTGTACCTTTTAAGTTTGCATAATAATTACTAAAATTATCTCTTAACAGCAAATTTTACACATCCTAGGAGACGGCTTGTTTGCAAGATAATGCCCCTCATTTGTCCACGCTATTCATTCAAGCCCTATTGCTAGAAGCAGAGTGTAGAATCTTGATCAAATTCAGGAGCCTTCAGAAAATGCATTGTGAGAAGATTAAAAGCACCTCAACCTGTCACGCAGCTCTTTTTATAGTATTCTTGCCACCTGCCTAATTTTTCTTCTATAAGGAAACCTTCACAAGGAAATGTAAAAACCTTTAGTCACATATTAAGTAATAATCAGTTGTCACATCTCATTGACTTTACTGTATTTGGTTTTTATCAGATCACATCTCTTGCGTCGTAGCTCAGAGCTCTGAGGTCTTTAGAAGTTCCTCACATTATGATCTTTTCCAGTAGCTAAAAGACGAAGACACAGAATAATAAACAGAGTCTCACCTTGAAAGCTTCTTAGATATTTTACTTGACATCTGATTTCAGCATATATCCAACTTCAAGAAATGACCCGAAAGAGTCCCCTCCCCCTCTTTACCATTGGTTATAATAAAGTAAGAGGTGAGAAGGAACTGTAGGTGTGGAATTTGGAGACTCTTGGCACGAGCAGTAGTATATTGCATCAACTAATAAGCCCCTAAATGTATTCAAAACAAATTAACTGAAATGGAAGAAAAAGAAAAGTGTGTCCAAGGACATGCAGCTAGTAAGGGGCAGAGCCAGGTGTTTGAACTCTGCCAGAATCCCTCTGGATTGTAGAGTCTCTGCTTAACCCATGTCCTTTTTTTTTTTTAACATATCTTTTTTGATTTCAGAGAGAGGGGGAGAGAGAGATAGAAATATCAGTGATGGGAAAGAGTCATTGATCAGCTGCCTCCTGCACGCCCCCCAACTGGGGAATCAAGCCGACAACCTGGGCATGTGCCCTGACCAGGAATCGAACCTCGATCTCTTGGATCCTAGGTTAATGCTCAACCGCTGAGCCACACCTGGCCGGGCAACCCATGTCCTGTTTTATCTCCACTGCAGCTCTGCTGTTACAGCTGTGAATAAAATACAGGTTCACTTTCATTCCCGTTTACATTGCTAGCTTGATGCTTCAAGTTGTTAAAGATTTATCCTTCAAACAGTTGGTAAATTTACATTATGTCATCCTCAAGCCCAATTTTGCTGCCTGATGACTCAGAAGTGCTCTTATCTTGCATGTTGGGAAGCCTGAGAACACTGTTGTCACATTTCACTACTGTTCTTAATTCATTGTTTTTATTCTGTCAAGGCGACTTTGCTTCCTTTGGGTACAGTCCCAGACACCAGTGTGAGGAATGCTGACTTGATTGCATCTTCAAAAACTTGGAATAAGTTCTCCTTGATTTAATTTCTGTCAGGTTTGGGTACTTGATTTACGTAGGTCACTTTGTACCTGCCTACAGGATTTAAGGATCTCACTCCTCTAACCATTTAGAACCATTTGGAACCTTTAGGGGCAAGAGGATATATCACTGCAGATGCCACTGTCACCACTAGTGCGATTTCCTGGCACCTGACATAGCCAGCGAGAAGGCCTGCTGAAGGTTGATTTTGAAAAGAACTTTGTAGTCCTTGTCTATGTTTTTCTGTTTCCCTTTTTAGCTAGGGACTCTAACGCCCCAACGTGAAGATTTTTCTCCCTTCTTAAGATTAATCTAAGATTACACACAAGGTTTTTTATTTCGAGAGTATGATATCTGACATAGAATGCATAGTGAAGGTGATTACTAGTTAAAAATTTAAAAAGCAGATTGGGTATAGTCTCAGGAGTCTTTATGTAAACACCAAATATAAACAATGATTTTGAGCCCTGCTGGTGTGGCTCTGGTTGAGCGTTGACCTGTGATCCAGGAGTTTGAGGTTCAAATTCTGGTCAGGACACATGCCCAGGTTGCAGGTTCAGTCCCCAGCAGGGGCCCTGCAGGAGAAGGCCGATCAGTGACTCATCATTGATGTTTCTATCTCTCTCTCTCCCTCTCCCTTCTTCTCTCTGAAATTAATAAAAACATTTAAAAAGACAACAAAAAATACATTACAGTGTGATTTTGAAATTAAGTACAAGTTCTTAAAATCCCTCATAGTTATCATGCGATTTTATAGTTGAGACAACTAACTGGATTTTGATTGTGGAAGAATTAAGAGGGGAAGTAGCACTGTGTAGGTATCAGAATCCATCAGTCTGGTGGCAGTAGTAGAAGTGAACAGTAGAAGGCAAACGCCCCTTCTCAAGCCCCCTCTGGAGAGTAATAAAAACAAAGAAATATGTTAAATAAAAAATAGAAAAAGACTGCTATTAATTATGAACAAAATAATATAATGTAGATTTCTAGAAGTGAGGAAAAAATGTTGGTAAACCAAAACGGGAGGGAATGTCTCACTAGCAAATAGGAAGCACCCTTTTTGATGAAAACCTAGATAGGTTTTTACCAAATTGAGTTTAATTCTGAAGTAGCATGGTAGTATTTTGTTCCAGTTATACTAATTTGATAGGAAGTAATAATCAAGGATCCCGGCTGGGCGTGGCTCAGCCGTTGAGCGTCGACCTAGGATCCAGGCGATCGGGGTTCGATTCCCGGTCAGGGCACATACCCGGGTTGCGGGCTGCAGCCGATCAATGACTCTCTCATCATTGATGTTTCTCTCTCTCTCTCCCTCTCCTTTCCTCTCTCTGAAATCAATAAAGATATATTAAAAAAAAAAAAGAAAAAGAAATAATAAAGGAGAAAAATTATTTTGAAATTTTCCACAATCTGACTTTAGACAATTTTATTTTTATTTTTTGTTAATCCTCACCTGAGGATATTTCTTCCATTGCTTTTTAGAGAGAGTAGAAGAGGGAAAGGGGGAGAGAGAGGGAGAGAGATCTATGTGATTGGTTGCCTCCCCCCATGCGCCCCAAGTGGTGCTGGGGATCGAACCTGCAACCCAGGTATGTGTCCTTGACCGTGAATCAAACCCAAGACCCTCTGTGTGCAGGCTGACGCTCAGCCACTGAGCCACACCAACCAGGGCTAGACTTATTTTATTTTGAATAATCTTATGGAGAAAAATGATGGCATAAAAGGGCATAGAAATTTTTTTTTTTTTAAATTTCAGAGAGGAAGCTAGAGATAGAAACATCAGTGATGAGAGAGAGTCATTGATCAGCTGCCTCCTGCACACCCCCCTTCCTCCCCGGGGGGATCGAGCCCGCAACCTGGGCACATGCCCTGACTGGGAATCAAACCTTGATCTCCTGGATCATAGGTTGATGCTCAACTGCTAAGCCTCGCCGGCTGGGCACAAATCTTTTTTTAATGATTATAATAATCAGTTTTAGCAGATAATGTATTTTTTTTTTTTAATTTATTGATTTTTAGAGGAAGGAAAACATTGATTTGTTATTACACTTATTTATACATTCACTGGTTGATTGCTGTATATGCCCTGACCGGGGACTGAATCCACAACCATGGTGTATTGGGACGGCACTCTAATCTCAGATACTCAGCCAGGACACATGTGTTTAATACGTAAACAGTTGTTTGAGTGTCAAGTAAAAGGAACCATAGAGCACAAAGTAGAAATTATCATCATCAATACGGCATTTTATTTGTAAACAATTAGGTACATTTGATATAATTTCTCAACACATATATTTCCTTATTGAGAGCAATAATTGTGAGTGAACCACAAATTTCCCAAATATTTTAAATGTAATCTTGTACACTTTATAAATATTATAATCACCTACTTACCTATATAATCAGGTTTTCAGGAAAGGTAAGCATTTAAAAGCCAAATACACATTAAAAGGGAAAAAAATAGGCTTTGATTGTTGCTGCTTGCATTCTTCTTCATTAAAGACTGCAGTTGGATACTGTCTGCCCTGTGAACTAACAACAGTATTTAATAATAGTGGAGAAACAGGATTTGAAAAATACAGTTGCTACAGGCAGTCATATTGCCATTAAGCTGCATTCAGCTAGAAAGATTATAGATCATCAGGATGTGGTGCTATTACCATTTGCTTTTCATTACTTTTGACTCAAAACACTTTCTGTTTTATAGATCACTCTTTTCTGTCTTTAGTATTTGGCTATCTTTGCATAGTTTTTAATAATAGTTATTTTTAGCACATTTAGTTATTTAAAATCAGATAGTAGTGCTTTTGATTTTTAAGGGTGATACAGCCATTAGTATACCAGCAGATTTTTGGGTTGATAGGGAAGGAAATGATGGGAGACGCTTTGGATATTTCACATTTGTTCTGGCATAATCCTGTGTGTATGTGTCAGGATACTGTTAGGATACTTCTATAAGAAAGCAGTTTCTTAAGGAGAATCACGGAGATTATCATGAAAATGAGGTAATAGTAGCTCTTCCAGGAAGGTGTCTGTGCCTGCTATTGAAAGTATGTTGTTATCTATGGGTAGGGTTTCCTTACTCTGTGCTTTCCTCCGTGTTGAATTAAAATCCTGCAGGGGAAAGTGAACAGGCAGTTTTCAGAATGGGAAGAACACATAATATGAAAGGAAGTGCTAGGTAAGGGAGCAGTAGTTATTAGAGACATTCATTTTGAATTCTTTTTTTCTTTGGCCACTGGTCTGGTTTCTTCTTTGTCCTATGAAATACTGGTTTGTCTAGTTCTGTGTTGAGATAGTTAATTTCAGTTAGGTGCAGAGAATGTTTTGCAGGGCCTGCAGGAAGATTTGTAGGGAGTGTAGTATAAATGAAAGAAGAAAGCTCTCTGGCATTTGTTGGCAAATTATAAGGTAGCTCAGAAGTTCTTAATGTACTTTTCAGCCTTCTCTTCTCCTTTTGCCCCTTTTCCCACTATGCTCCTCACATTTAAAAAATAAATAAACTGGTTAAGAAAATTATTTTAAGATGCCATTCTTGGTATTCAGAGTGAGGTCATTCTTTCTAAGAAGCCCTACCACACTCAGCCTCACTGGACAAGTTGGTTATGCCCTTGAGAGG
Source organism: Miniopterus natalensis (assembly GCF_054644295.1). Classification (NCBI taxonomy): domain Eukaryota; kingdom Metazoa; phylum Chordata; class Mammalia; order Chiroptera; family Miniopteridae; genus Miniopterus; species Miniopterus natalensis. The sequence goes on from NC_142093.1 coordinate 48,455,449, forward strand.
AGGAGCATACAAAGCCTCTGTCCTCACCAGACTCTAATTTTTATAAACAATATAAAGCCACCAGTGTAGGTAGAGTTTATCTCTGGTTCTTCCCTAAAGTTGTTGCTGGCTTTTGGGCACTGCCTCCATTCTTGTCTCCATGCAGCATTCAGGCTCTTATGGACACCATTAAGCAGTAAGAGGTTCCCATTTCCTTAAAGTCCACAGGTAAATACCTAGCTTACCCCTGGGAAGGTAGAAAAGTAAAGCTTACATTGGCGTTTTTCTTCTAGGTAAGCACGGATGCTCAAAGCTAGAGTGACTTGTGGACAGGACAAAGCTCTGACTCTTTTGGAGTTACTGTTTATTGTGGCTTAATTATGTTATTTCAAGGTTTGTGAGTCCCAGGACATCAGCATGCACATATAATTTATATTTCTGTCCAAGAAACATGTTTAAAAGCAAAACTTACTTAGGACTTTTAAATCAAGTTTAAAATGTAAGGAAAATTAAAACTTTTGTATATAACAAAAACTACTGAATGCTCTAAACACTGCTCTCTCGGAGCAGGTGACAGTTCCAAACTAAGCATTAAAATGGGGAAAATGGAACTGAGGAGAAATAAAGTCAATATGAATTAATTCATATTTGATTATGTTAATTTCAGTGTTCCACTGCAGCAACAGAAAATTAGAGTATTATTGAGTTGAACAGTGTGTTTACTCAAATCTTGTAAGGACTTGTATCTGTTTTGGCAAAACGAGTGGCTACAGTGTAAGTAGCTCCAACTTAGATGGTTCTAGTTAGGCCCAGAGAAGTTTATGGACCACATAGGATAATTTTCCAATGTGCTTTATGTATGTCCTCAAAGCAACTCTCCAGTATTCAGTCTCATATTTATTATACCTTGCAGAGTTTATAAACTGCTTTTAACTGGGCAAGAGATCCAAAAACCTGAGGCTATCAGTGAGCTTCAGTAGTTGTTAGCTCAGTAGAATATCAGCTTTTTTTTTTTCGTATAAAGATTAAATATAATGCATGTAAAGTTTCTCTGGCCCTAGCCGGTTTGGCTCAGTGGTTAGAGCATCAGGTTGTGGACTGAAGGATCCCGGGTTCAATTCCAGCCGAGGGCATGTACCTTGGTTGCAGGCTCGATCCCCAGCCAGTAAGCGTGTGGGAGGCAGCCAGTCAATGTGTCTCTCTCACATTGATGTTCTCCTCCCTCTCTCTCTCCCCCACTCTCTCTATAAAGTAATGGAAAAAATATTGTCAGGTGAGGATTTAAAAAAAAAAAGTTTCTCTGTGTCTTGGCTTTAAATTCTAATTGTTCTTTTTGGGTCATCACTCTTTAGAAGAGATTCTGTTAAAAGCACACCATCGTATTTGCAGGTGATGAGAATATCTGCCTTACAGAACAAGCCGGGCTATTTCTAGAGCCAAGTTTAAGACCCCTAAAAGGAAAGACATGAATTGTACCCTCAGTTTGAATAAGTAATGAAAAATACACCCTGATTTTCCAAAAGAGATATTTGTGTGAATTTTAATGATGGCAGGTTCACCCTTGCTCACTTTTTGATAATGTCACTAAGCTCATTTCTTGACAATTTTTATAACCCGGGATATTAAGTTAATACTTAGTACTCAGTAAATACTTAATGAATTACTTAATCCATAGTAACAAATTTATAACTTTAACTTTTCCCAGCTTACCTGGCTTTCATGGCACAGGGCCTTTAACTGGAAATGGGACATGGCTGTAGAGAGTTGTGTAAGAGAAATTGTGCTTAATGCAGTTCCGGAAGGTGCTCCTGTCTTAACATTCACTGCTTTACTTACATGATTTCATTTAAATTTACATAGGCTACATATCTATTTCAGAAAGAAGGAAGACCCCAACTACAAAAGGGGTGTCTTTGTAAATATCTCTGGACATCTAGTTCAGAACTCAGCACAGTGAGCACATAAGCTGGCAGAACGCACCGCTCCATGTGGTGAACTTTCATTTCAAAGCCTGCTCAGGGAAACCTACCTAACCTTTTACTAGAAATGAGTATAGTATTAAATAACAGGGAAATTATTTGACTTGAAATTGTGTTTTTATCTTCTGAGTGATTGGATAAAGAAGCAACTTTACATAAACATGAGGAAATAAAGCAGAGCTCTTCTGAGGACAGTGGAGCTGGAATCGTGGTTCAGCTTTTTTTTTTTTTTTAATGTTGAAAATATTACAGATGCCCCCATTGACTTCTTTCCACCACCCCACCCCACCCAGGCCTTCACTGCACTATAGCCTGTGCCCCTGGGTTATGTACATACGCGTCTAAGTTCTCTGAGTGGGCTGGTTCTTCACTGCATCTTAATTTTGCTTCGGAACCTATAACTCCTCAGATATAAGGGCATCACTTTTCCTTTTTTCCAACCATGATTCATTTTATAACTTGACTCACAGTTGTAATGGGGGAAGGGAATGAGGACTGGGAAAGGGGGAAGGAATTTTCATGTATTGATGGGACAGAAAGCAAGGAAACAGGAAGATTCGGGGGCTGCAGAGGGGCTTATTTGTGAGAAAGGGGTGGGTGTTTCAGCAGAAGTTAACTGAGGAAAAGGTGAGGGGACACAGCATTTACTTTACATACTCCCCTGCCCTCTGAAGAGGAGTGTCTGGAAAGGGAAACAGTCACAGGCCTTCTGTAAGACAAATGTTTGTGGCGCCTGAATGAGTCTTTCCAAGTATTAACCAAGAGCATCACATTTACTATGTAAAGTGTGAAAAGATACTGCTTTCTGAAGTCATCAAGCTCTTGGAGTAAGGCATAAGGCTGTCGGAATGACAGCAGACTTAGAGTGTGGCTCCTGCCTGCGTGCTTCATGGCCTGTCTGAAGACCGGCCTACCTCGAACGGGAGCACTGCTGGGAAGTGACGCAGGAAGGGGTCGGAGAGGGCTTCCGTGAAGAATGGCTGGGATTTAAAAAGTTTGCAGAATGTGGAGGGAATGACATTATTCAGAGGGAAAGGACGGGATGAACCAAGACAGGATGTTAAGAGAGAACGTACTAGGTGGAAGAGATGGTTGTTGTGGGAAATCAGTTGAGTTGGCCGAGTGGGACCAGATAAAAGAGCCTTTAAAACCAGAGCCGCGGTTCACTTGGTCTGCTGGGCAGTAGAGACACGGCGCCTGCAGAGGAACGCCATGGCCTTCCTCGCTGTCACGCCACCGAGGCTGTCACTTGGGGGGGGGGGGGCTCGGGCGGTCCTGTGGTCCTTTTGAAACAGGATGAACCTAATCCTAGTGAGCATGTGGGTAAGCATGGATCGAGGAAAGGTAGACATTGTGAAGAAGCGGTGCTGCCCGATGCAAGATCATGGCCACCAGAGAAATGCGGCATCAAACACTTGGTATCACCAGAAAGTAACAGTGTAAGGCGATGTAGTGAAGTCACTGAGTTGGAACAGACATCCCCTAAAGGAAGACGTTTCTCACGGATCTAAAACTAGTCGCAAAAAAGAAAGAAACAAGTTTGTCAAGTTTGTGCTCCGGAAACCGAGTCAAGAAATGCCAGTTGCCAAGACCGTTCTTCCACTTCACGTGTTTGCTGTCAGCACGAAGCGTGGCTCCCGAGTTCAAGGGCAGTTCCATGTGGCCTGAGAGGGTGATGCATCAGAGCGAGTCGGCCTCACTCTGAACAGCCGCCCTGGCTCTTCGGCATCTGCTGGGTCATTTCGGTGAAAGAGCAGTCTATGCAAGGCTGCAGGCTAGCTTCAGTTAGAGCCAGGTTATGGGCGGAGCAGATAAGCAATTTTAAAAAATGCTTTTCTGTAGCAGTGAATGGGCAAGAAGCATGTTATGAAGCCTATCCAAAAAGAAAGGGAGAAAAGAACAGGAGAACTCACCACAGGGAACTTGACTCTTCCTCTGTTGTTTTGTTTTTTGTTGTTGTTTTGTTTTAAATATGTCTTTATTGATTTCAGAGAGAGGAAGGGAGAGGGGGAGAGAGAGAGAAACATCAATGATGAGAGTCATTGATCGGCTGCCTCCTGCACGCCCGGAGTGGGGATCGAGCCCGCAGCCCAGGCATGTGCCCTGACTGGGAATCGAACCTCAATCTCCTGAATCATAGATCGATGCTCAACCACTGAGACACGCCGGCTGCCAGGCTCCTCTACTGTTTTTAAAGCTCTATGCAGTATGTAGAGCGAGAATGCTGTCTGGTGTTGGGGATATGAGTTCAAGAAAGAGACCAGAGAAAATCTCAGCTTGGTTTAGACTGGTTAATAATGATATGGGGATGAATGTGTGGCACTTTTGTTTAAAAACAAAAGCCACACATACTGATTTTAGATTATTTTTGTGTGTGGACATAGCCTGTGATGGGGGAAAGCTTTGGAAGTTAAGTAGCATTTGTATGTGGACTTTAGAAGGTTTGTTTTAGACATTGGTAACCACCTGTGTTAAGAATCTGCACTGACTGGTTGCTTGCTCTGAATCATAAACTGGGACCATGTGGAAAAATGGAAACTCTGTTGTTCTAACTACAGTATCTCGGTACATTGGTAAAGTTTCCCAAAGGGTTGCTGGTGAAAAGCAGGACTGGTGCTGACCTTCGGCAGCAAGGTGAAGCAGAAGGGGAAGACCTGAGCTGCAGCAAAGACCGTGCAAGGACATCTGCAAATGGGGGGAGGGGTAGTAACAATAACATTTGGTGTTTCATACAACAGGGCAAATATTTTTCAGATCCGTTGTATATTTAAACTTGTATTTGCCTGATTTATTCAGTTATAAGACAACTAGGGCCCCTGTCAAAAATACAGAATTTCGAAATTCGTAGAATCAGTTTTCAGGAAGAGGCCTAGGGAACTGTATTTTTAAAATCTTTAGTCGAGTTTAGGAAACACTGACTTAAGCCAATTCAGTAAGCCTTAATGTTGAGAAGTTGTTACAATTTTAAGTTAATGTGTTACATGGAATTTTCTTGTTGAGTGATAGACGTTGCTATGTCCTGTGGCAGAAGTATGATAAATATTGTTGACAAACTCATAATTTTGGGGTCAATAGCTTATCGTTTGTGTAGAATTTGCTGTCCTGTACAAGGTATTAGTTACCGTCATGTGGACATGAGACACACTCAAGACGACGCAGTTTTGTGCTCGGGAATGTGAAGGTGGCCCTCTGTCTGTCCCCTCTGCCTCCCCCACCTCTCCGTTTCTCCTGCCTCATTTTGCTCTTGTTTTCTTTCCTCTTGTTCCCTCCATTACCTCTCAGAAAGTATATCCTTAAGTTACCAAAATTCTTATCCCAAAACATGAATTAGCTTGCTAAGTATGCAGTATAAAACTTGAAAGGTGACCGGGCACGTGGTGCCATCCACAGCTCAGCGTCCTCGTCTGAGGTAACTTCGTCCGGCGCGAGGGGGGCAGCATCTTCCGCTGGGCTCTAACCTAGTCTCTTTCTTTTTCTATGCCAGCTGCCGAGCCAGGCAGTCCTCCTGTTCCACTTACTCCTTATGCTGGTCGTTCTTTATCCCTGGTTATTGTAGAAGTTTGAGTACTTGTTTTTTTATTACTTCTCTCTGAAGGAAGCAGTTCTGAATGCCTTCATCTTGCCATCAGCACATCACTAGAATCTGAGAGCCTTTGAGTTACAGAACTGAAATTAATACACATTGTTAAAGGTCTTGGTTGTCTGTATGTTACATCCGCATCTCAGAGGCTTTTCTAGTTTGTAGGAGATGATCGATCTTACTAGAAAATCCTTAGTACACTTGGTATCTGTACTTTACCATTCCCATTCTTGAGAGTTTTCTCATCCAGGAGCACTTACGTGCATCCTCACAGTACTGAAACTTCTGCAGCTGTCCCTGTGTAATTCAAGTTGTGCATAGATTTTATCCAAAGGCCAATCTAAAAAGAGATAACTTAAAAGGAAGCTGCCTTTTCCTTTGGTGGTCATTTTCTCTCTGGATAAAAATCTAAACTGTGCAGTCTTGTGATATTATAAAAATACTATACATGGTCCAGCACCTGTTAATTGTTGCAATATACAGAGTCTCAAAAATATCCAAACTGGCTTGTTTATTTTTAAACAGCCAGTGGTTTTTTTCTTCAAACCAATTGGTCTTTTTTGCTTTAAGCAAGTCTGGTCGTGGTTCCCAAATGAGAAACAAACCACACTTCTGTATTCCTCAGAGGTTGCAATCTAGCTAAGCAAGACAGACATAGTGAGAAGGAAAAGAAGTGTATCAGGCATCACTCTGTGTCACAGCCCAGGAATGGTACAGGTAGTAAAACCTAAATTCCTAGTAAAGAGAAGTTGATACTTTGTAAACTTGTAAGCACTCACAATTGCTTTTCTCTCTGATAGAGGAAAAAAACGTGTAACTGCCTTTTGCCTCATAGGCACATCCCATTGTGACCTCCCTACTTTTCTTGGACACTCATGCTTCAGCGTTATTTCTCATGACCACCTTCGGTGTTCTTGAGGATGTTTGTCAGTCCTACGGCAGGTAATCAGGACAGCTGGCTGCTTGGACAAAGGAGAACTGGGATCACAGCTGAGTCACTTTCTCAGGGGCCTTGTGCCTTCTAGTCTTTAAAGATGGGTTTGGGTTTACTTAGTCTCTAGAAGTCAGAGTAGTTTGTTTTTCCCTCTGTGTCCCAGTGTTGTCCTCCCAAGCCTCACCTTCCCCTGCCTCCTCACCTCCAGTGCCACTCTGCTCCCCTACTGCTGGAAGAGGTCATGAGGTCACCAGTTGCCCCAATTTTCTCCAAGTGAAAGAACTTAAGCACATGGCACATGTATTGGCAAGATGCATCACCTATCCTAGAGGCGCGTACCTAAAATTTGAACTTACATTTCCCTGGGGCTCCCCCTTTGCAGCAGAATGCTTGGCTGTGTTCTTTACGATTGAAGTTCTTCCTACTTCAGGGCTTAGCTGCCACTCTGGGATCATCCTCTGCCCAGTTGGACTTTGGAAGAGGAAGCCTTCCCTCTGAGAGTTCCTCCTTTCTGCCCTCCCCTCTCCTGCCTCCTTTCACTGCTTCTGTTGAAACTACGGTTTCAGAAACCACATTTCAACCTCTGAAGCCTTCTCTGCCTCCCTACATGCCATTTTATTCCTACTTCCTCCGGTGCCTTGCCCTGCGGCCCACAGGGAGGTTGGTCTTCTGATCCCTGGCCTTGCTCTGATCCCAACCTTTTGTCCCACCTCTCATCCCTCTGGGAAATAAGGATCTAAAAACGGGCTCCCACCCCACCCGCCCTCTTTCCCTCCAGGAAGTCCCATTCATGAAGTTACAGGGCATATTTGCATATGGTCAGTGATCTTTGTCTGTCTTACCATATCACATTTAAAGTATGTAAGTTTGTACAGTTGCATCATAATAGTTTCACTGTCTTATTTGGAGATGACCCTCAAGTCTAGCTTACGGGGAAGCTTATGTCTCAGTCGTTACCATCAAGACTGGACTTCGGTATGGTATGCACTAAACAGCACATTTTAAATCTTTTTTTATGGAAACTGTTTTTGCTAGACCGTGTAAATGAATCATCCAAGCTGTTAGAAGGCTTCACCAGAGCTCAGGTGTGAGCTGTCTGTCTAGAACTATTGTGTCTGACCCTGAGAGTTTGTCTGCTTTTGCTGTGAATGACAGCATTGATGTGCTGTAGCTCTTGTTCAGGCCTCCCCTGTGGTCACTAGTCCAAGATCTGCTGTGGCTTTGCCTGGTGAGAACTTGGTAACAGTAAACTTTATAGTAAAATATTCATACAGAAAGGTGCCTGGTCAGTGTTCATGGATTAAATCCGCTTTCTTTTCATTTCAGATTTGTCCTATATGTGCAGCATTACCTGGAGGTGATCCCAATCATGTCACGGACGACTTTGCAGCTCATCTGACACTTGAACACAGAGCCCCTAGAGATTTAATATCCTTTCAGACGCAACAAAGAAACATTGTTTGTAACATTTATCATTTTGATTGTTTTTAAGGACAGTATCCTCAAAGAGAAAAACCTTCAATTTATTTAATTTTGTTTAATTGGCGTTTTCCTAAAAGTGACTCAGTGTTGAGATGCAGTTTCTTCTATTTTTATTTGCTGACTTTTATATGAACCTTGTTCATTGGGTAAAAGTTGACTTGCTCATCATTGTTTATTACAATCAGATGTTTTAAGACAGTTTTCATACAAAAGAGGAAAATGCTAATCCAAATTAAAATCTGATTAACTCTAAGGAGGGTTTATTTGCATCCCCTCTCTGTTCTCTGGTTCCTTCTGCAGTAGGTGGGGTGGTGGGCAGATATGCACTTGGGCTCTTCTCCTTTTGGAGTCCCCTTCTCCAGAGAAAGCTGTTTCCTGCCCGTCTCTGAGCAGGAGAGCACACGGTCAGGCCAGCTCTGAATTCCCTTCCCGCTTTCATTTCTGCTTCCCCTTCAAATCTATCCCATGACAGTGCCTGACAGCTCTCTCCTGACCTCCCAGAAGTTGTCCAGCCCACCAAAGTGATTAATTTTGTAGACTCCATGCTCTGGTTTCAGGTTATGGATTGTTTTTCTAAAACTATCACCGATTAACTTAAATTTCTGTTCTGTAAAGGTTTCTGTGTTCATTGCATTTGGAAGTAATTCGAACACTAATCACAACTTCTTTCTCTGCCAGGCTTCACTCTTACTCTTCTGAATGCCTCTTGGCAATCATAATTCAACCTCAGACCTATAGAGAGGGAAACTGAGTAATTACGGGAAGATAAGTGGAAACCAATGGGAAGTAAAATGGGCCCAGCCCGAGATACTAGAATGTCAGCCTGACCTGAGCCCGTGCTCAGTGAACAGAGGGGACAGTCTTCTCTCCCGAGTGCAGGGACCCTGAAAGCAAGATGAAGGGAACAGTGATTTTTTTAAAAAAAAGAGCGTAATAAAACCTAAATGGGCCCAAAATACTTAGGCCTTTTAGTCACTTTGCATTTTGCGTAAAAGAATCTGATAACAGGACCCAGGACTGTGCGTGACCCAAGCTTCCCTCCAGCCCCGTGAGGAAACTAGGCAAGAAATGTAAGACCAAGCTGTTACCCTGAGCTTCCCAGCAAGTCCGAGGGGGTCTAGTGAAGTTGGTGTCCATTCGGTTGAATGTCCTGCATCATCCACATCCATTTCTGTGAGATTTTTATGAGTCTCTGGTTACCAAGAGAAGATGAAACTGTAAAATGTAAGAGTAGCAGAAGGTATTTGTTACATTTTTCGATTCCAAATAAGCATTACTGTGAAGCTCTAGGAAACAAAATGCTGGCATAGCAGTTGTCCTGGAAGCATACTGACTTTCCAGGTCCTTCAGGTGCTGTGGTAACTATGTGCGACAGGAGGGAGTGGCTTCTCCCCAGGTCTGCCGAGCACCGAGACCTTTCTTTTTAGCAGCAGCATTGAAGAAGAACTTTGTTTAAAACTGGTAGCCCAGAGGACTCTTAGTCCTGTGTTTAAATTACTCATTCTGTTCCTTTCTCATTACAGACAGTAACCAAGGTTTGGTTAGCATATATATTAGCACACTCCCCAGATATAAAAACCGGTGCTTCTTAGTTGTGGTTCAAGTGTGAACATATCCGAAGTTCAGTGCTGAGAGCACGGTGAGGGAGTGTCAGCTGGCTTGTGTGCTCGGGTGATGCCTTTCATCTCGCCTGGCAGTGTTACGCTGGTTGGTGTAGCTGGAGCCAGGAAGAAATTTCTTCTTCCCTGGGGAAGCTTTTCCCTTTGAAAAAACACACACACAGTGTACACACGCTCTCACATTGCTTTATATTTGAGAGTTTTTTGTTGGTTTTTTTAGAATTAATAACCCTTACAGGTATAGTTGTGACATTTCACACTCTAAATTAAATGTGCTGTTTTAAAATGCTTACGATTTAGGAAATCATCTACCTAACAAGGGCTCAAGTGATTTTTTTGTTGTCTGTGAAATACTTGGTTTCTTTTCTTAACTTTGGAGTTATGATGAATCGAGTGGTGTTCGACATGTACGTAGAATGTTTCACCCTGGCCGGGGATTAGGAGGTCCTCGCGCTCGTAGGTCAAACATGCACTTTACTAGCAGTTCTACTGGTGGACTTTCTTCTTCTCAGAGTTCGTATTCTCCAAGCAATAGGGAAGCCATGGACCCTATAGCTGGTGAGTTAGTTTCATATTAATAAAGGAAATGGCCGGGGAGGGGGCTCCCTTTAAAATTTTTCTGTGGGATTTGTGGTCCTAATCTCTAATCACACTCATATTCCTTCACAAAATTCCCCAAAATTTTAGTATAAATATAAAGTATTTTTAAAATAGACAATATAATATTCATATTATTCTGGCATTTCTTTCAGTAGTTAGAGGAATAAGATAGTAAGACATGGCTCTGTGTTCTGTATGTGGCCTGCATTGAAACCCAAGAAAATCCTAAGAGAGTTCAGTTGAAAGACCAAAATCCCACAGTTCAACCTCCACAAATACACAGATTAGAAAACTAATCGACAAGACTAAAGAATTAAGCTCATACAAGAAAGTAAAGTAGGAATTTCTCTGTTTTCTCTTTGATTTGGAAGCTATATTGGTATGGAACATACCGAAAAGTGCATATTTTAATAGCTTGGGAAAGTCTTACTAAAAACAGCAGTTGAACATGGAGTTTTTTAGCAAGTCACAGGGTTTAATGCATGGCCAGCCTGGAAGCCAGCCACAGAACACAAGGGTTGAGTCAAAATAAAATGTCAAAAATCACTGTAGGTTATGGAAGGAAGCTAGACTTTGGGTGGTGAGCACACAGTACAACATACAGATACCGAATTATAATGTATACCTGAAATTTATGTCATGTTATTAATCAGTGTTACCTCAGTAGATTTAATTTTTTAAAAAATGACTAGCCTGAGACTAACAGACACAGCAAGCACAGACAGGCAGTAAGACTGGGAGGCCTGAAGCAGGTTCTGAGTGTGTGCACATGGCAGACTGTGTGCCGGAAGCCACGGTGCGCCTCACGGAACATGCCGAAATACTGACGGGTAGATCTGTGACGGAAACTCGATAAATGTTCTTTAAAATGTGATATATGCACGTAAAATCTTCATTCCAAATGTGCTTTGGGAATTTGGATATGCAATAATCCCAGTAAACTTGAGTTTGGGATTTTAAAAAATATTTCTTTATCCAAAGGGAATCCAGTATTTACCTGCTGTCTTTGGTAGTGAGGTTCTAAAGCGAAAAGTCAAAGTAATTTCTGGGCTGAGTTTTAATGATGAAGAGCATTTGCCAGCCTGGGAATGCCTCCAAGGCAATTGCCAGCACCATGTGACCCTCTAAGTGAGAGAAGGCAGTGATTGCGCCTTCTTAAACGAAGAGGCGGAGACAGAGGTCACATCACTCTTAATGAGCTGGATTAGAACAGACCACTAAACAGGCTGCATAGCGAGGAGCCGGCAGCCTTCCTGCGCGCCCGTGGTGCTCTGGCCCTCCCACGTGACCGAGCCGAGGGCAGGCCGAGGCCGGTGGGCAGGGGCCACAGCGAGACGTGATCCAGGTCTCTTGGATTTAATTCTGATTGTTCAAGCACCAAATAAATGTTCTCTGTATCAGACACTGTCCTAAGAATTGGGAAGTTCCTTGCTTTCATGGAGCTCATGTTGAGAGGGTTTATAGTCTCATCGGACTAGAAGATGAACGACTTTGATCCACTAAAAAGTAGAGAAAGTATAACTAAATTAGCTCATTAAGGAAATAACTTAAACAATCTTATGTTTTGCCTAAAACAACAGTCATTGTATGTGGGTTAATACTCATACGTGCAAGCGCCTGCCCCCGGGAGGTATTCTAAACCTGCTGCGACCCCCCGAAGCCACGAGCTGCCGTGAGAACCTGCTTCACCGCCATCGCGCTCGGGCCCTCGGGTGTGAGAGTGGCATGCACCATTCCGCTTTCTGTCGTCGTGAGTAGACAGTAACGGTCTTCATTTCCATCGGCAGAGCTTTTGTCTCAGTTGTCGGGAGTGCGGCGTTCTGCAGGAGGACAGCTTAATTCTTCCGGCCCTTCCGCCTCCCAGTTACAACAGCTGCAGATGCAGCTGCAGCTGGAACGGCAGCACGCCCAGGCGGCGCGGCAGCAGCTGGAGACCGCGCGCAACGCGAGCCGGCGCACCAACACGAGCAGCGTCGCCGCGGCGGCCACGCAGCCCGCGGCCGCCGCCAACCCCGCGAGCACGGAGAGCAGCCAGCCCGCCGTCCAGAACTCCCAGTTTCTCTTAACGAGGTAGCCCATTTCCCAGCGCTGCTTTCGGAAGCAGCGTTGCGTTATTAGCACTGTGCAGTCCAAAATAACCTTTCTTTTTTGTGCTTATGTATGTCCTTAAGTGCTTGGCCTTTGATCGAACCATTAAAGCCCATGGGTCTCTGCTCAAAACTGCACATTCAGTGCTCGCCGAAGAAAATGCAAAATAATTCTTATTTCAGATAAAGTAGGAATGCTGGTGGTACTGTTCTAACAGCACATCGGCATCTAGGAAGAATTTCTTCTCCCAGGTTGCCCATAAAACTTAAACACCATATCATCATATACGGGGTATATTAGGTACATTTGTTATCATAATTAATTTCTTTGTATTGCTAATTTCAGTCTGCTGTGAAATAGTAAAAGGTACAAGAGAGGATTTCTGCCCAGCCAGTGTGGCTCAGCAGTTGAGCATCGACCTAGGATCCAGGAGATCGTGCTCGATTCCTGGTCAGGGCACATGCCTGGGTGGTGGGCTCGACCCCCGCAGGCGGCGTGCAGGAGGCAGCTATCAATGACTCATCATTGATGTTTCTATCTCTCCCTTCCTTTCTCTGAGAAATAAATAAAAAGAAAGAGAGGATTTCATAACATGGTTTTCTCCCGAGACTTCATAAAGAAGTGGTATATAAATTCTTATGGTCGGCACACACAATAGTAACTACTAAAAAAGGGTTTGCCGCAGTGTAAAAAAGATGCAGTGCACACAGTAAATGGTTCTGCTGCATAGAGTAGAGTTCATATTTGCTTCTGAAAACTACCATTAGCAACTGATATGTTCCTATACCAAAAACCTCACCCGCATTTGATGTGACTTTTAAGAATATAAAGGAGTTTGGAAAGAGCAATGACGAGTAAACTTGGACCCAACGGAGAATGAATCTGGACTAATTTGGGCTTTTAATGGAACAGAGAAAAATAAAGTAAAAGCTGTAAAATGAAGACGAAAATTAGTGTAGTACATCAGTTGTCTCCAGAATACAATGTGTGTGACAGTTAGATGTTAGAAGGAAATATTTCTATGTGTATGTCGTTTATCTCATACTTTTAAAAATCTCTGGCACATTTAAAGAGTTGTAAATAACATATTGTGGGTCCAGAATAGAAAATGTTTGTGACCCCTGTCCAGGGCCCCAGCTTTGCCACTTACTAGTTTGGACCTTAGGCAAGTCACTAACTTCTCCAAACCTCGGTGTTATCATCAATATTCTATGGGTTTTGCCCAGCTGATGTGGCTCAGTGGTTGAGTGTCAACCCATTCACCAAGAAGTCACTGGTTCAGTTCCCAGTCAGAGCACATGTGTGGGTTGTGGGCTCGATCCCCGACAAGAGGCATGCAAGTGGCAGCTGATCGATGTTGATGGTTCTCTCATTGATATTTCTATTTCTCCCTCTAAAAATCAATAACCATATTTAAATATATATATATACACATATGTATACACACACATATACATACACACACACACACACACATATATTCTATGAGTTTTGCCTCATGAGAGAGAATTGTTTTCAGGATGAATTGAAATACTGGTATGTATATGGTCTGGCTCAGCAGCTGGCAATAGAGTAAAGGCCCAATTAATGGGACCCATTATTACCATTTGTTGTGGACCTAAGGAGGAAATTTCAAGTGGGGAATTTACCTTTGTTTTATCTCTGCAAAGTCAGTAACTACCTGATTGTTACCATAAAATGTTGCTTCAACATAAATCAAAGAGCCTCAGATAGCTCTAGCCTACTGCCCTGTGACCTTACCTGTAGGGACTCACCAGCAGCAAGCCTGTAAGTTGTCAGATCTAGGTACCTACCTGCCAGTGCGTATATCCACTGAGAGCCCACTGACCTGTGGGTGGAGTGAATGTCTTGCCAGTGCCCTTAGAAAGACATCTTCCTACCCTTGCCCCGATGTTTTTTTTATTTCATTAGCCCCATGCTCAGTGGGCTTGATGTGGGATTTTTCTCTGTGCAGTTTTTCTACATTAGACATCCAGCTCTAGGGCATGGTGTGGGTGACCTGAGTGCTTTTCTTAGATTTTGGCTGTAGCTTGTTGAAGGCCCCTGCTGTCATCTGATGTTGTACATCGCATAGTACCTTGCAGTTTGCAGACTGCTTTCCACATCTTTCATTGTATCATTTGTTCATGATTTACCTAAGGCAGTATTCCCCCAAAAATATTCCCTGGGCCCAGCCGGCATGGTTCAGTGATTGAGCATCGACCTGTGAACCAAGAGGTCACGGTTCGATTCCCGGTCAGAGTACATGCCTGGGTTGCAGGCTCAATTGCCAGCAGAGGCTGTGCAGGAGGCAGCCGATAAGTGACTCTCTTGCATCATTGATCTCTCCTCCCTCCCTCCCCCCTCCCTCCCCCCTCCTCTGTCTGCCCTCCTCCTCTCCCCCTCCCTCTCTCCCCTTCCCTCTTCCCCCTTCCCCCCCCTCTCTTTTTCTCCCTCTCCCTCTCTGAAATCAATAAAAACATTAAAAAAAAAATTCCCTGGGACTTTATATATTCTAAGGAATATATGTAGTTATGTTCAACTTTTTTCCTGATAAATAAGATTGGGCAAAACTGACAAAAATAGCGTATTTACTGTTAGATTTCTCAGCACTTCCAGTAGTACATCAACATGCATTGTGATGTTCAAGGCCAAGAGCGTGGCTGCAGTGCCCCCAAGGGGAAGCCCTGGTCTCTGATCACAGTTCCTAGGTGACGTGTCCACACACCTGACCTTTGGTCTCTTTGGCCAGGGACAGCTTCTGTTCGTGTTGCCCTGAAACTGATGGTGAGGACACAGCTTTTTGGGATCCAATATGGTTGACCTTCTAGAAAGTGACTAAGTGCCTGTGTTAGGTTTCTGTCTTGGGAGTGGAGACAGCTAGTTTTTCTAGCCCCAGTTTGAAAATCCTTATAAGCTTTTCTGTTACTTCTTGATCCCAGGTGAAGTTTGGCCCATCAGGAAACCTAGCCCTAGTACCAGATTTTATCTGCCTCTCAGGAATGAAACTCCCCCCCCCCCCCCCCCAGTTATTTCCTAAAAAAAATTGAAACAGTAATATTGGAATTACATGTTCTGCAAACAAAGTGTTGACGCCTCAGCCTATCTGTTTCTGGTTTTCCTGCTTACTATATAGATATTCCTTTATACATTCTTTAATTTTCTATAGTGGCTTTGACTTAGATTTTTTTTTTTCTTTACTTGGAAGCCTTTTCCAAAACTAAGGATGTGGAATGTATTTCAGTTCTTGAGGGGGGGGCAGAGAAACATCAGTCGGCTGCCTCCTGCCTGCCCCCCACGGGGTGTCCAGCTTGCAACCCTGGCATGTGCGCTCACCAGGAATCGAACCTGGGGCCTCTTGGTGCATGGATCAACACTCCAACAACTGCACCACTTCAGCCAGGGCTCTTATGATATTCTTAATTTGTTTTTTACCGTAAATGTCATCAGTCGTTTTCTTTCAATGTAGATTTAATGGCTTTTTATGTAATTACCTTCCATGTACTTTTGCTTTCTTCAAGTTCCGAAATTCAGATCTTTTCATTTGTTTTCTGAGCCATAGATCTAATCATTCAGTGGTTTTGAACTTGACAGCTATGAGATTTTGAGCCAGTCACTTAACCTCAGCTTCAGTTTCCTCTTCCTGTAAAATGTTGATAATAACAGGGCTTCCTCATAGGAGGTAAGAGATAATACATACAAAACGCACTTAGAGCAGAGCCTGACCCCTCGTGCATGCCCAGTGCGTGCCCCTCCTTGCGCCTCCGGGCGGCCCCTGTGCAGTGCAGCATAGGGAGGGCGGCAGCAGGGCAGGCGCCGCCCGAGGACGTGGGGCAGGCCTCCGGGGCTCCAGGTGCCCCGCTCCGCGGGAGGCTCCCGCCCAGCATGCCTGCGGCGCCCCGGCACTGTCGCCCACTTCTCCATTTGGTTACTTTTCCTGACTCCAGTGCCCTAGCTGGTTTTCCTTTCTTTGCCACTAAAAATGTAGAGAAATAAAATCAGTACTGAAACTAAGCAGAATTTTGCTTAAGTCATTTAAGAGGTTAATAACGAGAATTCGACTCTTAACATCTATCCTGTCTCCAGGCAGATAAGCACTCTGGGCCGTTAAACCTCAGCTCAGCCCGGCTTCCCAGGTCCTTGGCAGGAGAAATGCAGGGGTGGGGGGCGTGTTCTTGCCCTGTCAGGCTTCTGGATATGTCTTCATCTCAGGAAGAAGTACATGGACTCAGAGAGAAATGTCAAGGAAACTTCTAGGAATTCTTTTCAGTTGAATATTCTAGTCACTACGGGTTTTGTTTTTGTGACCAGGGTTGCTACATTTCCCAATTTTACTACCCTGGTTAAGGAAATTATGCTTCCCCGGGCATAGAAATTTTGTTTTCCTCAGAATTTTCACTGCAGTTAGAAATTTTGTTTTCCTCAGAATTTTCACTGCAGTTGTCTCTGAAGGAAGTGTGAGAAGTCTAAATTTGTCTCACTGAATGTTAATTAAAGCATAGATTGCGCCTCAGGGTAACAAGTGTGAGAATTAATCTCAACAAAATAAAGGTGACAGATGAGAGCAAGGTGTTCCAATAATGTGCCTCAGGCTCTGAGTCCTGCCACCTGCAGAGCTTGCGCAGTGTACGTTGCAGAACTTGACGGTGCCATGGTGCATTGACCTTTGTCCAATAAGATCTTTTCTTTTTAACTGCAGGTTAAATGATCCTAAAATGTCTGAGACGGAGCGCCAGTCCATGGAAAGCGAGCGCGCAGACCGCAGCCTGTTTGTCCAAGAGCTCCTTCTGTCCACTTTAGTGCGCGAAGAGAGCTCCTCCTCAGACGAGGATGACCGGGGGGAGATGGCAGATTTTGGTGCTATGGGCTGTGTAGATATTATGCCTTTAGATGTTGCTTTAGAAAACCTAAATTTAAAAGAGAGTAATAAAGGAAATGAGCCTCCACCACCTCCTCTTTGATGACATCCCAATTCACAGACAATGTCCTCTGTGCTGTATTTGCCAATGAAAGTGGACAACAACTATCTTGGGTTTGTTTGGTGATTGTAATTTCAGGTCTGTCACTCTTGTTACATTGTGTACATTCAAAAGGAAGAGAGAAAATATATATGATAATCATTTCCACTTAACTAATTTTTACTTCTAGCAGGTAAATGTAGGTAGCAGTGCAGGGGTGATCTCTGCTTCCTGTACCTTGACATGCAAAAGGCTCTCCTAATACTCCACATTCAAACTGAAGAGGAAAATTGAAATCTCTAATGAAGCTGCTGTGTGTATTTATGAATATTAATGAATAAAAACTGCTTGGATGGTTTACCTTAACTACTGCATGAGGTTTTTTGCAGCGTGCATGAGTTTTAGTGACCTTGTTATTTAAAAAATTAAATACAAGGAGTAAAACTTAAACAAAAATAAAAGCCCAAAGCTTTCCCAAACATTATTCAATGGTTACACGGCAAGAGTCACGTGATGAAGTAGCTCTTGAATAATGTCTGCCTGAACCACCTTTCTTTGTGTGCCTCCTACGCATAAAGCCAGCTCTGCAGTGGAATCTGGGAGTTGTAGCGGGTGTCGCGCTCCGCCCTGTGTGACTGTCCTGTCGCCCTGTTAATTCTCTTTCCCACGTGGAGCTCAGCCTGTCTCTGTAACTCATCTAGAAGACACACCAGTAACGCCACTGTTGGGATCTGCTGCAGGGTGCGCGTGTGCCCTAAAAACAAATCTGTTCATGTTTGTTCCAAGTTTTTACTTTCCGTGGTTGTTTAAAATTTTTTCAATTGTTAAATATGTTTTATTCAGGTGTAGATGAATTTCATTTATTCGCTGTTCAACAAAATTAACCTGAATTATGTCGTCTTTGTTTTTGAAAATCTCACATTCTCAATCATATCTGCATTATTTATGTATGTGCTTCATAGTTGCTGAGACAGATCAGTATCAGGGGAGCTTGGAGGATTTGCCTTCCCAGATTTTGTCGATATATTACAACCAAATTCTTAATGCTAACTTTAGCACCTTTTATTTATTGGTTTTTTTCAGGCATAAAAAGTAAAGCCTTTTAATTGAATCATGCCACCTATATGCCTATATTATTAATCCTATGTGTAAAAAAATTGTACAGCTTTTTGGGGTTTGGAGGGGCCGGGATATTTTTTAATTTTCTGTTGCAGTTTTTGTGCATAGACTTTCACAATAGCTCCAAGGCAGGGACAGTGGGTTTGGGGTTTGGGGGGCAGTTTTTGGAATGTAAATTTAGGACTTTTAAAAAAAGGTGCGCACAGCTTCTGATAAATTTATAATAGACTTAACCTAATCATGTCTTGTTCCAGTTCCCGTCTCAGCCCTTTTCTCAGTCTCCTCTCCCTGAGCCCTCTTCCTTTCCCGTGTGTTTCTGTTTCTGCAACACAAGCATAGAGACTTGAACACCCGCCGGTGTTCTTCCGAGAACTGTGAAGTCCATGTCCATCCAAATGTAACCAAAAAAGAAGTCACCCCACATGTCTAAAAACTGTCGCTTCTCCTCCTCTGCAACCTCAGACTCCAACAGTTTCCAGATACGATAGCTTTGTTCCCTTGAGTTCCTGTGACGGAAATGTTCTGAAGGAGAGTCCTGCCGCAGGCGCCTGGCTATCCCAGGCGTCCAGTCCAGTAGCGAGTTTCTTTTCCTCAATTGGTGTTGAAACGTTTCCAAAACCAGTTTTCAAGCTGTGGTCTTTTCAAACACATCTCTGCACATAAGTCACACATTTCAATAAAGCATTTTCAAGACTGTTGACCACTTGAATTTATTTGCTGTTGGTGAATTAGCCTAACTAACCATTGCTCAGAGATTTTATATCTCGAATCCAGTATTTTTTCTTTTTATGCTGAACGGAGAGGTCCTCATTTTGCGTGAATGCATTACTTTGGATGTGAGACATAGAAATTGCCAATTATATGCTTTCCCTTTTCTGCACAAATTCTGGGAAAATGTAAGATCCATTTTTTAACGTGGTTTGAGGAAACAACCGTTTAATTTAGGTGATGAATTGAACACTTCAGAGGACGTTAAAGGTTCATAAGGTTCCATCTCATGTAGAATACTGTATATTAATTATTTTTTACCAGCTATTTTACAAATACCTCACCTCATCCTGTATGTAATCAATAATCATGTATTAGGGTAGAAAGACACAGACTATCGATATAAAAAATATATTTTAAGTCCTTCAAATTCTTGTGTGCTTTTTCTTTAGTTTCTGAACGAACATATTTTTGGAATTACTGAACAGTAAGCACAAAGACTTTGACATAGAGGAGACAAAGTCAGTACATCCTTGTTCTGCGTGCCCGGGGTGTAGTGTGTCCGTGTTCTGCAGAGCTCGTCTTCACGTCCTGTTTGTCAGTCATGTTAAGTCTGTCTGTCGGGTGTCTGCAAGAAGTTTAATGTCATGACTCGGAGAACCCAAGAAAATGTACAGCAAAGGGGAAAACCTGCAGAGAACGTTACTGCTGCGAGTATCATTTACGGGACAGAATGCGCTGGGCGTGAGACTCCCAGAGGCGCTCCTGCGGATCTGCACTTGCCTGTGGGGTGTTCGGGGCATCACGCTCCTGGGCAGTTCATCACGGAGAACAAGGGAATTTTAAATTTGAAATAGTAGAATCTACCTCATGACTTGGTCAGATCGTCATTCATTTCGTTTCCTAAAATATTTTAACTGAACGAACTTGACATTCCTATGCTGTTTATGGCTCTAGTCAGATCATTTCCTTTATTGGCTACAGTGAAATATTTGGATTTAAGTTGTATTGTTTGGAGCCTAGGTTTTTACTAACAGTGGTGGGTTCTTACTGATAGACTCAGGTGATTTACGAGGAAGCCCATTTCCCTGTGGCCCCCCAAGGAAGTCGCTTAGGATAGCAGGTTACATTATTAGAGTAACAAGCAACACGAAAATCCATCCCATTATCTTCTCTCTCCCCCCAATATTTTTCCCTTGCAGTGTTTGAATTTTCAATAATGCGCAGTGGTCACTAAGCCTATTTTTTTTTTTCTGATCCATCAGCCACAAGTAAAGAACAGGAAGGGGTCCCAAGAGTTCTCTTGATGGCCCCTCACAGCACGTGTCCTACCCACCTGTGTATTTTACGCCGTGGCTCTTGGGATCCGCACAAACCTCAGTAACTCATAGCTCTTTTTAAGGGCAACTGAGGGGGATGATCGAGAGAAGGCACCAGGAGGAGGTGGTTGGGGGAAGGGGACCTTTTGAATGGGATCCCTGCCACCGAAAAGTTCAGTAAAAAAAAAAAACTGTCGTCGGAGTCTAATATGGTTCCTGTGAAACGAATGTAGAAAAACTAACCACAGATAACAGAGGAGTGGGGGGCTAAAAGCTCTTTCACAAATGTAACCGTTTTGTAAGGAAATGCCCCATAGCTATGTTTATATAAAATCTTACGGTGTTTGTAAGTTACTGCCATGTACAGTTCTGGAGGCACATGCAAGAAAAATTTTTATATAAATATGTCTATTGACTTCAAAGAGAGGGAGGGGGAGAGAAACCTCAATGATGAGAGTCATTGATCGGCTGCCTCCTGCACGCCCCTGCTGGGGATGGAGCCCACAACCTGGACATGTACCCTGACCGGGAAGCAAACTTCCATCTGGATCATAGGTTGATGCTCAACTGCTGAGCCACACCGGCTGGGGGGCACATGCAAAATTTATTGTATTATTAAATAAAACAGTAGGTATGAAGTTTTCCCAGAATTCATATGCTAAAGTTGACGTTAGTGCTGGCTCCAAGGGCACGCTTTTCTGTGCTCTTTCTAAGGCTCCACTAGACACTTGAAAACCAAAACAGTTTTCTCTCTCAGACCTGGTAACTGGAGCCCTGTCTCCAGGTCGGAGTGGGGAGAGGTTAAGGCTGGAATGAAAGATGGAGCAACAGGTTGCAGATTTTCTGGTCATTTGTGACAATGTTGTGAAATTCTGTGGCTTTAAACATGGCCTTATCTGAATAATTTCATCACAGTATATCCCAAAGCCAAATTCGAGTGACTTTTCAGAATAGTATCAAAAGTAACTCCCTGTGCCCATCCACTTCGACCAGGCTTAAGCAATGCTTTGCCTTCGTTGCTGGTTAACTCTTGGTGTTTCTGGTTTTGCAGCCCATCTCTGTCCAGTGTTCTGTAAGTAAATAGACGAGCTTGGGGGTTCCTTAAGGAACCCTGCTGCAAGCCTCGCGTGTAGACGTTGGCACTTGGTTAGCAGATTCCAGTTTGAAAGCTTATGCATCTCAGAGAAGCTGGTCCAGATCCTGAAATCCACGTGGCATTTTAGTTGATATCAGGTAGGTGGTGCTTCGGTTAGGTACAGAGTAGGATGTTCCCCTCAAGTCCTCTGGTTTTATGAAGTCAGTTGAACTATACAGCATCTGGTTAAAAAACAGTGTTCAATTAAAAACGAATTTAGTATGATTCTATGTCTCTGATAACGTCCCCTGGTGCCCAGATTGTGCAGACATTGATGTGCACACGTGATTAAAAACCCCTGTGGGCTACAATGTGTGCACAGACCCCTCTGAGCTGCCCTCCCCAGGCCTACACCCATGATTTTTCTCTTCTAATCTAAAGGGTCTTCACTAACCAACAGGAATCTGGTATTTACATTGTTTGCTTTGTAGACAGTGGATGTGGCCTGTGGTTTGTTGGCTCCTCTGTCTACACAAACCGCCATCACTCCGGTCGGTCGCTTTCATGCCTTGCTTTTTGAGCTCAGTAGGTTCAGGGCTTTGGTCTAAGCCCCATTTACAACTTGCAATTTTACAGACATTCTCCCTGCCCCCCCCACCCCCTGCCATCCGACGCCCCAGGAAAATTCTTCAGAAGCAGTTTCCTAAAAGAGCCTTTCTCCCTCATCAAGTTGGGAGTGTTTTGTTGCATTTGGTAGGTAAATCTGGTGACAAATCTGATCTGGAGAGCGAGCTACTCCTTTAAACCTTGCTACCGGATTTGGGTGAGCGTATTTGGAATTCTACCTTACACATGAGACAGTCCGTGTCCAGTAGCCAAGCTGGCACGAAAGCAGCTGGTACGTCCTGTTCTGCAAGCTGGAGGAAGGCCCAGCTCGCTCCTGTTAGATGTTCTGACCACGCCGTATGTGAAAGGTTTACCTGAGGTGGAAGCACCCACATTCCCCTGGTGCCTGCTCCCCAGCCACTGTCTAGGGCAGGGGTGCGAATGCCCAGCCCTTGAAATCATTCGGTCTGGCCCTGCCAAGGCAACCGCAGGTGGGACTCGAAATTCAATACGCCTAGGAGCTTTTTTCATAGCTAATTTGTAAGTTGAGAATTTTGTATGGCACGCGAATGATGTAAATATCCAAATGGCCCCCCTGCCCCCCCCCCTCCGATCTGGGGGATGACGATTTCATGGATGCTTACACCCTAGTCACGTAAACCATTCTGGCCCAGCTCGAATGCTTTTCATTTGTCTCAGAGCTGCTCCTGACAATTAACAGGACACTAGTTTCACCAATAAAACCCCGTTTTTTGATGGGCAGGGTGCTCGTTAAAGCCTGTTGAATTGCAAACGAGCTTGTCAAAGCTGTCACTGGCGCCCAGCCCAGCTGGACGGCAGCCACCTTGTTAGCGGACCACTCTCAGACGAGAGCTTACCTTGGAAAATACCGCTGACTCTAGAGTAGTACTTGAAAATAAATTACAGACGCAAACAGCCTCCCAGACTCGCTGAACCTTATCTCTTAGAGCATCACTTGGCCACCGGCTTATCTGCGTTTTCTGATTTGAATATATTCTTGGTTACATACATCAACCGTTGCATCACTTTGCATTTCATTCATGCGGCTGTCCTCGAATTCAGTGGCAGCGTTGCATCACAGGACGTAAGGAATGCTCAGCAGGCGGGCGTCTGTGGTGCCAGTGCCTTAGCTGTCCTATGGGGGATTTCTGTCGTCTTAAACGCCCCACGACTATCTTGTTTTCTTCTGTCTGTGCGCATGTGTCACTAGTGCTTCCAGCGACACCTCAAGTTTTAGCTCCGTCTGCCTACAGAATTGTCAGGATCCACCCGGGTTACCCTAAGACTGATGGCATTTGGGAGGCGGAGCCTGAGAGGTGCGGGTGTGGCCTCTGTCCTCAGGCCAGAAGGGGACTTTGGGACACCTCCTCTGCTTAAGCTTCCCAGGACAAGTGAGACGAGAAAGGAGGAGCTGGGGCGGCTCCTCCAGAACGTCACCTGCGTGGACAGGAGCACTGCCGCCCAGGACTGGAGAAGGGACCAGGCCTGCTTCCTACCAGTTTTCTCTTCCTCTTCAGGGTCCCTGTTGGCTTCTCGGTCGTTGGTTTTCCCTTTTTCAACACCCGACTGCCTTCAGCGAATTACAAGGTTAAAAGCCACCGGTAAAAAGCACGAAGTGCTGACGTCCTGCACCCGAGCCTTTCACTTCAGCTGGGGCTCTAGGGGCTGAGACGACGAAGCAGGGACTCTGAGGAGGAAGGTGGGGTGGATCTTTTCAGAACACTATTAGCATATTTCAGTGAGTCTTCATTATTTGCAGTGTTTTTTTCCCAAGTGTTCACCATCCTGTGGTTGCAGAGCACCAGACAGGCCCACCTGGTTAAACCAAAACCACCGTAGGCCTCAGGTGCTTGGCCAGGGGCCCTGGTGCCCGGCAGCCTGTGCCCCCGGCTCCGTTTCGGATTCCCTCCAGCGCAGCCAGGGGCTGCCCAAGGCTTCCTAAGGGTGCAACGAGGGCTACCTTCCACATCCCGTTACACTGTTAGAAGGCAGACATCGTTACGGGGCATTTCAAGCCCAATGGAGGGCAGTATTTAACCAAGTATTTGGAAAATGCTCAGCTTTTATTTACTTTTTATTTTAAATATAACTTTACTGATTTCAGAAAGAGAGAGAAACATCAGTGATGAGAGAGTCATTGATCGGCTGCCTCCTGCACGCCCCAGACTGGGGATCGAGCCCGCAACCCGGGCCTGTGCCCCAACCGGGAATCGAACTGCGATCGCCTGGATCCTAGGCCAACGCTCAGCCACTGAGCCAGGCCCGGCTGGCAGTGCTCAGCTTTTAGATGTTTGTAAGTTCTGTAACCAGCCATAACAGACGGTGGTCAGGAGAAAGAAGGGAGTGAGATGGGTGGCAAGGAGAAGTTGTTGGAAAGGTTGCAATGAATGGTAATGGATATGAATTTTCAGTATTAGAAATTAGGGTTCAGCTCATCATCTTGAGGGTCCCTCTCCCACCTCAAAAGTGCCCAAATCATGTGTCTGGGTTCGGAGGCAAGCACTGGGTGAGGATGGGTCGGTGGATTCTGGACAGGAGTGTGACGTTTGCAGAATTCCCTGGTTTACTGACGTCGCTTGTCCCAAGGGAGGAAGAAGACACGTGGTGGTGTTCCTTGATCAAAAGATGAATTTAAAATTCACGGTGGGGACTAAGAGAGGCACAGTGTTGTATCAAGGGCAGTAGGTGAGGCTCGAGACCAAGTTTAGGAAAAACTTGGAGAATGGACGCCTGGAGTTAAAAGCTTAGAGTTGGAAAGGTCCAGTTGTCCTCCAAATGCAGTTCCCATGGAAACAGTCCTGACAAGTAGACGTCCAGCTAGAACAGAGAAGACGAAAGGGCAGTGGTTACGGCACAGACACGGGTTCAATCCTGGTTACCACCTCCTAGCTGTGTGATCTTGGTCAAGTTAGCTAACCTTGGTTAAACAGTGTGCTATTTTCTCACTATTAAACGAAGCTAATAGTATTAAATAATGTGCTAATATGATGCCTAGTGCAAAGTAACCAGCTGTTCAGTAAGAGGTAGGTGGGGGTCAGGAGTCAGAGAACACAACAGGAAATGCAGGTGGGAGCAAACTCCAGAAGACAGGACACATGCCTTCTTGCACGGGCGTGATCAGCCGCCTTCCTCCAAACACTTCTAAGATATTCTGGCAAAATCTCCTTGAGGATCAGCGACCTCGTAAAAATCATGAAAACCTGAGATTCTTTATTTGAAGAGTTTGAGACCAAGGAGAGAGGTATCCCCCTAGGTCAGGTGACCATAGGTATGAAAGAATTAACACTGATCGAGGCCTCCCCGAGGACCCACCACCTTTCACTCACTCGGTTGCGCCTACTGAGTGCCAGGCTGTCGGGGTTCTGCTGGCACAGCTTTCTTCCCGGGCAGTCGCTGAGGCCAAAACCTGTCGGGATCATTTTCTACTCTTCTTCTTTCTTTCACTTCACATCCATTTAATCAGCAAGTCCTGTTGTGCCGTTACCACATCTTATCCAGGACCTGACTTCCCCTTCTCACTGTCTCCCCTGCTCCCCTGGCCAGGCCCATTGCTGTCATCTCCCCACCGGCATGCCTGCCTCTCCCCAATCTCTTAGCACAGAGCTGGACCGTCTCATGGGAACCCAGGGAGATCCCGCCACTGTGCCCCTCGGGTCCCTGCCGTGGTCCCCGTCTGTCTCGGAGGGAAGGCCCGAGCTCTCTCCGCGGCCTGGGCGCTGCAGGACGTGGTTCCTGTTGCTTTTCCGTGCTCACCGGCTACTCTCTTCCCTTCACACCAGCCTCGCCTGCCCCCTTGCTGTTCCTTGGGCAGGCAGCCGCTGTGAGACTTGCCTTTGCAGTTCCCTTTTCTTGGAAGGTCCATGTTCCCTTATCCCCTCCTCTGTGTCAGTGAGGCCTTCCCTCACTATCCAATTAAAAACAGCGACCCGTGCCCGCGCAGGCCTCCCAGAATTCCCTGCGCCCCTCTCCACTTTATCGTTTCCCCATAACTCATATCACCATCTGACTCCCTCCCGAACACATACACACACATATATACACACACACACACACACACACACATAAACATACATATACACATGCATATATACACTCACACATGCACATAGATACACTCATACGCACACGGACACACGGATGGATGCTAGCTTTCTATTATTTGCCACTATATCCCTATGTCTACAACAATGTTTGGCACACAGTAGGTGCTCTGTAAATACTTATGAAAGAATGAATATTGTGGGCCAGGCTGTTCAGAGCGATCTGAAAAGTACATACCGATGTAAAACACTTAGCTGCTGTGGATAAGATTTTGGCAGCTCCTCAAAAAATTAAACACAGAGTCACCATATGACCCAGCAATTCCACCCTAGGTATGGGCCCAAGAGAATTAAAAACATACGTTCACACACACATTCATACATGAATAGCCAAGTCAGCACTACTCAGAAGAGCCAAAAAGTGGAATCAGCTCAACTGTCCTTCACGTGACAGATAAGCAAGGTGATATATCACTTGGTCCTAAGGAGGGGTCAAGTGCTGCAACTCGGATGGGCCTTGGAAACAAGCTAAGTGACAGAAGTCGGAAACAAAGGTCACACATTACATGACTTCACTGAAATGAAATAACCAGAACAGACAAACCCATAGAGACAGAAAGTGGGTTAGAGGTCACCAGGGACTGGACGGAAGGGCAGTGGAGGGGAGCTGGTTACGGCACAGGGTTTGTTTTTGGAGTGATGAAATGTTCTAGAATTAGGTAGTGTGATGGTTTCACAATTCTGTAGAGATATTAGAAACCACTGCATTGGTGTAAAATGGTGAATTTTATGTAAACTTTATCTCAAATAAAAAAACATACCTGTGTTAGATATTCTTAATATTCCCATCCTACGGGTGATAAAACTAAGGCTAGGGGAGCAGCCCTGCTCTGGTGCCAGCAGCCTCGCAGGTCCCTGCACAGGCAAGGTGACTGCGGTGGAGGTAAGCAGCCCTGTGAGCTGCTCGGCTAGAGTTGAGGGTTGGCTTCTGCACAGCAGAGCGACCCACTGCCCCTGCCACCTGTCCTCTGGACCTCCAGCCCAGCGTCATCCTGTGGGACTAGGGGCGCAAGGAGCTGGCACCAAGCTGATCCTGCTTTTGCTGTTGGCTCAGAACATCCTGTCTGAGCCCACGTGGGCTCCCCGTCTCCTCGCAGCCAGCCTGTGGAGTGTGGCCGGCCGAGCCACCACGCTGCTGCTCTGGGAGTGCTGAACGCTAAGGTGCAGAGATGAAGTGGATTTTCCCAGGGCCCCCCACGGCCAAGACCCTAACCCAGCTCGTGTGACTCAAATCACACAAAGTAAAGTCCATCCGGCATGATATCTGATGTGACAGTAAATTAAAACTAGGACATTTCTAGAAAACACAAGACGATCTGTTTTGCTAAAGTTCTTCTCTGATCTCTTCAGAAGGAAGGTCTGCCTCCGCTTTACCACAACAAATTCAGAGGAGTCGAGAATTCAGAAAAATCTCCCTAGAGCATTTAGACAGTCATCCTTGGGAAAATTCTGGGCAGGACACTTAGAGCCACTTAATTTTTAGAAGCACTGGCCTCAGAATACACATAAGTTTCTTTCTCAGGATTATAATGAAACTGGGGCCTTTACACTGTATTTGAACACTGTCTCCAAAATCACCGCTGCCGTTTCCAAAGGCTGGAGGTCATTGCTCATTAGGATCATTTGAGTTGTGGCACCTCGCCTGGGCCTCTATTACCACCCAGATCTTCCAGCTGCCCCTCTGCCCTTGAGATGGATGAGCTCAGCTAATTCCTGGGAGCCAGAGGCAGCAGATCCTGCGGAGTTTCCGCTTGTGTTTGTGGTCGAAGGGGTCACTTCGACAGGGATGGGGGTATGCGGGCAGTGCCAGAGCTCCCCTTCTTGGCCTTCGAGGCCAGTGATCAGCCGTTGTGAATGGGTTCGGTGCTGACAAAGAGGCAAGTGCCACAGGGCAGACCTGGGCAGTGCCAGATCTGAGACTGAGTCCCAGCTCAGGCCCAGGCCAGACAGTGAGGTTAGAGCAGCTCCTGACCCGGAGCCTGACCCTCCTGCTCTGCAAGAGCTTCCTCACGGGCTGGCTGTGTTGATGGGCAGAAGCCATGTCCAGAAGGCTCCTGGCATCTCACAACCACTGGTCCAGGGAGGAGCGGTTTGGGGGAAAATCCACACTTTCATGACCTCAACCATGGGGAAGTAGGTCCTTCCAGTAGAGCATTGTCTGGTGAGGGACTTCTCCTGGGTCCCAAAATCAGGGATCTGAGCCAGACCTCCCATCACCTCAACCGCTTCCCTGCCTTCTACTCAGCTGTAGTCTGAGGCAAGCCAGCAAGAACCGAGCTAGTCTGGCAGAGCATTTTTCAAGGAGCCTTAAGAAGGGTTGAGCCTTAAGAAGGCCTTGTGTTGAACACCGATTCCCAACATTTGCAGTTGACTTTGTGGCTCGCTCATTGTAGCAAAGGCATGAGTGTGACAGTCGCCACCCTTATTTTAGAGAGAGAGGAGCCGAGCACTACTGCACCATTGCTGAGGTTTATTTGGGCCCTTAGTTTGATCCAGGAATTTCAGTGTATCATTTCATTTCTTCATTTCATTTCATTTCATTTCATTTCATTTCATTTCATTTCATTTCATTTCATTTCATTTCATTTCATTATTTCATTTCATTTCATTTCATTTCATTTCATTTCATTTCATTTCATTTCATTTCATTTCATTTCATTTCATTTCATTTCCTATCATTACCCCACTTTAGAAAGGACAAAACTGAGGCCCAGGAGGGTTAAGTAACCTGCCCCGGGCTGTCCCAGGCCAGCGGGGCTGTGCTTCCCAGCAGGGTGAGAGGGAAGGTTCTTTCCAGCAGGGACAGCATCTGGAGAGCCTGCCTTCTTCCAAGGATGAAGTTCAGATGTGGCCACGTGGGGGCAGTGGATCAACACAGATGGAAAGGCCACCCCTTGCCCAGCCTCAGCTTATTGCACAGGTTTCCCAGGCAGTAGGCGGAATTGGGTAAAAGTGTGGTGGTGTCTGGCTGGGCCCGGCTGCCTGGGATGCAAGCGGCCTTCATCATTTCCCAGCTGTGCCACCTCCGGGAAGTTATTTACCCTGGGGGACCTGTCTCCTCCTCTGCAAAGGCTCACTCGGCAATGGGCCGATGGGACCACAGCAACAGAGGACAAGTGGCGGCACTGAGCTGCTGGAGGCCAGGGAGTTGCAATCATCACAGCAAGGTTGAAGTGGCAGCTGATGGGTTCAGGGCAGAAGAATTTGGGATGATGATTAATGGAACTTAGAATGACCACAGGCAAAAGAGTTTGTTGGCCAACAAGGGTACTACTCAAACTGAAGCGTCAAGAGAAATCAAGGATGTGGATGATGAAGGTGAGGGCCGCTGCTACAATAACAAGTCACACCCCCTCTCCAGTTTCTACACTGAGCCAGCTTTCAAACCCAGAGCCCACTAATAGAAGAAGAGGCCGGAGCTCCAGCTTGAAGGACCCTGCAGCTCATGGCAGCCGAGCATGGTAACGATCCCTTCTCTTCTACCGAAGGGAACTGCTTACTTGGGGCATTGGGAAGGGGAACGTACCTAAACATTTTGAGGACAGTTGGTCACAGACTACCAGTTGACTACCTGAGACTCAAACTGTATCATGGGCCCCCCCTTTTTTTTAATACTCACCCAGGATATTTTTTCCATTGCTTTTCAGAGAGAGTGGAAGGGGGAGAGAGAGAGAGAAAGAGAGAGAAACATTGATGTGAGAGAGACACATCGATTGGTTGCATCCCGCACACATCCCAACTGGGGCTGGAGCCTGCAACTGAGGTATGGGCCCCTTGGCCGGAATCGAACCCGGGACCTGCCGGTCCCCAGGCTGACGCTCTATCCACTGAGCCAAACCAGCGAGGGCTATCGTGGGCCCTTCTTAGAATAGGAGCACATAGGGGCTAGGTAATAAGTAACAGTTAAATGGCGTTATGGCCAGAGTCTAGTTCAGAGTAGGTCCATTAAAGTTTGTGCTACCCAGTGGTCATTTTCCCAGTCACCCAAGGTATATTAGGCATAAACACGGTTGATAGCTGGCCTAATCCCTACAGTATTTTTATTTACAGTCATTGGAATGGGTATATGATGGTATCTCAGTGTGCTTTAAAAACTTATTTTTTAGTTTTTCAGTTACAGTTGATATTCAATATTTTATTAGTTTCAAGTGCACAACATAGTGGTTAGACATTTATATAAATTACAGGGTGATCCCCCTGAGCCGCCTGACACCACACATAGTTATTGCAATATTATTGACTGTATCTTCCATGCTATACTTTACATCCTCATGCCTGCGTTGTAGCTGCCAATTTGTATTTCCTAATCCCTTCACCTTTCCACCCAGCCCCCCAAAATCCCTCCCAGCTGGCAACCAGCAGTTTGTTCTCTGTGTCTATGAGTTTGTTTCTATTTTGTTCATTTATTTTGTTCTTTAGATTCCACATATAAATGAAACCATACGGTATTTGTCTTTCTCTGTCTGACTTATTCCACTCACATAACACCCTCTAGGTCCATCCATGTTGTTGTTTCCATCTCTCTCTCTCTCTTCCTCTCTCTGAAATCAACAAAAACATATTTATAAAAATAGAAGAGTCTGTGCACTTAGTCTTCAGGTGGTTCTCAAAGGTGGTTGTTCTATCATTTAGTTGTGATTTTAATGTGGCTGTGGGAGAAAGCAAGCACAGTGTTTAATCTACGCTGCCATCTTCACCAAAAGTCTCTCTCAATGTGCTTTTAATTTACTTTTCCAAATTGACTAATGATATTCAGCATTTTTCATATGCTTATTAGGTACTTGTATATCTTCTTTGGTGAAATGTCTATTTTGCCCATACTTTAATTGGTTTGTTTCTCTTGAGGTTAGTTCTTTATATGTTTTGATAGAAGCCCTTCTTACATATATAAGGTGCAAATAATTTTTCCCAGTCTGTGGCTTATGTTTTCACTTACTTAATGTTGTCTTTCACAGAGCAAAGGTCTTTAATTTTGATGAAATTCCAATTTTTCCCTTTTATGGATAATACTTTCAGTATTATGGCTAAGAATTCTTTACCTAACCCCAGGTCATGAAGACTTTCTCCTATATTTTCTTCTAAACCTTTTATAGCTTTACTTTATACATTTATATCTATAAACAAATTTATTTTATCACCAAATTCCATTACATCATTTAAGAACTATACAATTATTTTTTTATTGAGTTTAAATTATATAATATAAAACTAACCATTTTATAGTGTACAATTTAGTCCTGTTCACAGGCTCTGATGGTCTGCAGAGTGGAATTCACAGAGGACAGAAGTGGCCAAAGACACATAGGACCTGCCAAGGGCTGGGGGTTGGGCAGTGTCCTGGCCAATAACTTGGAGTAGTAACCATATCTACGCCAAATTCTGACCTCTGGACACTGGGGAGAAGGGGCCAGAGGGGGTTGGGAGAAATAGGAGCAGGGGCCCAGATGAGAGCCATTGAGCCCTATGATTCACCTGCTTTCACAGGCAGCTGAGCTGAATATATATTTTTATTTAACAAATACTCATTTAGGACTTACTATTGATCAGTTAGCACTTTATCCACATTAACTTACTGGTCTTCACAACAACCCTCTTGGGGGGGGTGGTGATCAGTTCCACTTCACGTAAGAACTTGGAAGCAGCGAAGTTAGGTATCTTGCCCAAGGTGACCTAGGATAGGAATTCAGATCCTGTCCATCTGGCTCTGGAGTCCTTGCTCCTGATCACCAAGAGAGAAAATACTGCCTTTCTCCCCCCAAATTGGAAATGTCTATTGTTTCTTCCTGATTTTGAAAGTCAAGAGATAAAAAATATTTGAACAATGTGGAAGGATATAAACAGAAACGGAAAATTACCCCATGTTTAGACACAGATGTAGATACAGAGTCCACATCTTGGTTCTAACACTATATGTTATAGCCAGTTCTTTGGAGACTGAAGTAGCAAATCAAATGCTGACAGCCAGGCTCGGTGGTCCCCACAGGAGGAAGCTGGTAAAGAAGGCTGGGGATGGGGGGAGTGGTGCACCGCAGCTGTGGGCCTCTAGAATGGAGGGCAGCGACGGGCGTGTGCGGGGCTCTGAGGAGACCCGCAGGCCCGGGAGGGGAGGCTTTGGCACTTAGGAATATTCCAGGCAGGCTGCTGGGCCTTCAAGAGCGGAGCAGCTTCGCCTTAGGCTGTGGGCACAGCTGGGCCTGGAGCTAGCTCGATGCAGAGGACATCCAGCCCAGGAAGATCTGCCCCCTCTCCTCCCTGCTCCGGGCCCACTGCCTGGCCCCAGGGTTGTGAGGGGGGAGCGAGATCTCCTAGATCCCCCACCCAGCTTCCCTAATGAGCCCCGCAGGAGCTCCATCTGTCAATCACCTGGCTCCCAGCACAACCTTTATATTAGGAAGGGGCTGATGGGCAAAGACGCCAGGCATGGTGGCAGCCGGTCTGCCAGGAGGGCAGTGACTGAGGACTGGCAATGCTGCAGAGGCCAGCACCATCCCTACCCCAGGTGATGAGGACCCCGGGCTTCCAGGAGAGCTAGGATCTCTGAGCAATCAGACTGTTTTCCTTCACTGACATAGGATAACAGTTATAGACATTCCTGTTCAAAAACAGAGAAAATGAGAGGCAGAGGAAATCGCTGGCCAGATGTTGCAAGCTTCCTGATCAGGTTTAAGGCCTGGGAATAATTCCCTGTGACTCTGGCTGCACCCTCTGCCTCGGAACCCACCCTTCCTTTCTCTTGAAAGGCAGTGCATGTTTGCACCAGAATAGTGTTCCCAGCCTGCTTCCTTCCAGTAAAATTTGGAAGTCCAACAGACTTTTCTCCTTTTGTACATCTCTGCCCTTTTCAGGCCAAGCGGGCAGTGTTTCTACTTACATGGTTTTCTCAAAAACGTTGTGGGTTTCTTGTGAATCTCACTGGGGTTCACTCCATTCAACAAAATCATTTCCACAGATCTCCTTAAGATTTGTGTCTCTCTGCCTTGGGCTCCTGCTGGGGGATAGTGCTCTTGAACTGCTGAGGCCCTACTGTTTGAATGGAAAGGATCTGGTAGGCACACCCTTAATCTCTTAAAAGAGCCTTTTATGTGATTGAATTCTTTGACCCTCTGATCTGTGTGAGGTCTTACCCTTATAGTCATATCCTTGCCTTTACTACCAGACCATGTGTTTTCTGAGAGTGCTCAGAAGTCATTTCTGGACTTTGGCATTGTTTGCTGTCGAGAAAGACTGAGAACTTACAAAACTATTGAGTCCTAGCTCTTTTTTGCTTAATAGTTCTTCCTTTGATTTATATCTCTCCTCTTGCATTTTATGATAAGCAGCAAGAAGAAATCAGGAGGCACGTTCAACACTTTACTTGGAAATCTCCTCAGCTAGGCTGCCAGGTTTATTTGGCAAATGTTCTACCTCCCATTTGATTGCAGGTGACAATTCACTAAGCTCCCTGCTGTTATGTAACAACTAACCCCCTTCCTCTAGTTTCTAATAATATTCCTCACTTCCTTTAGAGCCTTTACTTGCAGCCTCCTCAAAGTCCAGATTTCTACTAACAGCTTGTTCAAGGCAATCTAGGCTTTTTCTAATATGCTCCTCAAAAATCTTCAGGCCTTTGCTCAGTACTTGGTTCCAAAGCCATTCCTACATCTGTAGGCATTAGTCTGCAGCCCCCATTTCCAGTTACCAAAATCTGTATTAATTATTCATTGCTGCATAACAAATTGCCCCAAAACTTAGTGGTTTAAAGCAACAACATTCAGCCTGGCCAGCATGGCTCAGTGGTTGAGCGTTGACCAATGAACCAGGAGGTCACGGTTCAATTCTCCATCAGGGCACATGCCTGGGTTTTGGGCTCAGTCCCCAAGTAGGAGGTATGCAGGAGGGAGCCGATCAATGATTCTCTCTCATTATTGATGTTTCTATCTCTCTCTCCCTCTTTCTTCCTCTCTGAAATCAATAAAACAAAACAAAAAACCTTAACATTCATCACCTCATAGTTTCTGTGGGCAGCTTAGCTCCCTGGCTCAGGGTCTGTCACAGGCTGCAGTCGAGGTGTTGGCCAGCGTTAAGGTCTCATCTGAAGACTTGACGAAGGAAAGGTCTACTGCGAAGCTTACTCACATAGCTGACTGAAGACCTCAGTTCATCTTTGGCTTTGGCTGGCATGCACCCCAAGTTCTCTGTCAGGTGGGCCTCTCCATGGGAAAACTCACAACATAGCAGCTTGCTTTCTCAGAGCAAGCTAGGAGATGACTAAAAGAGAGAGGAAATTCAAGCAAGACAGAACTCACATTCTTTTGTAAACTCAGCTGGGAAGTGACATCCTATCACAAACATATGAATGCCAGGAGGTGGGAGCACTGGGGACCGCTTCAGAAGCTGCTGACTGCACAAGCATTCCTGAAAGTGTCTTGCGAGGGTTTGTAGATACCATACTCGCCAAGTCCTCAGGATTTCAGCCTTCAGAGATGTTGGTGGGCCTCAGTCTTCCTCTCTCACACCACACCTTTCTCTTGACTGAACTTAATTTCATTTCTACTGGTGACTCTGGGGTTGACCCCATTAGAAGTATACTGTACTCAGGGGTAACAATCTGGCTAGATGTCAAGTCAAGACTGATGAAAAGATACAAGAAATAATATCGTGGCCCTGGCCAGTGTGGCTCAGTTGGCTGGAGCATCATCTCATACACTGAAGGGGGGCAGATTCAGTTCCTTGTCAGAGCACATACCCCGGTTTTGGGTTCGATCCCTGGTCAGGGCATGTGCAGAGGCAGCTGATCGATGTTTCTCTCTCACATGGATGTTTTTCTCTCTCCCTAAAATCAATAAAAAAATTTTTTTAAATAATAAAAGCCTTAGTTTCTTTAAAATAATAATAACAATAATATTGTGGATAACCACGTACTCACCACCCAGTTTAAGAAATAAAATAATATGAATTGAGTTGAAGTCCCCGGATCCCCCTCCGCGTCCCAGGCAGCTGCTATTCTGAGTTTGGTGTTGATGGCTATTACGCATTTCTTCATATTTTCACCACAGTAGTCCCCCTTGTCTGTGGTTTTGCTTTCCACAGTTTCAGTTACCCACAGTCAACCATGGTCTGAAAATATTAAATGGAAAATTCCAGAAATAAATGATTCATACTTTTTAAATTGGGTGCCATCTCAGAACGTGATGAAATCTTGTGTGTCCTCTCCGCCCCGCCTAGAACGTGAATCATCCCTTTGCCCCGTGTCCCTCGCTCTATAAGCTACTGCCCGTTAGTCACTTAGTAACCATCTTTGTCATCAGATCTACCAGGAGTGGAATATAGGCTATCTTAATGTGCATCTTAAGTTTTTCTAGATAATGACAACTAGCTCCTCAAAGTGGTTGTCCCAGTTTATGCTCCAACCAGCAAGCTAAAGAGAATGCTTATAAATTAAAAATATAACTGTTGCAATAAAACTCAACAGACAGACCAGCCTCCCTCATGAATATAGATGCAAAAATCCTTAACAAATATTAGCAAATAGAATTCAACAACGTATGAAAAGAATTATACCCTATGACCAAGTGGAGTTTCCGGGGTGCAGGGCTGCTTCAATATTCAACAATGAATCACGTTTTTCACCATATTAACAAATGAAAGAAGAAAAATCACACGATCATATCAACACATTCAGGAAAAGCATTCACAAAATTCAACACCTGTTCATGATTTAAAAAACAAACGAAACTCTGGAATAAGCGGATGAATGTCCAGAGAATTACGCTGAGTGAAAAAAGTCAAGTGAAAAAGGTTATACACTGTATGGTTCCATTTATATAACATTCTTGAAATGACAAAATTATAGAAACGGGGGACAGATTAGTAATTGCCAGGGGTTAAGGAAGGGGAGGGGTGGCAGGGAAGTGGGTGTGAGTATAAGAGGGCCGCCTGAGAGATGGCACATGATGGAAATGTTCTGTAGTTTGGCAGCGTCGATGCCAACATCCTGGTTGTGATGCTGTGTTACAGTTTTGCAAGAGGTTACCACTGGGGAAAATGGGTAAAGAATGCATGGTAACTTTCTCAATTATTTCTTAAACCTGCCTGTGAATCCACAATTATCTCAAAATAAAAAGCTGGGGGGAAAACTTAATGGAAGGCATACACAGAGATTATACAAAGATGAAGAGAAAAATTATCCAGAATGGAAAGACAGAGAGGCAAGGAGATGAACAATATGAAACGGAGGTTTGTTCACCAATCGATGAACGCTTCAGTTGCTTCCATTTTTTGGCTCTTATGAATAGTGCTTCTAGGAACATTCACATGCAAGTTTTAGTGTGGATACATGTTTTCATTTCTCTTGGGTATACACCTAGGAGTGGGATTGCTGGTTCACCTGGTAGCTCTGGGTTAGGTTTCTGACAAGCAGGAACACCGTTAGCTGCACACATCTTCTTCCTTTCCGAAACTCCACCAAGCAAGGACGCTATTGGGTCAAACATTATTGGAATTACTTTTGGAGGCCCTGGGATTTAAAAAACAACACCACAAAGTAATATATGCATGTTGTTTAAAAAGCTAAACAACAGCTGAAAGTTACTCTGCTTGTTCCCCCTTTTTCTCACCTCTTCTTACCTCCTTGATTCCCTAGAGGCAACCGCTTTTAGTTGTTTTCGGTTTTTGTTAGCATTTCCATCTATATTTTTAAATGTTTTATTTATTTATTTTTAAGAGAGAGAGGAAGGGAGAGGGAGAGAGAGAGAAACATCGATGTGAGAGAGAAACATCGATCGCTGTTGCCTTCTGTAGGCAGCTGAACCGGGGATCGAACCCGCAACCTGGGTGTGCGCCCTGACTGGCACTGAACCAGCGACCTTCTGCTGCACAGGACAATGCTCCAACCAACTGAGCCACACTGGCCAGGGCTACCTCATTATTTTTAAATGATACATTCTGTTGTCTTTTAGTAATCTATCTCATTCATTCATTCATTCATTCATTCATTCATTCTTCACTGACTTCCTACTGTGGCAGAAAGAGACATTAGCTCTCTCAATCCGCCCTTCCCCTCATCCCTCTAGCCTTAAATATATCACAATTTTTTATTAAATCAATGATCAGTTATTCCATTATTACGCCTATTAAACACTGTTTACAACTAAGCCAGGTGGAGTATGATAATTGCATTTTCTTTCTAACATAACTTTTTGTGTTTGCCTCATTCTTTTTTCTTTTTTTAAAAAATTTATCTTTATTGTATTACAGATGTCTCCTTTTCCCCCACCATTGACCCCTCCACCCCACTCCCATACCCTTCCCAGGCCTTCCCCACACTATTGTCTGTGTCCGTGGGTTACCCATATATGCATGTAAGTCCATTGGTTAATCTCTTCCCATTTCTCCCCTCTTCCCTCTGAAATATGTCAGACTGTTGCATGCTTCAGTGTCTCTGGATCTTTTTTGTTTGTCAGTTTATTTTGTTCACTAGATTCCACATATAAGTGAGATCACATGATTCTTGTCTTTCTCTGACTGGCTTATTTCCCTTAGAATAATACTCTCCAGGTCCCTTCATGCTGTCCCTCCATGTTGTCCCAAAGGGTACGAGATCCTTCTTTACAGCTGTGTAGTATTCCACGGTGTGAATGTCCCACAGCTTTTTTATCCACTCGTCTACTGATGGGCACTTGGGCTGTTTCCAGATCTTAGCTATTGTAAATTGCGCTGCTATGAACATGGGGGTGCATATATTCTTTCTGATGGGTGTTTCGGATTTCTTAGGGTATATTCCTAGAAGTGGGATCACTGGGTCAAATGGAAGTTTCATTTTTAATTTTTTGAGGAAGCTCCATACTGTTTCCATAGTGGCTGCCCCAGTCTGCATTCCCACCAGCAGTGTACTCGGGGTCCCCTTTCTCCACACCCTCGCCAGCACTTGTCATTTGTTGATGTGTTGATGGAGCCATTCTGACAGGTGTGAGGTGATACCTCATTGTGGTTTTAATTTGCATCTCTCTGATGATTAGTGATGTTGAGCATTTTTTTCTTTTCTTTTTTTTAAAAAATATATCTTTATTGATTTCAGAGAGAGGAAGGGAGAGGGAGAGAGAGAGAGAGAAACATCAGTGATGAGAGAGCCATTGATCGGCTGCCTCCTGCACGCCCCCGACTGGGGATCGAGCCCACAACCCGGGCCTGTGCCCTGACCGGGAACCGAACCCCAATGGCCTGGATCCTAGGTCGATGCTCCACCGCTGAGCCACGCCCGGCCAGGCAAGCATTTTTTCATGTCTCTTGGCCATCTGTATGTCCTCTTTGGAGAAGTGTCTGTTCAGGTCCTCTGCCAATTTTTTAATTGGGTTGTTTGTCTTCCTTTTGTTGAGTTGTATGAGTACTTTATATATTTTTGAAATTAACCCCTTATCAGACGTATCATTGGCAAATATGTTCTCCCATACAGTGGGCTCCCTTTTCATTTTGATGCTGATTTCTTTTGTTGTGCAGAAGCTTTTTATTTTGATGTAGTCCCATTTATTTATATTTCCCTTTGTTTCTCTTATCCTGGGCTTTGTATCAGTGAAAATTCTGCTATGTGAGATGCCTGATATTTTGCTGCTTATGCTTTCTTCTAGGATT
The DNA here is from genome assembly GCF_054644295.1 of Miniopterus natalensis. NCBI lineage: Eukaryota > Metazoa > Chordata > Mammalia > Chiroptera > Miniopteridae > Miniopterus > Miniopterus natalensis. The sequence goes on from NC_142093.1 coordinate 48,494,222, forward strand.
TTTATGGTCTTTTCTTATTTGTTTAGCTCCAAATCTCTGGCCAGTCTTCCCCCACATTATAACAACTATACAAAGCCTCTTAGTGAGATTTTCCATAGGGTTGAATGTATCCCATCCATTGTTTCTCCCAAGGCCTCCCTAGAGTCTCCTGTCCTCTGACCTCTTGCTCCATCTCAACTGGTTGTTTCTAGGTGTGATGAACAGAAGCTTCCTGAGAAAAGACACATTTTTTTGTGCTTATTTGCTGACTGGTTCATTTTTTACTGTGGAAATTTGAAAACACCTTTATGTTTTATGGATATTTAACTGATAGTTCGGCTCTGCAGAGTTCTCAGGTTAAAAAGCATTGTCACCCAGAATTTTGTAAACGTATCTCCATTACGTTTTATTTTTCAATGTGTTGTTGTTTAAAAAAAATTAAATACCACCTTATTCTAGCTTAATAAGTGTAGCATCTTATTTCACTAAGATTATCGATTACAATTTCTTTGAGGTTTTCTCCAGCTTGAATTTAGAAGTCCCACCTCCCACAATAAAAATGAAATTTTAAAGGAGCATATACTGTTTGCGTTTAAAAAAATATGTCTTTATTGATTTCAGAGAGAGAAAAGGAGGGGGAGAGAGAGACAGAAACATCAATGGTGAGAATCATTGATCTGCTGCCTCATGTACGCCCCCTACTGGGGATCGAGCCGGCAACCCCTGACCGGGAATCGAACCCTGGGCTTTTTCTTCTTTTTTAAAAAATCAGCATATACTGTTGCTAGTTAGCCTCAGGTCACCACAGTGGAGGTGCTCAAACTTTAGAGTCCATTACAACCCCCTGAGGAGTTTCTGAAAACTGCCCACTCTCTCCCACCCCCAGATGTGCTGATACAGTGGGCCTGGGGCAGGGCTCGGGAGCACAAGCCCCCCAAAGGCACTCCCGCTGCCCGAGAGGCTCTCCTGGAAGGAGTCCTGCCTCTGGGTGTCTTGGGAATTAAATCAGGTTATAGTTCTGGCTCCACCTCAGACTTGCAATTCACTTCACCCTTCTGGGCTTGAGATTCCTTGTCTCCAAAACACAGATAGTATCTACCTGCCCTCCTCACCTCAGGTATGTGGCCTGAGATGACGTCTGAGGGAAGCTTCGTAAACCACTCGGCCCTCTCAGTGCGTAAGGGAGGACTATGCCCATTTGTGCCACATTGCCCGCTGAGGTCTGTGTCCAAGGCCTACCCTGTGCCATGTGGTGCTGCTTGACCCCTGGGCCTCAGCCCATCAGAATCCTCTGCTGATGGCTGAATCCACCTCCCAAGATCCTGATCTCATAGGTCTGCAGTGGGGCCTGAGCATGTTTGTTTTAAGATGCTTCTTGGGTGATTCTCACGTGCAGCCCAGGTTGACCCACCGGCTAGGTGATCTGGAAAGCCTCCGTTAATTCTAAAAATATCCAAGGCCTGCTGGGGATTCCCGGGCCAGAGGCACAGATGGTGGGGCCGGATGGGCTGGGGCTACCACAGCAGTTCTTGGCTCCCTCATCTCCGCTCAGCGTCAGCAGGACCCTCTCCCCGGCCCACCAGGCCCTCAATTCTCTGAAGTGAGTGCAGCTCAAGCTGTAAGGGTCACAGCTGTGCACCTGGCAGGCGGCCCTGAGACACTGATCCGTGCAGCCCACTGAGCCTTCGGGCAGCCAGCTGCAGGTGGGGTAGGGGGACAGCTGTCGGGGGGGGGCTCACTGCAAAAACACGTTTACAAACCTCTTGGAGTAAGGGCTTCCAACTAGAAGGTGCTGCATTAAAAAAAAGAACATTAGTAAGAGTCTTTTAAATTCATTAAAGTAACACACAACCAATATAAAAAAACTTCAAAAACACAGAACAAGGTAAGAAACAAAGAACCACCCCAAATCACACAAAAGACTACCATCCAGCAATAATCTCGGTTAACCTTTTGGAATATTTCCAAATATCTGCACATGTCATGACCCTGACAGTGACACTGTTGAGTGTTTACTCCAGGGCAGGCAAAAGCTGAGCCTCGCACGGATTACCTGTGAGATCGCCACAGGACACAGGGAGGTAAGTATTCATCCAGTTCCACTTCAGGGGAGGAAACGGGCGAGAAGCTGCCGAGGTTGCTACCTGAAGGTGCGAGACTTCAAGCCCAAGTCTGCCTGGCCCCCTGCTCTCCTGTCCGCACCCACCGACCCCTGAAGCAGCTGCGGTGGGCGGTAAAGGTACAGTCCTTCAAAAGGTCTTCCACAGTGTCTTTCCCTTAATATTGCTTGACCTTCCCCCAAATCATTAAAATGCTTCCATAGTTTACCAGAAATCAAAGAAAAGCAATTCAAAGGGAGATCATTTCTCATATAACACGTGGGCAATCATGTGTCGTCACTGCTTCAAATGTTATCATTCAATGCAGCGTTTCAAATGGACAACTTAAAAATATCACACACATGCGTGTGAGGAGTTTTAAAATGTAATGCCGTTTCTAGAAACCTGTCCTGAAGAAATGCAGCGGTTGTGGAAAGCTTATTTACAAGATCACTCATTGCAGCATTACTTAGAGCTGTGAAAAATACTGTGGAAAAATCATCTGAATGTATCACATGCAGACTTCAGAAAATCATGCCAGCACTAAAAATCACATTATAAAGTACATTTCGTGGCACATGAAGATATTTTCAGAATATGTAAAGTGGAAAAATAGGGTCTCATTCTGATTTGGTAAAATTGGCAAAAGAAATACAAATAAGTTTTTTTAAATTTCAGTCTTCTCATTACCCAATCATATAAAAAGGAGTGACAGAGTCTCTCCAAATGTGTGGGGTATGTTTAGGAAAGGCTGAATTCAAATAAGGTTTAAGGCACACTCACAATTCTCTCTGTGGGTGTGAGGGCCAGCCAACTGTGCAGAGATAGGCAGCTAAACAAGTTCAAGAAGAGGCCTGTGTGAGGGCTAGAAGGGACCTGCCCAAGTAAGATCCTGAGTCACGGCAAAAAAACTGGTTCCGGACATGTGCTCCAAAACCGCAGTGCCAAGGTCAGAGCCTCTGGATCACAGGTGCCAAGTTGCAAGCAAGTTGCTTCTCTCCTGGGGAACCATGAGGTGCATCTCCCTGGAGAGCAGCAGAGGGCTGTGTTCACTCAACAATGGTTAGTAGCACCCCTGGGCAAGGCCAGAGTGGTCAGGGTTTGCAGATATGGCTAGGAACAGCCTAGAAGAACGATTCAGTGTCTCCAGTAGTATCTCTGAGTGGTGGTATTAACTGATTAATTTTATACTTTTTATATTTATGTATTTTCTAAATTTTTTATCCCGAATATATATCACTTTTAAAAAATTCTTATTAAGGAAAATTCAAATATACCAAAAGTAAAGAGACCACTTAAATGAACCTTCACGTGTCCATCAGTCTGTTTCAACTATTCTCAACATTCTGTCAATCTTATATCATCTCTTCATACCCCAACTTTTTTTTCCTGGAGTATTTTAAAGCAAATCCCAATCATTTCATCTTAAACAGTGGAAGCTCCTTCAGATTGTCTCCTGTGTCCTTTTGAAATGCCTCCACTGGTCTTTGATAGCATCTGTGCTTTCTGATACAATAAGAGGTCCCTGCCTGTAGTAGGTTTTTTAAAAATATGTTTTTTATTGATTTCAGAGAGAGGAAAGGAGAGGGAGAGAGAGATAGAAACATCAAGGATGAGAGAGAATCATTGATCGGCTGCCTCCTGCCTGCCCTCCTGACCATAAATTAAACTGTGAGTTCCTGGTTCATGGGCTGATGCTCAACCACTGAGCTGTGCAGGCCGGGCGAGATTTTTTGATATGGTAACGAATGCCTCTTGCTCCTGTACACACGCTCTATTGCATTATGACTTTACAGCTTCTCCCATCAAGAGGTGGCGTCCAGCCATCTCCTTTTGGGTCTGGGCTTGACCATGCGACTTGCTTTAGTCCATGGGGCATTATGGACATCTGTAGTAATACTGAGTTCATTTGACTGAGGCCACTCTCAATTTTGAAAATAGGGGAGACCACTGGTAGAGGGTGATCTCGATATTTGTTATCTATTGCTGCACAACAAATTACTCTGAAATAAACAACCAACGTTTATCATGTCGGAGTTTCTGTGGGTCAGCTTAGAGAGGTGGTTCTGGCTTAGGGTCTCTCATGGGGTTGCAGTCAATATGTACTTAGGAATTGTCATCTAAATGCTGGACAGGAGATGGAAGATTCATCTCCAAGACAGCCTCCTCACTAGGCTATTGGAAAGAGTATTAGTTCCTCATCACGTGGGACTCTTCATAGGGCTGCTTGAGTATCCTTACAACATGGCTGCTAGTTTTCCCCAGAGTGTGTGATCCAAGGGATTGAACAAGGAGGAAGCCACAATGCCTTGAATTTCCTGATCTTAAACATCACACACTGTAACTTCTGCCATGTGCTATTCATTAGGCAAATTAACAAGAATAGCTCATCCCTGGCCGGGTAGCTCCTTTGGTTAGAGCGTTATACCCATATGCCAAGGTTGCAGGTTCAATTCCCAGTGAGGGCACATACAAGAATCAATCAATGAATGCATAAATAAGGGGAACAATAAATTGATGTTTCTTTTTCTCTATCCCTAAAAAAAAAAAAAAAAAATCAATCAATAAAATTAAAAACAACAAGAAGATACAGTGTGAGAAAATGGAAAGGTTTCCCCCCCCAAAATAAAATAAGGCATTGTGTTGATGGCATGTCACATGTTGATGGCATGTGACAAAGAGGTTTTATGTAATATGCTCAAACCAACAACATCTCTATCCAAGCTGATGAGTCAACAGATTTCATCAATAAATATCACACCTTAAAATTTGTGATATTTGTAAATTCAACACCACTATTTCTGCTGTCCAGAGCTGCTGCACAATTCATCAAAAAGATATAATAATTATAAATAATATGCAGCTAACAACAAAACCCCCAAATACAGAAGCAACAGATGACAGAATTAAAGAGAAATATAGACAATTCAACAATAATAGTTGAAAACTTCAAAAGTTTGTTTTCAATAATGGATGGAACAATTAGACGAAGATCAACAAAGAAACAGAAGATTTGAACAGCACTTTAAATCAACAGGACCTAACAGAAATCTATGGAACATTAGGTGGACCTAACAACAACAAAACAGAACTTCTCCTCTGCACATGGAACACTCACGAAACACTATATGCTAGACCATAAAACAAATGTTGATGCATTTAAAAGGATAGAAATAATATGAAATATGCTCTCCAACCACAATGAAATGGAATTAGAAATCAGTAGCAGAAAGAAATTTGGTGCACATCAAAATATGTGCAAATTAAACAACAGCCCTACACAACAATTGGATCAAAGAAGAAATGAAAAGGAAAATCAGAAAATACTTTGAGATGAATGAAAACTAAGATACAACGTACTAAGACTTACGAGATGCAGTGAAAACAGTTGTTAGAGCAGTGCCTGCATTAAAAAGAAGGATCTTAAATGAATAACTTAACTTTCTACTTTATAAACTAGAAAGAGAGTGCAAACTAAATCCAAAGCATATAGAAGGAAGAAATTAATAAAGATTAGAATGGAGATAAATGAAATAAGAATTTTTTTAAATACAGAAAATCAATAAAACTGAAAGTTAATTCTTTGAAAAGATCAACAAAATTTACAAACATTTAGCTAAGACTGGCCAAGAAAAAAAAAAAGAGATTAAAATTACTAAAATTAGGAATGAAAAAGGAGACATTACTAACAACTTACATAAATAAAAATTATAAGAATACCCAGGCCAGGTAGCTCAGTTGGTTAGAACATCGTTCCCACACACCAATGTTGCAGGTTTGATCCCTGGTCAGGGCACATGCAAGAATCACACCATTTAAAAAATTAACTCAAAATGGATCCAAGGCCTAAATATGAGAGCTAAAACTATTAAAGTCTTAGAAGAAAATAGATATGGCACTAAAAGCACAAGCAAGAAAAGTAAATAAATTGGTCTTCACCCAAATTTAAAACTTCTGTGTTTCCAAAAATACTATCAAGAAAGTAAAAAGACAACCCACGAAATGGGAGAAAATATTTGTTAACCATATATCTAGTAAGGGATTTGTATCTAGAACATATAAAGAACTCTTAAAACTCAACTCAGTAATGAAATACAAATAACTGAATTTAAAAATGGGCACAGAACAACAATGTGAATGTACTTAACACTACTGAACTGTACACTTAAAATGGTTAAGATGGTAAGTTTTATGTGTATTATAGCACAATTTTAAAACTTTTTTCAGTCAACAAAGGTTCTGAATAGAACTTTTCCCCAAAGAAGATATAGAAATGGCCAACCAGCAGGTAAAAAGATGCTCTGCATCATTAGCCATGGGGGAAATACCAATCAATATCACAAATGAGATAGCACTGCACACCGACTAGTATGGCTATAATAAAAAAAGACAGATAATGTGCCCTGGCCAGTGTGGCTCAGTTGGTTGAGCTTGTCCCATGCACCAAAAGGAGGCTGGTTTGATTCCTGGTCAGGGCACATGCCCCGGTTGAGGGCTCGATCCCTGGTCGGGATGCTGATTGATGTTTCTCTCTCACATCAATGTTTCTCTCTCTCTCTCCCGCTCCCTTCCTCTCTAAAATCAATAAAAACATATATATATTTTTAAAAAGACAGATAAGAGCCCAGCTGGCCTGGGTCAGTGATTGAGTGTCAACCTATGAACCAAGAGGTCATGGTTCGATTCCTGGTCAGGGCACATGCCCAGGTTGTGGGCTCGATCCCCAGTGAGGGCCATGCAGGAGGCAGCAGATCAATGACTCTCATCATTGATGTTTCTGTCTCTCTCTCCCTCCCTTCTTTTCTCTGAAATCAATAAAGACATATTTAAAAAACACACCAGATGCCAGCATGGTTGGTTTCTGTTGAGGACTCTCTTCCTATCTTATAGATTACCATCTGCTCTCTATATCCTCACAAGGTGTGGAGACAAAGTAAGCTTTCTGGTGTCTCTTCTTATAAAGGCACTAATCCCATCATGAGGGCCCCATCCTCATGAACTCATCTAAACCTATCTACTTCCCAGAGGCCCTAGGTCCAAATACCATCACATCAGGGGTTGGGACTTCAACATAAGAACTTTGAGGGGATATGATTCAGTCTGGATGTAACAACAGGGAATCTTCTCATTGCTTTTTACATTGATCTATTACTCCATTGCATGGCTGTAACATTCAACCAGTCCCTTTTGAGGGACATTTGCAGTTTTTATAGTCTTTTTTATAATTACAAAGGGTTCTTCAATAAACTCCTTATTTGCATGTCATTTCATAATTTAACCTGTCTTTGGGATAGATTTTTAGAAGTAGAATTGCTAAATAAAAGGGTAAATATAATTAATTTTGCTAGATATTGCCAAATTACCTTCCAAAAAGATTGTATCACTTTATATTGCACGAGGAATGTATGAGAGAACCCAACTCCCTGCATCTCACCATCAGAGCAGGTTGTCAAGCTTTTGGGTTTTGCCAATCTGATAGGGGAGAAAAGTAATCTCAGGGTAATTTTAACATGCACTTCCCTTATTATGAAAAACATTGAGCATCTTTGTCACTTATATTTCTCTTTCTACTAACTATGTTCATATATTTTTCTCATTTTAAAAATTAGGAACATTTCCTATATTAGGAATATCAGCCCTTTGTGATATAAGTTGTAAATACCTTTTCCCAGTTTGTCAATTTGACTTCTGAAAATTTATGGTGATCGCTCTGTCTCTCTGTCCTGTAAAAGCATGTAGACATGCCTCACAGATACGGTGGCTTTGGTTCTAGAAGACTGCAATAAAGTGACTGTTGTAATAAAGAATGACAAATTTTTTGGTTTCCAAGTGTATATAAAAGTTATGTTTACACTATACTATAGTCTATTAAGTGTGCAATGATATTTTATCTTTAAAAAACCCATGTATGTACCTTAATTAAATAGTTTATTCTAAAAAAGCTTCTGAGCCTTCAGTGAGTCTTTTTTTTTTTTTTCTGGTAGAGGATCTTGCCTTGATATTCAAGAAGGGGAGTCCACAGGTCTGTTCTGTCCAAAAACTATTGAAACAAGAGGTAGATCTTTAGGACAGCTGGGCACGCTGCTAAAAAAGAGGCATTTTATATCACCCTTTCAATTATTATATCTCTTATCTAATATGCTTCCTCTTGATTAATATGTGTTGGCTAATACTTCCAAAATGATGTTAAATCACTGTAGAGAGAATAGCATTATTCCTGATTTCAGTATTTCTACATTAAGTAAGATAAGATGCTAATGTTGGGCAGTTATATATATAATCAGATTTGAGTTCTGTCACATCCTTTTTTACATTATCTTGTGGGTTTCCCTGAAAGCAGACAAAGGATTTTATGTAGACAGTTTTTTGGGGAAAGTGATACCAGGAAATAAGAGTGAGGAATAAAAGAGAGGGAACCAGGGAAAAAGGAAAAGCCAATGATACAAGGACATGTTAATCAATTGATCACCACTTGCCTGGCCGGCGTGGCTCAGCAGTTGAGCATCGACCTATGAACCAGGAGGTCACAGTTTGATTCCTGGTCAGGGCACATGCCCGGGTTTCGGGCTCGATCTCCAGTAGGGGGCGTGCAGGAGGCGGTCGATCAATGACTCTCATCATTGATGTTTCTCTCTCTCTCCCTCTCCCTTCCTCTCTGAAATCAATAAAAGCATATTTTAAAAATAATAATAATAAATAAATTGACCACCACTGGGGGTAACTAGTGGGTGATTCTATGGGACCATCTGAGAAATACCCTTATGAAATGTCCTTCAGAACTGTTTGCCAGGTAATGAAAGTAGCTTTTATCCCCCACTGATCAAGATACGTCATACTTCAGGGCTGCACACATATGAGTGCTGAGAAGATTTTTGCAGACATGCCATGGCACAGAAGCCCTGGAGCAGACAGTAATGTATTATCTCACAGTGTCTATGGGTCAGAAATGCAAGAGTGACTTAGCTGGGCGCTTCTCGCTCAGGATCTCCCGTGCGATTATAGTCAGGACATCCACAGTTCCTGCAGTTATTTGAAGGCCTAATTGGCGCTGGAGGATTCACATTCTAGATGACTCCTTCACATGGGTATTACCAGGAAGCCTCACATGGGCCTCTCTATTGGTTGCTTGAGGGTCCTCACAACATGGCAGCTCATTTCCCTGAGAACAAGTGATCTACAGGGGAGAGAAATTAGGCTCTAACTCCCAAAGCAAGAAATATTAAAGAATTTGTGGACATATTTTAAATTCAGCTCACCATCCTAATACAGTCCAAATAGATCTGGATTAACTGAACTTCCTGAAGAATATCATGTGGGTTCTGTATGTCAATAGCATCATGTGAATTGGATCACATGAGCCAGAAGTGGCAGGTATGTTGTACATGCTCTCCAGAGAATGGGAAATAAATCCTAGGAAGACTCTGGGGCCCACCACATTTGTAAAGTGTTTAGGGATCCACCGGAAAAAAAGGAAGCACAATACTTGGTAGCCTCCTTGGGTTGTGTAGATCACATGTTTCCTACTAGGGAAAGCTATTCTGACCTACTTACTGGATCACATGAAAGGGTGACAACTTGAACGGGGTCCAGAGCAAGAAAAGGCTTTGCAACTGGTTCATGTGACATTACAAGCAACTCCGCTACTTGGGCCATGTAATCCAGGAGACTTTGTGACGGTGGAGGTTTTTATGGTAAAAAAAGACCTGTGAGGAGTGGACAACAAGCCCCAGAAACTATATGCCATTTAAAAAACAACTCCTGGGCCATGATGGAGGTGGAACATCAGACTACAAGACATCAAGTATCGTGTGGCCAGAGCTGCCTATCATGAGCTGGTTTCTGTCAGACCTACCTAGTCATAAGGATGAGTGAGCCCAACAGCAAAATTGAAGTAGTGTATATCCAGTAGGGCTAGAGGCCAAAGTGAGCTACGCAAGCAAGTGGCCTATTGCACTGTGTCTTCCCCCACTGTCACATTGATGCTACCTCCCAAGATTACTAGCTGATAGAGGAGCAAAAGGCCAAGGTTGATTCATGGATGACTTGCCTGATACGTTAGTGTTAGCTGTTACAGTAGTGTCCCCTTTAGGGGTGACCCTGAAAGAGTGTTGAGGGAAAATCCTTCCAACAGTCAGAGCTTTGGGCAGTAGATTTGGTCATTTGCTTTGTGTAGAAGGAGAGGTGGCCCAGGTAAAAATGTACACGGACTTGAAGGCAGTGGTAAATGGAGTAATTGATCAAGGGCTTAAGAGGAAACAGGTTGGCCTGGCCAGGCGTGGCTCAGCGGTTGAGCATCGACCTAAGATCCAGCAGATCGCGGTTAGATTCACAGTCAGGGTACATGCCCGGGCTGCAGGTTTGATCCCTGGTCGGGGCGTGCAGGAGGCAGCCAATTAATGACTCTCATCATTGATGTTTCTATCTCTCTCCCTCTCCCTTACTCTCTCTGAAATCAATGAAGATACATTAAAAAAAAAAAAAAAAGAGGAAACAGGTTGGAAGATTGTGGTCAAGGAGGTACTGGAAAGAAGCATGTAGATTAAGGATCTGAAAATTTTTCCTGTAAAGGGTGAGAGAAATATTTTAGGCTCATGGGCCATATGGCTGCTGTTGCAGCTGTTCAACTCTGTTGTTGTGCAAAAGCAGTCCCACGATATGTAAATAAATGAGCATGGATTTGTTCCCACAAAGCTTTATGTGTAAAACAGGCAGTTGGAGGATTTGGCCTGAGGGCTTTAATTTGCCAATTTCTGGTATTGATGAACCTGAGGAAGTGAGCAAAAAGTATGAGCATCTTTGTGCTACATTTCAATGACCATGGGAGAGTGTCCACCCACAGAAGAGCCACCGGAAACCAAGCAAACAGAATGACTCAGTCAGTTGATGGCAGCCAGCCTCTGTTATCACCCATTCCAGGGCAGGCACAATTGGCTCAGAAGTGGAATAGTCATTGTGTCAGGGTTGGAGTCTCTGAATGGGCCCAAAAACATCAGCTCCCACCCACCAAAGCTGATCTAGCTCCTACTGCTATGCAATGTGCAGCCTGCCAGCAGCAGAGGCCAATCCCGAGTCCCCAATACAGTGCCAATTCCTTAAGGAGACCAGCCAGCCTCTTGCTGCCAAGCTGATTATTGAGACCCTCTGGAAGGAGCATTGATTTCATCTTGAATTAGCACATGTTCTAGAGATAGCCTTGCTTTTCTGCCTGCAGTGCCTTGGCAACACCCTAGCTGAGGACTTACAGAGTTATCTACCGTTAGGGAATTCTGCATCACAGCACCTCTGACCAAGAAACCCAACCTACAGCAAGGGAGGTGTGGCAATGGCTTCATGATAATGGGATCCACTGATCCTATCATGTACCATATCACTCAGAAGCTTCTGGACTAATAAAGTGATGGAATAGCGTTTTGAAAGTGTAGCTGAGGTACCAGTTTAAAGATGATAGTCAACAAGAATGGATCATCCTCTAGGGTGCAATATACACCCTAAATCAATGCCCATTATGTGGTGTTGTGTCCACAACAGACAGACTGCGTGAGGTTGGAAACCAAAGAATGTAAGTAGGAGTGGTCTCATCACTCCCATTGGTCACTTGGGGAACTTGAGCTTCCTAGCCTCTCAATATTATCATTATTATTATTAATAATTATTACTTTATTAATCCTCACCTGAGGACATGCTTAGAGAGAGGAAAACAGGGAGAGACAGAGAGAGAGGGAGAGACAGGGGACATCGATGTGAGAGAGAAACGTTGATTGGTTGCCTTTAGTTCGTGCCCCAACCAGGAATTGAACCCGCAATCCAGGTATGCGCCCCGACTGGGAATCGAACCAGCAACCTTTCAGTGCACAGGATGAGCTCAACCAACTGAGTCACTCCAGCCGGGCACTATCCCCTCAATTTTAAGTTCCAGAGATCTTGGCTCCCAAAAGGGAATGCTTTCACCAGGAGCCATAGTAAAAGCTCCCTACAGCTGCTGCCCTGTCACTTTGGGCAACTCATGCCGAGACTAGCAAGAAAAGAAAGGAATAAACATGTTGTCATGGGTAACTGTTAATTGTGATCATCAGAAGGAGGTAGGATTGCTGTTACTCAGCGAGGGTAGGGAAGAATGCATTTTGTACCCAACTGATTCCCTGAGAAATCTCTTGGTATTCCCTGCCCATCTAGATTGAAGATGGGAGAAATCTGGAATTCTAGACTAAAATATGTATTAGGGGAGGGAGATTATACCTTAAGGCCAGCTGAAGCACTGAGGGCTATAGCTTGTCCCACTAACCTTTCTCTCAAAAGTTTTTCCAGGCAAGGAGATCATTCAGATCCTGAAGCTATTTCTAGGTGGAGTGGGCTACCTATAGAAAGGCAGCGGATCTAAGTGGCACAGGGACAGACTGTAGTTGATGCTGTGGTGTGCACACTGAATTCCCCCATTGGGACTGAGGTACTCATTTCTTCAGCTGCCAGGAGTATTGGCTGCCAATGGCTCACAGCTGAATCGTTCTCTAGAAATTGCTCTGAGCAAAAGAGAACAGTTTTGCCCAAGATTGTGCCCCCTACTCTGGTGGCACCCATAGTCAGTGACTAGTCATTGTAGGAGTACAAACATTAGGCCCTATGCCTTAATTTGGGGCAAGTCTAAAGGAACATTCCAACTCCAAAGTTCCCTTGAGATCAATCAAGTTGTCCTGTTGCAACGGTTTCGCAGTTCAACTTTTCCATCTATCCCTTGCCTCCCTCACTCTTCTACGGATGTTCCTGAGACCATTACCCAATAAAACTGCAGACAGATCTCTGTCTCAGAATGTTTCCTGGGGGTGTGACCTAGAGCAGCTATTGTTGCTCTCACTCTCCCAGGCTCCCTTGCAGCTATCATACAGGTTAAACGACCTAGGCCTTGAAGAACAGACATATTCACTTTGGACTTTGAATCAGGAGTTAATGAAGCAAAGAAGCAGAACCAAAGCACATGCTCTTTGGTGCACTGGTGGTTGCAGCCTGGCAGAGTTCCCCTGGGGGCAGGGCAGCAGCACCCGCCAGTGTTTAGAGTCAGCAATGTGTGTGGTGGGAACCTGGTGTACAATGCCAACCATGGCAAATGTCTTGCATTTGCTTTTGCAGATTTTTATCTTTCACTGTTCTTTCAACATTTTATGAATTGTCCATTTTCTGTAATAAGCACAAAAAATTAAAAATATGTATATATTTTTGTTTATGAACCTAATACATGTGTGTATATATATATACAAACACATATGAAATGTAGAAGCTAAAAAGTCCCCTATTAGCTCATCTTCAGCAAATAGCACTGTTCACTGCTTGATCGGTTTTGCGTCAGATTTCTTTTTTCTTTTTAAAAAAATATTTTTATTGATTTCAGAGAGAGGAAGGGAGAGGACGAGATAGAAACATCAATGATGAGAGAGTCGTTGATCGAGCCCACAACCCGGGCATGTGCCCTGACCAGGAATCAAACCCTGTTTGCCTGGATCCTAGGTCGACGCTCAACCACTGAGCCACATCCGGCCGGGCCAGATTTCTTTTTTATGTAGCCAATATTCCTTTCATAATTTGAAAAAATAATAATAGAATAATACTACTTTAAAAAACAAAAGATGGCCCGGCTGGGCGTAGCCAGCGCTTGAGCGTCAACCTGGGATCCAGGCGATCAGGGTTCGATTCCGGGTCAGGGCACATGCCCGATTGTGGGCTTGATCGATGACTCTCTCATCATTGATGTTTCTGTCTGTCTCTCTCCCTCTCCTTTCCTCTCTCTGAAATCAATAAAGATATATTTAAAAAAATAAATAAAAAACAAAAGATGATAAAAAATGGGATTGGAAACTTAATACCAGAATTTGGTTCATTGAAGGACTCTTGGGAGCAAAATTTAACTCCTTTTATCAAAACTGGTGTGTTCACTTGAAGTGAGCTTCAAGATATTTATTTTTTTTAATTAAAAAAAATATTTTTTTATATCTTTATTGATTTCAGAGAGAGGAAAGGAGAGGGAGAGAAAGAGAGAAACATCAATGATGAGAGAGTCATTGGAGATGGAGCCCTCAACCCGGGCATGTGCCCTGACCTGGAATCGAACCTTGATCTTCTGGATCCTAGGTTGACGTTCAACCGTTGAGCCACGCTCAGCTGGGCGAGCTTCAAGATATTGAAGTAGTTTTTAAGCTGTGATTAAAGGGCTAGAGTGCCAGCTCCTTTTTCAAAATCAGAGAGAAAAGAAAATAAAGCATGTGTAATTTTGCCAGGAACAATAACACAAAACGATCAGAAGCCAGAAAGTCCATAGTAAACTAAGAAAGGAAAGTGAACTTGGAGGAAAATACGAAATAGTAAGACATATTATGATACATTGTTGTCTCCTCTATATCTCAACCATGTTCAGATTTCCACAACTGGACCCAAAGTATCCTTTACAGCTGATCTGTCTGTATAATCTGGACCAGACCAGGCATCTTATGGTTCCGTTTCCCTGTTTCATAGATGAGGGAACCAAAGCTTCCTGACATGAAGTTGACTTGTCCAGAGTTACATTGGTCATTACCAGAACCCAAATGCAAACACAGATCCTTATGATTTAGATTTACCATGTTCTCCATCCTGATACCCATCGGAAAAATGGGTTTATTGCACAACTTTATTTTCAAAATCCAAAGAATGTTTAACAATCATTACTAGGATGATTCAGTGGGATTTTATAGGTGGGAAATTCTTTAACTCATGGAATGAGTAGGCTGTGTACTCTCGCTCAAATATTAGCCCATCCATGAAATGATTTAACTCCATATTTGCAAAAAGACTAAGTGACATAACTGGAAAAATTCATTATGACCACAGTAGATTTGTCATGAACAGATGTGTCACAAGGTGAACAGAACTTAAAAGCTAAGAAACTTTTGGACCACCTGGAAGGATTATTTATTCCTTCAAAAATGGTTACCCCAAAAATAGAATTTGGGAAAACCTTTTTCTAGGTAGTTAATGCTGTGTGAAAGGAATCCAAAACCAAAAATAACCTTGGACTTTGTAGTCACCACCCTCACTACTTCCACTCATGGTGTATTATCAGAACCACCGCCAGTGGTTGTTGCAAGAAACTATCCCAGGTTAGAAGGAAAAAAACACATTTGTTATGCTTTACACTTCATCTGTCAGTTTGCAGATGATGCTAAAATATGTGGTCAAATGGACAAAACAAAATGCAGACTTATACATATATTCTACTTACTAGAAAATAACACTCCAAAAGTTAGCAACACAAAATCGGGCTCAGGAGTAGTTTCAAATTGGCATTCCACTATGTTCATGCTCTATCAAATTTCTGTGTGACTTTTATGTACTGCTGAAGCATCACCAAGAGAATAATAAAAGATATTTTGAAAATAGATGGGGAAATCACCCACTTTCTCTACCACATGAGGACATTTGCATTTTCCTTGAAGACAGTCTATATGTAAAATTTTAATGATCTGGTACCAACAGTCTCAAACTGCTATTTTTTGGTTAGTATTGTCTGTGTTGCTATGTAGTTCCATTAAATTTCTGTGAAATTTAAAGGAAGGGCCTGGCCGGGCGTGGCTCAGTGGTTGAGTGTCGACCTTGGATCCGGGAGATCAAGTTTTAATTCCCAGTCAGGGCACATGCCTGGGTTGCGAGCTGGATCCCTGGTCCGGGGTGTGCAGGAGGCAGCCAATCAATGACTCTCCCATCATTGATGTTTTTTTTCTCTCTCTCTCTCTCCCTCTCCCTTCCTCTCTCTGAAGTCATTAAACTGCTATGTGATAAGGCATGTCAGGGATATTCAGCTTCTATTTCTGGCTAAAAGTCACAAAACTGATGATAAGTCCACAAGAACAAATAAAGTTAATCAATACTACTGGCTCAGTAACAAGTAATAGAGTCAAGTATTTTCTGCAAAGTACTTGCTGGTAAATAATATAATGAACACCATGGCCACAGACACCTTGCTTTGTAAATTTCTCCAGGGAAGCCTTTTTCTGCAACACATATTTTTACCTCTATTGGTTGTAATACATCTTAGCAGATTCCACTTCAGGTTGCACTGAATTAGTGTTTTCTCAACTTCTTTGAAAATATTCTTGCTTGTAGCTGTTCCACACAGACTATTCATAAAGGCTAGTTCTTCACTCACTTCAAATTTGCGATTGACTCTGTAAATAAACAATAATTGAATAGTACTGTCACCATATGTCAATTCATCAAAAGCCAAGGGAAACCACTTGAAATCATTTGCCTTGTTTTCTAATTGAATATTAATGTTTTCCCCAGTGTCCTCAACTCTTTAAGCAATACTGAAAGTTTAACAGTCCTACGCAAGTTTACTTTCTCTAGACACATTTTCCCCCCACTATTGAATCAAATGCAATGTAATTAACTTACCATTTGTAAGTAGCTTTCTTTGCTTGACTAACTAATGAGACTCTGGGAAACTCACTTGGTGAAGAAATTTTTGTGTTTTCAATTTTCTAATTTTTCTGACCCTTCTCAGTTGGAAAAATTGCTTGCTTAATTTTTGAATGTTGACATATATATTTTTAGTATAGCTGGTGCTGTTGCATAATAAACACAATGCGTTACCATCTAATTTGATAATAAAATAATCCACATCCTACTATGTCTTAAAAGCACAACATTCATAGTCCACTTTTCTTTTCTTGTTCTGAAATAATGAGTATGCATTTGATAACAGAAGAAATAAAATAAAATGTCATGGCACAGTAATATACATGACACTCAAAACTCTGCATCACTACAATCTGTGGTGGTGTAACACAATGAAAGCACCACATACAGTCTTTGTTGCACCTTTTAAACACTAGCATTATAGTGTTAAAGCAGCCATAGGCATTATGGAAACTAATGAGTGTGGCTATCTTCCAATAAAACTTTATCAACACTAAAGTTTGAATTTCATAGAATTTTCATATGATAAACTATTATCCTTCTTTGATTTGGGGGGAACCATTTAAAAATATAAGAGACATTCTTAGCTGACAGGCCCTACAGATACAGGCAGCAGGCTAGCGTTTGCCTGCTCTAGACAGTTGCTTTTTGTTTGGACACTATGCCTGATGTTGCAGACCACCAAAGGAAACAGCAGTAAATACAAATTCACTTCAATGAACTTCCCTTCTCTTTGGTATCTTGACCGAAGTCCCGGCTGATTTGGTTGACTCTAATGTCTTCAAATCAGCTCGGTGTGTTGTTGTATTTGGGTGTTTTCCCATCATTTATAGTTGTTCTTGATGGAAAGGACAGTCTGACCTCCATACTCCATTTTAATGAAAAGCAAAGTCTATGCAAGTTCATTTTAATGTTTCTCTATCATGAGCCTCTTTCCACATAGGTAAACATTTTCATAATGTCACAGCATGACACTCGATAAATGCACCATGATTAAAAAAACACCGATTTCTTATTTGGGGACATTGAAATTGTTTCCAGCTTTTCACGGTGATGAAGACATCTATAGGCTTCCTTGTGTATCTGGTTATTTCTTAGTATAAAATCCTAGACGTGCATAGGTGAGTCAGAAGTTCACACTTTCAAAGGTTTTTCATAGGCATTGGCAAACTTTCCTTCAGAAGTGTTACACAATGGCATGCCCGGAAGCTTATTTCTTCTCTGCACAAGGGCCAGTGCTGGGTGTTAATATTTGATGCTACCTTGGCCAATCTGATAGATGAAAAACAGTATCTCTGTGTTGTTTCAATTTGCAGTTCTTTCAGGTTGATAGGTTTGGTAAACCAATAATGGCTCACTCTGAAGATATGCCCCCGTACTAATTTCCAGAACCTGTGAATGTTACCTTATAAATGTCAACCGATATCGTGGTGCCAGTTCAATGCCAACAGGAATCCCCAATTTGGGGTGTGGTGAAGAAGGAAACTATTCAGTGCAAACAGCTCAATTGTGATACAGCAGGGCTGTGGAACAGCGCAGCAGTGTTAGAGTTCAATTATGAAGCAGCACAGTTGTGAAACTGCATGTCTGTGAAGTGGCCCTGGGTCGAGGAAGCCCTAGGGCATGATTCTGCAACTAGATAGCTCTGTACTATTCCACCTGTTCCAGTCAAGCCAGGTTAGCACCCGCTGAGAGAGACAGCCTCTGGAGCAAAGAGAAAGTGTACTCCCCCAGCCAGGGGGGAGTTGATTTATACAGACAGAAGCCCCTACCCCTAGTCCCTGATTGGTCCCTCTTCATGCAAAGGAGGATTCCAAACCTTTCAGTTTGATTGATCCAAAGTCACTGTCCTGATTCGTCAGGATGGAGCTGGTCTGATTGGTTGGTGAACCAATAGCTGGGGCTGGAGCTGTGCAGCTGCGATTGGAAGGGGAAAGTTTCAGTCATATTGGTTGAAACAGAATTCCAGGAACTCCTTTATAAGGGCTGGCTCAGATGGCAGGAGCCCAGTGCAGGAGGCAGGGAGCTGGGGAAGGGCTTCTCCTTGAAGTGTACTTCAGGTGGGAGGCCCCTGTGTAGAAATGGCTGTTAGGTTCTGTTTTTAAAATTTGAGCCCAATTAGACACCAGGAACCCTTCTCAGTAAGTATCTTCTTTCTCAGGGTCCACGTAAGGAAAAGGGGTCTGTGCAGATGTGCTGAAGTCAAGGCTCTTGAGTGGGGAGATTATCCAAGATTACCTGAGTGGGTCCTAAATGACAACGCAAGTGTTCTTCCTTACAAGAAGGCGGACAGAGGTCTGACAAAGAAGGCAACGTGACCACCAAGACAGAAGTTGGAGTGGTGAGATCTCAAGGAATGTTGGCAGCCACCAGAAGCTGGAAGAGACAAGGAATATATTCTCCCTAGAGCCTCAGGAGGGAATATGGCCCTGCCAACACCTTGATTTTGATTTAGTGACACTCATTTCAGACTTCGGGCCTCCACAATAGTAAGAGAAAGCATTTCTGGTGTTTTAAGCCACCAAATTTGCAGTGATTTGTTAGAGTAACGATGGGAAGCTAATACAAAAGTCTTCATGTTATGGAATACATGAAAAAAGCCTTTTGACTTTTAAAACTTATAAAAATGAAAAATCGTGCAATAATATGAACAGTATAATTCTATTTATGTGAAAGTAAATCTGAACGTTGTATGTGTTTGCACATGTAGATAACTGCCTAGGAGAATGTCTGGGAGGAAATACACCAAACTAGTAACAGGAAGGAGGTTAACTGGAGGGAGACGTGGGAAGAGGGAAAAGAAATTTTACTTTTTACTCAAGATACTACTCAAGATACATCTATATTGTTTGAAAAAAGCTTTGTCAGACTATATTCATGTATTGTGTAAAAAACTAGATAAGGCATATCTGCTTGTAAAATATGTAGGAAGTAGAAAACAAAACTGCCCCTCTCCTCTGGCCTATCTTTTTCCCAGAAATATTGATAATAATTTGGTGTGCATCTTCTCAGACTTTTTCTGTGCAGAAACAAATATATGTAATTTAAAAAAATATATTGATTTTAGGGAGGGAGGGGGAAGAGAGAGAGGGGTTTGTTGTTCTACTTATTTGTGCATTCATTTGTTGCTGCATGTATGCGCCTGGACAGGGGATCAAACCCACAACCTTGGCATACTGGGACAGACCGAGCTAACTCACCAGGGCGATTAAAAAAAAAAAAAAAGAAAGAAATAGTGCCATATATACCGTTTTTCCTTAAAGGGTGTCTCTCCAAAATTATTCCAGGGTCTGTATGGGCAGGGACCTCATTCTTTTGAGCTGGTAAGAAAGACCCAAAACTCATTTTACAGACCTCCCTGATGCTTTGAACTTTCTTGCATCTGTAGAAAACTCCTCTGCCAGTTGTGTTTTAAATGGTTTTAGGTATTTCCATACTGCCTTCCAGTCTGCTTTTAAAATTTATGCTCCCACCTGATAGTTCCCCACTGTGGATAACACAAGATGGACTTTTTCAAACTTTACCAAACTAGTTGGAGAGGGATGTTATCTTAATGTTATTGGAACAGGCATTTCTTTAAGTATGAGGCTGGTTGGGCATATTTCATACACTCATTGGTCACCGAGGCAGATTTTTGAATGGTCACTGGCAGAGAATTTTCCTCTCAACGAACCAAATCCGAATCCTGTCTGAACCCAGGACCCTGAGTTACTTGGTTAAGGACCTAGTACGGAACCTTGAGGTGAAAATGGTCTTTGGGATTTCAGATGACTCCAGACACCTGAACAAGGTAAAAAAAAGTGGCCTAGGGCGGGGGGCACCTTGGAAGCCCACAGCAAAGAGGAGCGGCAGGCCGCGCGGCATACTCGCCAGTGCCACACATGCTCCCCGTCGTCTGCTCCGTGCCGCCGGGGCGACCAGGCCGCGCGGTGTCCCGCGCCCGAAGAACCCCGGGCAGTGAGTGTCGCCCGCAGGTCTGCGTGTCCGAGGCTTTCCCACAGGGGGCAGTGCCGCCCGCCAGCGCGCGGCGCCGGTGGGAGGGGGTGTGGAATCCGTGCCGAGTTCTGGGGGTTATTTGGAAGAAAGTTAGGGGCTGCCTAGGGGTGGGGGTGGGACTCCAGCGGTCCGAGGGTCGGTGGGGGGAGGGCCGCCGGGGGTGCGAGGTGGGGCGCCGGGGAGGGGGGTCTGGACGAGCCTGGGGGTGAGGGCGGGGCGCGCGGCGGGGAGGTGCAGCCCCCGGAAGGTGTGAGCGAGCGGTGGGCGAGTGTGAATGCGAGTGAGTGTGTGCGCGCCGGGGCTGGCGGGGTTCCGCGCGGCGCGCGGGTGTCAGCTTGCAGCCGGGCTCCTCCCTCCGGCCCCCCTGCCCAGCCCGGCGGGCCCTCCTTCCTGCCCCGCTCGCCCCTCCCCGGCGGGCCAGGCGCTGGGACGCCCCGGCGGAGCAGGCGGTGGCGGCGAGTTGGGGAGCCCTGGGCTCGGCGCTGCCGGAGGGGCCCGAGCCGAGCCGCCCCCGCTCGGCCCGGCCGCGCCGGCCCCACTTCCCGCCGGACCACGCCCTGTCAAACTTTGTTGCTGCGGCCGCTGCGGGAGCGAGCGGAGCAGCCGGGCGAGCGGGAGGGAGGGGCGCCGGGCCGGGTCGGGCCGGGCGCGCGCGGCGCGGGGCTCGGAGAGCGGTGGCCCCGGCCCGCGGCCCCACCATGCCCCAGCTCGGCGGCGGCGGCGGCGGCTCGGGTGCCGGGGCGGCCGGTGGAGGGGACGACCTCGGGGCGAACGACGAGCTGATCCCCTTCCAGGACGAAGGGGGCGAGGAGCAGGAGCCGAGCAGCGACAGCGCCTCGGCGCAGCGGGACCTGGACGAGGTTAAGTCGTCCCTGGTCAACGAGTCGGAGAACCAGAGCAGCAGCTCGGACTCGGAGGTAAGGAGGCTCCGGCGGCCGACCCCGAGGACCCCTGCTCGGCGCCCGCTCACCCGCCCTCGCCTTTGTGTCTCCTCTGCAGGCGGAGAGGCGCCCGCAGCCCTCTCGGGACGCCTTCCAGAAGCCGCGGGACTATTTCGCCGAAGGTACGTGCTGGTCGGGGCAGCCCCCAATCCCGGGCCCCGCGGGGCTCTGAGCCTCAGTTCGGGCCGCCCCCGGCTCCCCAAGCTCCCCAGGCTCCCGTGGCCGTGCCCCTGCTCTCCGCCCCTCTAGGCGGCAGCCGTCCTGGGGCGCGCGGGAGGGCTCTCGGGTCCCGGGTCCCCGTCCAAGGGCCCCTGCCGCGGCGCTGTCGCGGGGGCCCGGCCTCACCCTGCCTCGGTCTCGTCCGCAGTGAGAAGGCCCCAGGACGGCGCGTTCTTTAAGGGGCCCCCGTACCCTGGGTATCCGTTCCTGATGATCCCGGACCTGAGCAGCCCGTATCTCCCCAACGGACCCCTGTCTCCCGGAGGAGCGCGCACGGTGAGCGCCTGTCGGGCTGCGCCGGGGCGGGTGGGACGCCGGGCCGGCGGGATGCGCCCCGGAGCTCGCGACCGGGTGGGGGATGGGGCCGTCCCGGGAGGATTCCCGGCGGAACTTTTTTGCCGAGTTGAACGACTCTGTGGCGGCCGAGCGTTTAGGCTGCGTTCGCCAGTGCCTGGATGAAAGTAAAAAACCCTTTAAATCCCCCCTTTTTCTGGGGAGAGGCTTTGGGGGTCCACGTCTGGGATCTCCTTTGGCTTCCAAAATTCTTTGCTCCCACTAAGGAAAACTTGGATTTTTGCCGGCTTTGGGCCGGGGGCGGGTGGGTCTCGTTTTCCTTCCTGGAAGTGGGTCAGCTTTCCCTGGCAGTTGGGCAGTGGGCCCGGGGAGCGGGGCTGGCGACGTTGCCCCCAGACCTCAGTTTCGTGGGGCCGCTGCGAGTCGGTTCCTAAGACACCCAGTGTTGGTGGCGGGTTATTCACACCCCCGTCTTCGCGCCCTCAGCCCTCGCGCGGGGGCCTCAACCTCTCCGTGCAGCTCGGGGTTTTAAACTCGCGGAGACGATTTCGAGGGCATCCCGCGGCATTCTTGAAGTTGAGGAACTTGGCTTTTCCCTCCTTTGTGGCCGACTTTTCTCATTTAAAGCGGGCGCTGCGACACTTTAAACCTGTTAATGGGCGCGCATTGTGTGCTGCGCGCTGGCATTTAGAGCCGTGATTAAGCAAATTGACCCGGCCCCAGACGAAGTGCAAATGAGGGCGGATTCCATCTCCCCCTCGCTGGCTCTGACCCCCCCCCCGCGGAGTCGCGAGGGGCGTAGCCGGGGCTGGGCAGGCTTTGTGTCCCCGGAGCCGCCACCCCAAGCAGGGGGCCTCTGCCCAGGTGCTAGGTCCGATGACAGATTTGGGCGAGCGCCTGTCCACTACGTGCCAGGCTTTTGCGTGCTGCCCCTTGGGCATCGCGGGCACGGTAGTGGTTCTCTGCTTCCCGCCCAGCTTCCCAGTGCCTGCCAGTTGGTTCTTGATTAGGGGGCGGGCGGTGTTGGTGCCTGAGGAGCAGAGCCGGACAAACTTACTGTATGTTCAGTCTGTCCTTACATAAGGGTCATAATTCAAGGGGCGCCTGAGAAACGCTCGTTGCTAAATGGACGATCCCTGCTGTCAGGGTCGGTGGAGAGCCGAGACCTCTACTGTGGGTTCAGTGGTGCGCTTTGCTGGCCAGTTGACATGTAGGGGTGGAGGTGGGGGCTCTGAAGAACCCAGTCGGTCAGGCCGGGGAGGTCTGTGGCTTTGGCCCTGCTCTGGAGCATCCCAGGAAGTCCTGAATATAAACTGGATATGGGCATCTGGCGGTTACTTTTTCTCATTCATATTAAAAGAAAAAAAGGTGTGAGTAAAAGTTGAGCAGTATAAGCTGTAGCAACTTTGTTTAGGTTTTCGCTGATTCCCTGCCATGTCCGCAGATGTAGCTCGGTTCTGAAAGTTTTGGTAGGGTTCCTGTAACTGTGCGTGTGAGGGGGTTATGCTACCAAAGTCTCATTTTCCCATTTCCCAGTAAGATGCCTGAAAAGAGGAGTCTGTAGGCATGAGCCTGTGAGTGATCACTGATCCAGGATCTGGTGCAGATAAAGTCACTAGACGTGTCCCAAACAGAACCAGTTATTTCCCTCCAACAGGCTATTCCTTCTAGCTACCCATTTCTCATTGGGACATTTGGGTTCTTCCTCTTTGAATGGTGACTGTGACAGTTGCCCCCCAGGGAAGAGATCCAGTGGGATAGATTTCCTGTTTGTGTCAGTCCTGTCCTTCCTCCCTTCTACCACCTTCTACCACCCTTCCTTCTTTCTACTATCTTACATGTTCTTTTGCCTCAAAACTTCCAAGGCAGGTTCTTGGTGATACTGACTCCTGATTACTAAATCTAGGCCTGTGTGGGATTTTCAGAGCCCTCCTTGGGGAAGTCGACCTTTCCCCCTCTGCATGCCTCTGCCTGCCTGTTCATACTCATCCCCGCAGCTGTTCCCTGCCCTGGCCCATGTCGCCAGCCCTCTTTTCAAGCCTCCGAGGACACTCACCCTCTCTCTCGACGCTTCATAAGGGACTTAGTATATCTTAGCACACTCTCATACCTACGTTTTGTCTCCCTGGTGATTTGTTGTTGCAGAAGTTCAGTTTCCCTATTGTTTCTGTGATCTTTAAGTGCCTATCACTGTGTTAGGCCTGCCTGCTTACGAAGTTCATTGATGTTTGGGGACGTTTCCTGCAGTTCAGTCAGCTCAATAGAACCTGCTCTTTGACCCTATCCTTGGTATCATGGGCTGTTAGGAAAGCAAGTGAGGAAACCCTTAATCACTTGCGTGGACTAGAAGGTTGAGATGATGCTTTCTTCTGGGTGATTATATTAATGTAACTAATGTGATTCAAACTGTAGACCCTCTTTTGGGGTCCCATCCTCTTAAAATGGATGTGGATAGATATGGGATGGAAGAAAGGGAAGGGGGGAGGGAAGTGTCTGGAATAATCTGGTCTCTTCTGGTGTCTAGGTCTGTATTTGTTTCATATCTAATTTCACAGCTTTAGGCTTTGTTGCTGTAAGGCCTGCAAGTGGTATAAAATTGGTGACTTCAGTTCTCTGTTGTGCCAACACTTTCTGGAAATACCAAGCCAGAAGCAAAAGTAGGGATTAGCTGGAGTGTTTTCAGGGTGTTAATTGACCCTAGGAATAGCAAGCAGCAGGGCTGTAACACCCTTAGCACTGGCATAATTCCTGCTAGGATGACTGGGGGCTGGCCAGTCCTGCTGTCGGCCATCTCCTCCCCAGGCATTACCTTTGGCCTCCACTCTGGTTTGGCTGGGAGGCTGGGAAGTGGCCTCTTCCTGAGGCTCTTTAGAGAAGAGGTCCCCTTAACCTGGGGTGTGTGCCAAGCCTCCGAGCCATGATTCATTCCCATCTGGAGCCCTGGGGACCTTGTGGCCTAGGAAGAAAGGAATAACTGTCACAAACCATCTTTCACTTCTTCAAATAGTCACCCCAAAATGATACATTCATTCCTGAAAAGGCTTCACAAGTTTGCTAAACCACCTTGGCGCTGTTGACTAGGATTTTGTTAGGAAAATGTAAGTCAACACAGAAGAAAGTGAATGTCAAAAATAGTTTGACTAATAAAAATAGTTTGACTAATCAGAGCCAAAAGGAAAATGCTGACTGTGGTTCAGCGAGCTAGCTACAAAGCAATGGAGAATAGTTTGACTGTGACCACGACTAGAGCGCTAATGACATTTTGGAAAAGAGCGCCACTTCTAGGTAGATTGCTGAGGAAATCTATAGGTTTTGTGTCCAGTTTATAAGTTTAACAGCTTTTCTCGCACAGCTCAGTACCATATCCTCACACCTTTCTCAGACCATCTCAACTCAGGTTTCTGTATGAAATGGTTTTTTGTTCACCAAACCTGTTTCTTTTTAAGTCCTTCCTATTCCACTGCTTTCCAAAGGCAGTCTTGCCGATATCCTGGGTGCTCCTGATTTCTTTCTGACACAAAGAACCCAAGCAGAAATCTTTCTGTATGTTTAGAGAAGTTGTCTGTTTTTAGGAGTTGTATGTAAAAGCTAAGGAAAACCTTTCTTATGGGAGATAGGATAAACATGCTGCTCTCGGTAAAAATTCTTTTAAGCCATTTTATCTAAATATAACTTCTGTTCCATTTTTTTCTAAATATAACTGAGGGTTTAATGAGGGCTTTCCACATGGAACAAGCTTTTGTTGCGAGGGCCCTGCCTGCATTGTTGAAGTTTTGGCACTTGGATTGCTGGGGTGACAGACCCTCTAGAGGGTCTCAAACCCTGTCAGGTTTTCTTTTTTGGATGGGTGGGAATATCTGCTTGCTCTGTTATAATTTTAGAAAGTTATAGGTTGGTCTCATTCTTCATTGATCTCACTTCTCTGATTCTTGAGGAGAAAGTAGGCTAGTGCGCACACACACACATGCACACACACACGCATGCTTCCATCAACAACATAAACCTAACCTTTAATAGCATATTCCAGCCTTTACAGTGATGTGCAAAGTTAACAGAAACATTTGTGACATAAAAAAGAATTCATGCCACACATTGTTTTAACTTTGCATAATAGATTGGAAAACCTGTAATGCAAAGATCCTACTTATATTCCAATTTAGAGCCAACTTTTACTTGCTAAACTGGAGAACTTTAGACTGGCATCTATAAGATGTTTATTGAGGGCACATTATGGGCAATGACTAAGGGACTGTGGGAGAAGGGATGAATTAGACCCAACTTTGCCCTAAAGGATTTAAAAAATGAGTTAGGAAGAAGTAACTGCCCAATGGGAGTGGCTCTGTTGGTTGAGTATTGTCCCAAACACCAAAAAGTTGCTGGTTTGATTCCAGATAAGGGCACATACCAGGGTTGTGGGTTTGATCCCTAGCCAGGGAGCATTCTGAAGGCAACCGATCGATACTTCTCTCTCATCCATGTTCTCTCTCGCTCGCTCGCTCTCCCTCCCTCGCTCTAAGCGTGTCCTCAGGTGAGGATGGAAAGAAAAAAAAAGGTAATGTTAGCACAAACCACTATAATAGGAAGTCTGTGTTAGGAGTTCATAAAGTCCAGAGAAGAAATTTTGAGAACAGAAGGATTGTTTTGGGCCATCAAGATCAAGGAAGGCAAGTAGAGGAAATTTTGTGGGTTTTTTTGTTTTGTTTTTTTAATTGATTTTTAGAGAGAGAGGAAGGGAGAGAGAGAAACATTGATGTGAGAGTAAAACATAGATCAGCTGCCTCCTGCACACCCTGTCCTGGGGATAGAGCCTGAAACCCAGGCATGTGCCCTGACTGGGAATCGAACCGGCAACCTCTCAGTGCATGGGATGACTCTCAACCAACTGAGCCACACCTGCTGGGGTGAGGAAGTTGTTTTAAACTAGTCCCACAACTCAGTCATTCTTTAATTCAAAGTAATTCTTGTTCATTGTCTAACCACTAAACCTAATACAAAGCCCAGCCAGAGTGGCTCAGCAGTTGAGCATCGACCGGTTCGGTTCCCGGTCGGGCCACATGCCCGGGTTGCGGGCTACATCCCCAGTAGGGGACGTGCGGGAGGCAGCCGATCAATGACTCTCTCATCTTTGGTGTTTCTATCTCTCTCCCTCTCCCTTCCTCTCTCCGAAATCAATAAACACATATTAAAAAAAACTACTAACATAATATTGAATATCAACTGTAATAGAAAAATTAAAAAATATATTTAAAAGTAATTCTTGTTAATAATAAATGTAAATAGTACAGAGGTGTTTATAGTGAAAAGTGGAAGTCCACCTTCACCCTCATCTTGAGGTCGAAGCCAACACAGGGAGAGCAGAGGTGTGGAGGAAGGAAAAAAGTTCGGGGCTATTTGGGGTAATGATTCTGTTTGCCTGAAAGGATAAGGGGCCAGACCTTGAATGCCAGTGAAGGAATCTGGCCTTACTCAAGAAGCAGCAGACAACCATTGAAAGTTATACTGGGAAGTGATGTGACTCATACATGTGCTTAGAAAGCTATTAGTGATTGGAGGGAGAGGACCTGGAAGGGGCTAGAACGGTTTGAAGACTCACAGGATTCCAAGGGTGAGATGAAAAAAGGCTTAAGAGTATCCAAATGGAAAGGATGGGAGAGACTGGGATGACTGGTTGAATTTGTTCAGGGAGAGACGATACTGTAGGTAGAAAGTGGCTGATGTCACAGTGAACCCCTGGTGTCTGAGCCTGGGTGACCTGGGGGGATGACTTCTTGCAGGTGAGGCCCTGGCCTACCGTCTTTGCCTACCCCGTGCTGGACAGATGCTCTTGACTATTTTGGCAATATCAGGGCCCCCATGGTCTGTAAGAGGCTCTCACTTGGAGAAACTGCTGTTTCATTGGAGACAGCTTGGGTTTGAGGGGATATTGAGGGAATAGTTGAAACTGCAGCAACTGGGTGATGCAGGGGAGCAAGAGGAGGAGAGGAGAAGATGCTCAGAGTGGAGAAAGAAGTCACTGAAGGGGAATGGAAAGGAGCGCTTGCCACGGTGGGAGGAGAGCTTAGGTACTGTGACATCATGGGAGCTAGAGGGAAAAGAAAAGGGAGGGGTGTCCTCAGTGACAGATGCCACAGAGGGGACAAGAAGATGGAGGAGTCAAGAGGGCCTTTGGGAATTCACTAATTAGGAAGTTTTTGGTGCCCACAGCGAGAAGTATTCCAGGCAAGTGCAGTGATGAAGATAGGGAGGCAGAGACAGGAGCTTAGGGATTCCCCCTCAGGTGCCAAGGCACTGTGCACTGGACTGGTCCTGGGTGTGGCCCATCCCTCACTTCTCGGCCGGAACCCCAGACCAGACTCCCACAGTGGGGAGCAGCCTGCTCTCTACCCGTGTACCTTACACGTTTCACTTTCCATCCTGCCGTAACCTGGAAGATGTTGGAAAACTGGACTCCAGACAACCATTTAAGAAAAATGGCTGTTCCTGGCCGGTGGGCTCAGTGGTTAGAGCATCATCTCCTCCCCCCTGCACCGGAGGGTCATGAGTTCGATTTCTAGTCAAGGCCACGTTACCTGGGTTGCAGGTTCATCCCACGCCCTGGTTGGGGTGCGTGCAGAGGCAACCATTCGATGTGTTTCTCACATCGATGTTTCTCTCTCCCTCCCTCCTTTCCACTCTGTCTTAAAAAAAAAAAAAAGTGAATGGAAAAAATACCCTCTGTGAGAAATACAAAAAAAAGAAAAAGAATGGCTGTGGCATGAAGGGAAAAGGGAGGAGCCCCAGGCTTTGAAAGCATACTTAGGATGCTAGAGTGGGAGCCTGTTTGTAGGGGCAAGGAGGTAAGCGTGGAAGATGAATGGCAGAGAAAATGCGAAGGAAGAGGAGATGAGCCTGAGAACTTAGGGAGGAAGGCAGTCGTCTTCCTTCACTGATGGAGGATGCTTGAGAGCAGGTGTCCTAGTTCTGTAGACTAGCCCAAGAGTTGAAGGTAAGGGTGTAGAGAGATGCAGAGGCGGAGTTAGCAGAAATTGAGGACAGATTCATTGCATGGCTACATGGCTTTGAGAGTCTCAGTAAAACCAAGGGCAAGTTGGCTGGGGTGGGGGTCTTGGAATTTTGTTTGCAGTAGGAAGGCCACAGGTCCCTTCTCTGTACCCCCATTATAAATCTGGAAATGTTGGGAACCTCTTAGCTACATGTTAAATAATGAAACACTTGTGCATTGGTTGAAAGATATGCCATATTTGGATAAATTTTCCTCTCTCAGTTGTCTGGAGCTGGCTGATTTTGAATGAGAAGGGAGATGGGAATCAGAATACAACTCATTTGCAATCAGGGACAGATACTGGGTTATGATAAGTAATTGGGGATGGGAAAGGAAGGACTAACCGCTTAAAAGCATGTGGAAAACTGCCCCAGATTGGCTACTGTATTTTTGGAGGAGGTTTTTATGTGTCCCATGCTTTTTTATCTTCTTTCAAGCAGGATTGGATTTAGGGAATGAATAGTGAAATAAATACAGTTCCCAAAACCTTGGCATTCCGAAATGAAGGGAACATAAGAGGAATGAGGGGACTTGCCTTTTCCTCTGTACTGTGTGTGTTGCTCAGTGAACACCTCTGAGGTATTGTGCAACTTCTTTATGAGACTCACAGGTGTTAGAGGTGCTCTGAGTTATCTCAGTTTACAGATAAATACCTTTAAGGTCCTAAAATAAATTTCAGAATTTTAAATCTTTCCTTTTTATTATATGTATATAGCCCACAGATTTTCATGGGAGAATGAACATTTAGTTTTAGAAGTGCACTTCAAAGTTCAAAAACTATAAAAATGTCTTTCTGCCCTGGCCAGGTAGCTCAGTTGGTTAGAGTGTCGTCCCAATACACCAGGGTTGTAGGTTCGATCCCCCATCAGGGCACATGCAAGAAACAACCAATGAATTCATGGATGGGTAGAACAACAAATCAGTGTTTCCCTCCCTCCCTCCCTCCCTCCCTCCCTCCCTCCCTCCCTCCCTCCCTCCCTCCCTCCCTCCCTCCCTCCCTCCCTCCCTCCCTCCTTCCTTCCCTTCCTCCCTTCTGCTCTTTCAAATCAGTAAATAAAATTTTTTTAAAAAAAGGAACCCTAAACATGGCCTTTTCAAGAGTTTTTGTGGAAGTGATGAAGGGTGGGTGATCACTGTAGTTACCTGGAATCCTCAGAACAGAAATGAACTCATACTCTAAGCTGGCATAGCATTTTAGAAATGTTTTTTTTTATATATCTTTATTGATTTCAGAGAGAGGAAAGGAGAGGGAGAGAGAGAGATAGAAACATCAATGATGAGAGAGCCATTGATTGAGCCCATAACCCGGGCATGTGCCCTGACCGGGAATCGAACCCTGATCGCCTGGATCCTAGGTCGACGCTCAACCGCTGAGCCACGCCCAGCCAGGCAGAAATGTTTTTTAAGAGGAGAAACAAGGTCCCAAGTGTTCACCCTAACTGTAGAAAGTAAATGTAAAGTAGAAATAAAAAATTCACAAAAGAAGAAACTACAAATGACTACCAAAGATGTAAAACTATGTTCAACCTCCCAGGTAATTAAAAAATGCTGATAAAAACAAGACTCGTTTTTTGGCCCACCAAATTAACAGAGTTTGTCTTAATAAGACATTAATACTGGCAGATGTATGCTGGTAAAGTGGGTGCCCTCACTGGCTGTTCTGGAAGGGTGTTGATAGCTCCACTCCATGTGGAAAGCCCTTGGCAATGGCTATGAAAACCTGAATATTTTTCATAGCTTCTGACCTGCTAGGAAGTAGGTACTTGTTATTCCCATTTTGCTGTTGTGCAGACTTGTAGAGGTCAAGTATCTTGCTCAAGGTCACACTACTGGTAATTGACAATACAGAGATTTGAACTTGGTTGTGAGTCCAAAGTCTAGTCTTCCCATTTCACCCTTGTGACTTTACACAAGTGCCTGATATAACTGGCTCCTCCTTCTTTTGGGAGCAGGGCCGCTGACCTTTGTTTCCCAGCTCAGAAATCCTGATGAGAGTTATCAGTTGGGTCGGAAGCTGGGTAGATTTGTTCCAACTTTACAGAGTGGACCTGGGAATGTACCTTCCCAAATAAACAGTTTTATAAGTGAGTGAGTGGCTGCGGTTTAAGTTGTTCCTCCAGCACCATACTCCAGGGGAGGGAAGCAGCTTTTAGTGGGTGGCCCCAGGAACGGCACCACATTCCCCTCTTTCAGAGGAATAAGTGGTCATCTACTAGCATGTGAACTGTTTTGAACGTGGGGGCTGTTTTTTGTTGCTTAACTCGGTAAGGGTTGGAAGAACACACAAGTGTGTCTTTGGTGTGCAGGAAGGTGGGAGGAATAGATTGGCTCGCTGCCTCCGCAGTTTGGATAACAACGTAGTTTGGTTAACAAACCGAGCTCTGGTGAACCAAGTGTGCAAATATTATTTCCTTATTCATTTTATAAAACATTTGACAAATTTTTAAAAATTTTTTTGTTGTTAATCCTCACTCGAGGCTTTTTTCCCCATTGATTTTTAGAAAGAGTGGAAGGATGGGAGGGAGGAAGGAGGGGAGGAGAGAGAGAGAGAGAGAAACATCAGTGCTAGAGAGACACATTAATTGGTTGCTTCCCACATGCCCTTTACCAGGATTTGAACCCGTGACTTTTGGGTGCACAGGCCAGCGCTCTAACCACTGAGCATACCGCCAGGGCTTGGTTGCTTTTTTAAAAGTTCTCTAAGTTAAAAACCAGTCCCAATCTCTAACTACTCCAGTAAATTGACTATTAAAGAAATAAATACTAAATATATACACAGGATTATTTTGGGAATTGCAGAGAATGTATTAGTCCCCTCCCTTTCTGTGTGTGTGTGTGTGTGTGTGTGTGTGTGTGTTTGTATGGTTAAGATGGTTTGCAATTAGGAAAGGAATCAGGTAATTCAGTGCTTTTCCCTTCCCTTCCCAGATTATCTTCCAGATGGCCTCTTTCTGAAAACAGTAGCCATGGTAGAAAGATTACCAAGAGGGCCTTTGAGTGTGGTTGAGGGAGGTACTTGGGGCCTGCCTAAGCCCTCCTGGAAATCTGGATATTGCGAGGCACTAAACCTTAGTGAGATCCATGTCTTATTCCTCATAAAGTGGATGGGGCCTCTATTTGTACGAATGCCTATGGAAAATGTGTGGGAAAACAGGAAGGTGTAAATATGAGCGATAGTGACTGTGATTAAGAAATCGGTGGATCTGATGATAAAGAAGAAAAACAGAAGTAAGAATGAGTGGTATGAAGAGCTAATCAAGTCCAGATTTGTTGGCAGGAGAGATTTCTGATGTTTGGAACCACACCATTCTCCATAAATTCCAAAAAGAATATATCAGAGTCACGAATATCAGTTGGATTTTATAACACATGCCTTCTGGGGGTGGGTTGCCTGTTCCTTTCTGAGAGTCTTATACAGGGCCCCGGCTTGGGTGCCCTGTCGCCCTCACAGCTGGAAGGGGGACCATCCAGCCACCCCACTGGTGAGGAGCACAGGCTCCGAGAGGTGGTGGACTTGCCCCGGATCAAACAGTTGCGAATGATGGGAACATTACCATCTTTACTACTTGGGGACACCCTCAGCAGGCCCGGCAAAAAGCAGAGCTACAGAAAAACTGCACCTCAGAATATTTCCTGATGAAACTGTAACACCTGACCCAGGAGAAGTGATTCACAGACATTTGTTGAATGTTGAATGAATATTTAAACATCAGTGTTTTTCAAAACAGCCCCGTGGGCACCTGCAGTGTTCCAGGGCACTCTGGCACCTACAATTCTTCCCACATTGAACACATGCACATCTGACATTATAATCTGTTTTACCCATGAAGAAGCTGAGACAGAGAGTGGATGTGAGGGACCTAGAGTCACCTCTCCAAAAGGTGGTGGAGCCATTATCCCATCCACAGTGCTGCAATTCCCCTTCTACTGGAAGTTGACAGCCAAATTAATGTGAAAATGCCGTTTGGAGCAAGATACAATGAAATGGTGTGTACAAGTACAGTAAAGGAGGAATATTGAGTAACATCCCTCTATTCATTCTTTTCCCTGGTATTTGCAGCCCTTTGACTTAGGAGGCACTTTTAAAATCGCTGCTTCTGCCTGGGGTAGATTCAGACCCTTTTAATGGCCAGTCTCGCTACAGTTCTAGAGATGGTGATCATTGCAGTCTTAATCTATCTTTGCTTTTCTGTGTTCTGCAGCTCCATTTAATCTATTTTTCCCTTAAGTTTTCCTTGTGCTTTTCTTCTGACATCTTGAGGTAGTAAACTTGGTTTCTTAGGTATCACGATGTATAATGTTATGTACACCTGTTGACTCGATCTGTTGCCTACTTACTACTCCTGACCAGCCGCTTTCTTGTACATGTATGAATATGATTTCATACGTAAATTGGATACAATCATTGCTTATTAATTATATTATCTATTTAAGCTGTTTTCTAGGTGGGATGTATAGAGGAGAGGTATAGGAGGAAAGAGATACGTGAAATAAAAACACTTTATACTTCTACTTTACAATGTAAGCTTTTCTGTTATAAAATGCTTGCTGAGAGAGACACTAGTGCTGAAGCTTTGGAGTGGGAAATATGGGGTGTCCAAAAAATGTATACACACTTTGAATAATTATAAAGGCAGTGTTTATTAAAATACATTTCATTTCCAAAATGTAATGGAATCTACAGACATTTTGCTGGGGACACCCTGTAGATTGTCTTTGGAAGGGTGTTCCCAGGCCTTCTTAGGGAGAAATTAATGCAGGAAGGGGCTGTGGTGGTGAGTCTGGAGTTGCGGGGGGAGTGATGCTTAGTACGCAGTTGCACTGAAAGAGAGAAGAGAGGAACATGGGCAGAGAGAAGCCCAAGGCCTGAGGAATGGAGGAGCATACTCCACTGACAGGCCTCCCCTTCCCCTTGGGGTTCCAGTATGTCTAAGGGCCTGAGACTTGGCCACAGTCGGCCAGGCCTTGAATCCCAGCCCAGCCATTGTCTGGCTCTGTGCCTCTTTGCTCCAGGGCCCTCTTTGGCAAAATGGGGATGATGTTAGTATTTGAGGGTCACTGAATTAACATTTTGGCTGAATGGACTGTTTTAAAACCAGGATTTGTCCAAGGCTAAAACTAAGTATCAACATCATAGAAGGAATCTCTGGGATATAAAAAGTAAGAATAGCCCTGGCTTGGTGGCTCAATTGGTTGGAATGTCATCCCGTACACCAAAAAGGTGGCAGGCAAGTTTGATTCCCAATCAGGGCATATAGCTAGGTTGTGGGTTCGATCCCTGGTTGGGGCAAGTATGGGAGGCAACTGGTCGATGTTTCTCACATCCATATTTCTTTCTCTTTTTCCCTTTCTCTCTCTAAAAAAAAATTAATAAAAACATATCCTTGGGTGAGGATTTTAAAAAAAGAAAACAGAGAAATAATAAATGTCATAAAAAATAATGTACAATATTATTAAAATTTTATTAAGATGTTTGGTGGCCAAAAAATTTAAACCAATATTTTAATAAGTGGCTTTTCTTGCAGTATTTAGAAATATTTTTATAGGAAATGATTGAATGGTATAGTCAGGGGAAACCAGAAATGCTTAAACAAAAGTAATTAGTACATCAACTTCAGTTCTTAATGCAAGCTTTGAATTTACATGGCTATCAATTTCCTTTGCAAAGATTTACATATCATTTCAACAGAATTGCCAGTTTGTGTGAGTTCCTAATCAAATGACTATCAACAGGATGATATATACATGTATACACACACACACACACACACACACAATTTATATATGTAGGAATTTATATACATTTGATCCTTCAACAACACGGGGGTTAGAGGCCCTGATTCCCGTGCAGAAAAAATCCAGGTATAACTTTTGCCCAGCTGGTGTTGCTCAGTGGTTGAGCATTGACCTATGAACCAAGAAGTCATCAGTTCAATTCCCAGTCAGGGCATATGCCCAGGTTGGGGGCTTGATTCCCAGTGGGGGTGTGCAGGAGGTCGATGTTTCTGTCTCTCTATCCCTCTCCCTTCCTCTCTCTAAACAATCATTAAAATTAAAAAAAACCATATTTAAAAAAAAAATCCAGGTATAACTTTTGACTCCCCCAAAACTTAACTACAGTTGGCCCTTCGCAATTGCGGGTTGTATTGCGAAAATACTGTTTTCACCCTGTGGTTGGTTGACTCCTCAGATGGAAAACCTACAGATACAAAGGGCCAGCTGTATTTATTTTTAAAAATCCGCGTGTAAGTGGACTTGCACAGTTCCAACCTGTATTGTTCAACGCTCAAATGTATATATACAAGGTGGGGCAAAAGTAGGTTTACAGTTGTTCGTGCGGAAAATAATACAATAATTAATAAATAACAATACAAGAATAAACTGTTTCACATACTCACAACTGTAAATCTACTTGTACCCCACCCTGTATGTGTATAAATTAATTTAACTTTTTATTTTGGAGTAATTTCAGACACAGAAAAAAATGTGAAATAGTATGAAGAATTCCCATGTAATTTTCTCTAGATTTCCCAAAATGTTAACATTGGCTGTATTTTCTTTATCTTTCTGTCCTATAACTTTTGAGAATAAGTTGCAGATACAATGCCCCTTTACTCTTAGATAACTTCATGTGCATGTTTGTTGTTTTTTTTAATTATGTTTGGGTTTTTTATTTTTTATTTATTGAATTTATTGAGGTTCCATTGGTTAATAAAACTATACAGGTTTCAGGTGTACAATTCTATAATACATCATCTGTATATATTGTGTGTTCACTACCCCAAGTCAGGTCTCCTTCCATCACCATTTATCCCACTTTTACCCTCTTTGACCTTCCCCCACACCCATGTGTATATTCTAAAACCAAAGATATTTGTTTTTATTATTATCAATTTAAGGTAAAGAGAGAGAGAGAGAAACATCAATATCAATGTGAGAGAGAAACATCTGTTGCTTGCCTCCACTTGCTCCCGGACCTGGGATTGAACCTGCAGCTTCGGTATATGCCCTGACCAAGGATCAAAACCGCCACCTCTTGGGGTATGGAACCATGCTCCAACCAACTGAGCCACACCAGCCATGGCTAAAACCAAGAATATTTACCGCAATATAGTTGTACAGTCAGGAAATTAACACAGAGTAATCCTATTGTCTCATCTACATACCTTATTCAGATTTTGCCATTGTCTTCCTTTTGTAGCAAAAGAAAACATTAAAAAATTTTTGGTCCGCCCTGGCCAGCATGGCTCAGTGGTTAGAGTGTAGACCTGTGCCCTTGAAGGTCAAGAGTACGATTCCTGGGTAAGGGCATGTGCCTGGGTTGCAGGTTCAATCCAAGCCCCAGGGCCCATGCAGAAGGCAACCGGTTGATCTGTCTGTCACATTGATGTTTCTCTCTCCTCTCTCTCTCCCCTTCCCCCCTCCTCCCCTCCCCTCTCTCTAAAAAATCAATGGAAAAAATATCCTCACTCCTCGAGGGTATTTTTAAATAAATAAAAAAATTGGTGTGGGGGGAGGTCCAGGATGAGTCCAGGGTCACGGGTTACACTTCGTTGTCTCTTTAGTCTCCTTCCGTCCAGAATAGTTTTCAGTCAGCATAATGTCTCCTATGTTCTTGACTTTTGAAGATTACAAGCTATTTTGTAAAGGACCTTGAATTCTGCTTTTTTCAGAAGGTTCTTCATGAGCAGATTCTGGTTGTGTATTTTGGGCTAGAACACTGCATAGTTGATGAGGTGTTTCGATGTACTGCTCTGTGCTTCTCTGGAGGAGCCATC
The DNA here is from genome assembly GCF_054644295.1 of Miniopterus natalensis. Classification (NCBI taxonomy): domain Eukaryota; kingdom Metazoa; phylum Chordata; class Mammalia; order Chiroptera; family Miniopteridae; genus Miniopterus; species Miniopterus natalensis. The sequence continues at coordinate 48,531,009 of NC_142093.1, forward strand.
TGTTTTCCCATTACAGGTGATGTTCATTTTGATCACTTGGTTAAAGTGACATCTGCCAGGTTTCTGCAAGAAAGTTATTATTTTTTCCTCTTTGTAATTAGTAAGTATCTGTGGGGAGGTCCTTTGTGACTATACTAATTTCCCATTTCTGACCAACCTTGCACCCACTGGTTTTATTATTAAGTGGTGTTTCTTGCCAGAAACAATTATTTCTGTGGTACTGGCCAAATTGATGAGCAAATTTTTAAAGTTTGACGTTGTAGTGCAGGAACAGTTACCTTTCAGTGCTATATAAGTTGCTAGATTGTTTCTCTGACACTTTATAGTATATTTGTGAATATTAAATAAGATGAAGGAACAAAATATTTTTGGTCCCTCATTTTTTTATAAAAGTTTATTTTCATAGTTTTTTTTATAGTCTTTATTATGTATGGATCAAAGATGATTTATCACAGAATTATGGTACATCTTTGAAATACTGAGGTAGCAATGGACATACTGCTCTGCACTGTAAATAGGATGTAAACTTCCTAGTTAGGTTTTTAGTTTTTTATCTGATGCCTCCTGTGGAGTTTCTCACTGTCTGTATTTTGTTAAATGCAACCCCAAGAAGTCTTTCAACATGTTTTTCTATCCCCTGTAGTTCTTGAAAAGTGTTAGCTGGATTAGATTTTTGATCAAGCTTCAGGATTCTGTCTTTCTCTCTCCTTTTAAATTTATTTTTGCAAGACTCTTTCATTGATGTCATTCTTACATCATGAGACACTTAATGTCTGGTTGTCTCTGTGGTATTAGCAGCCAGTGATGATCACCACCCACAACCATTACTTCATTAGCAGTTTCAAAAATGGTGATAGTCTATTTGTATCATTGCTTTCTCATGTGTCAGCTGTAATATTTTTTAAAAGAGAAACTGCCCCTTATGAACCATTAGTTACCTTTGATCAGAAGTCAGCAAACTAAGATCCATGGACTAAATCCAACTCATTACTTATTTTTGTAAATAAAGTTTTATTAGAACACAGCCTTCACATTCATTTGCATATTGCCTGTGGCTGCTTTGGCACTACAAGGGCAAAGTTGAGTAGTTGTGATGAGGCCATAAGTGGCCTACAGAGTTGAAAAGATCTGACACTTTATAGGAAAAGTTTTCTGACCTCTGCTCTAGATCACTTGGAAAAAGCAATTTAAACGCATGATTCTTTCCCTTTATTTATTTACAAGTTTTCAGTTGGTTTTCTATTACCCTGCAAAGGTAACCAATGAAATTATTTTTTAAAGTATCATTGTAAATTCCTGTGTTTAAATCTATTCAGTGTATTTAAATGCATTTATATTATTATCCTTATTGATATTCAGATTGCCGCATCCTTAGTAGTCAGTGGAAACCTCTTCAAGTCCTCGTGTCTTCGATGCTTCCCTGCCTCCTGGAATGGCAGGATGTTCCAGGATCTTTTTGTGCGTTTCCTGTCCCAGACCTGGAGCCAGCCATTTCTAGAAGGAGCTCTGATTCCTTTTTTAGTGAAATATGTTACTTAGAAACCATAGTCTGAATGCTAGGGGTGCATGTACAGCTCCTAAATGTTATTCTGTTACTGTTAGGAGTTCACCAAGCAATTCCATAGAGTTTAGAAGTACAGTTGACCCTTGAACCACACAAGTCTGGACTGAGAGGGTCTACGTATTTATATGCAGACCCGCAAATAGGTAGACCTGTGCAGTTCAAACTCGAGGTGTTCAAGAGTTAACTGTAGAATGTAATATGCCTATTGTAATTTTTAAAATTTTTTATTTATTGATTTTAGACAGAGAGACATCTATTTGTTCTACTTATTTACTTCCCCATTGGTTGATTCTTGTTTGTGCCCTGACTGGGGATCGAATCAGCACCTTGGCCTGTCTGGACGATGCTCTAGCCAACTGAACTACCGGGCCAGGGCGCCTATTGAAATTTAAAAACATTTCATAAACACTTACTTGCTCTAAAAGTATATAATGTTCTCTTTTTAAATGTACTTTTAACATTAGTAACCCTGTTAATTAATCCTATTTATTTAATAATTGTAGCAGTACATTACAATTGCTTTCTGTACCCCGGCCATTATGGGCTCAGTTGGTTGGAGCATTGTCCTCTGCACCAGAAGTTTGCGGGTTCGATTCCCAGTCAGGGCACTTACCTGGGTTTCGGGTTTGATCCTCAGTCAGAGAGCGTGTGGGAGGCAACCGAGCCATGTATCCCTCTTACATCGATGTGTGTGTCTCTCATTCCCTTCGTTCTTTCCTCCCTCTAAAATTAAATAAATGTACTCTTTTTTGTTTGTTTTTGTTACTCTTCACCGAAGGATATTTTTTCCATTGATTTTTAGAGAGCGTGAAAGGGAGGGTGGGAGGGAATCGAACCCAGACCCTTTGGTGCGCAGGCCAATGCTCTAACCACCGAGCACACCAGCCAGGGCTAAATGTACTCTTAATATTAGTAACCTTGTTAGTGAATCCTATTTATTTAATAATTGTAGCTGTACATTACAATTGCTTTCTATATAAAATTAATGTCTTGCATGCTTATATTTTATTCTTTCAATTAAAATGCAGATATATACTTCTGCCAACTGATAGCATTTCAGCAGATAAAGCTCATAAGGAGATTTCCACTGAAGATACATGTAGAATGCTTCCCTATTTTTGAAAGGGCATGTTCAGATCATTACAGCAAATCAGACGTGCTTCATTTCCTTACTTCTCACACGGTTCCATTAAGTAGATAAGTTGGTCACCTCTGTGACCACATGGTGATCGAACAGGCAGAAGTCCAGGCCCTCTCAAGACTGAACCCATAGCTGAGTAACAGATTTCCACTGAATGCTGAGTCAGAGGCCATATTTTGATATATCCCTAGGACCTATCTCATAGTTGCAAGGACTAAATAAGGTCGTACACAAGCATGTAGAACAGCGCCTAGCACACAGTAAGGCCTTTGTTAAGGGAAAGTTCTTACTAGCTTTGGCCCTGGGTTTTCAGGATGTCCCTAGCCCCTATAAAGTTCAGTCTTTACACTCTACCATTCCCTGGGCACTTGCTTATATTCAGTTTTGGATTTCTGGTTCTCTAGGACCCATACTCTTAAGGACCCTGACTGTCATATTTTCCTTTTGCTTACTGTCACCCCTGGCACAGTCCCTTGCACATGTATGAATATTTGTTATTTTTTATTTACATTCCCCTCTTTTATGCATAGTATGTAATAAACAGGAAAAACCTGTCTTCCTCTTGGACATTTTTAGGCTAACAAGGGAAATTGTTGTTCATGTCTAGTCTCTTTCAGGTATAATCTTTGATACATTCATCATTGATAGCTGATCATTTTTGTCTTACTTCCTATGAACGTGTTCTCGGTTCATCCCAGTATTGAGGCTTGTGCCTCCTTTTAAAAATACAGCAGATGTCTGTGCTCGAGGTACAACTTTGAGTCTGGCTCACTAGTTTGTAGCTGGGGACTTGACTTCATCTGTGATACTGCGAGATGTGGACGCCATATGTTTTTACAGGCCTGTGCCAAGGAAAATACTTTCGATTACATTAGCAACTCCAAGGTATTTTGGCTGTTCTGAGAGGACACATGATAGTTTTCCAGTTATACGAACAAGAGCTTTTGTTTTATACAGAAGTTTCTTATAGGCTATGAGAACAATAGTGCCTCTATCAGCGTTTCTCAGAGTAACATCCTTGGGATGTTAATAGATAGGACATCCCAGGCTCCATTTCTGCAGGGCTTCTCGAGCCTTTAGCGTGCCAACATGCACCGGGAATCTCTCAGAGGGGAGCATACTGTGCAGGATTCTTTGGACTTATTGACCAAGGCTTTCCCTGTGTTTAGAACACTACCCTCCCCCCCTCCCCCTACCCCATACAGAAGTCTCTCTTTACACTCCCTGCCCCCCAGCTTAGAGGCAGTTTCCTGCTGCAAATTCTCAGCTCCCTGTCCGTGAGCACGTTTCACTGCTGGTAAATACGTGACCTAGTGATTACCTGATACACACTCTGTTTCCTCTAGATCCTAAACTCGCTGAAGAAGTCAGGGAGAGGGTCTGTTTTGTTCTCTATTGTATTCTCAGCACCAGGCATATGGAAGGTCCTCAATAAATATTTGTTGGATGAATGAAGGAACCCTAGAACCCTTTATGTCCAAGTAGTGCTCCGCAAAACCCCCTTGGGAACTGTAGATTTATCTATGGCACTGCCCTACTCTTGGTACTTTGTTGTCATTTTTTTTTCAATGCGAATAATTAATATTCTGTAGGTCTTCATAATTCTACTTAATTTACTCAGGGCATCCAGCTAGAAGGGACCTGTCAGTGTATTTAAAGATAAAGATGAGGCTCAGTGCTTGAAGTAGCTCATCTTAGTGGTCCACAGTGAATCAGCCGGTATTAGGACCTTAGTTTCCTGATACCTGTCTTAGGGCCTATTACCCAGAGGCCCTGCTGTAGCCCATTTTACATCAATAGGAACTAGTGTTTGAGACTGTTGGGGGCGGGGGAAATCAGATGCCCCTTTGTACACTAATTAACGCAGGCAGAACAAAAGGCCTAGCGTGGTTTTCAAGTTCAAGTTTGGCTCATGTGGTCCTCAGTGAAGATTATGATCTGGATAAATTAAAAACAAATGTGAAAGAAGTCATAATGAGGTAGAAAGGGAGTTCAGGATTCTTATTTTTAAAAGCTCGAGGTAAACAGAACTCTCTTTTAAAGCAAACGTTCATCTCACCTCCTCCACTTTACCTCTGTGTTTTCTTTTTATGATGACTCTTCATTTTTAATTAAATTAGCAGGGTGGATAGATATGGACCTATGGTGTTATGTCAGTGTGCACAAGCCTTGTTCACCAAGCTACTAGCTCTCCTGGACTGGGAAAATAGTCAAATCCGCTAACCCGTTTGGCAAAATACTCTCTTAGGAATGACCCCCAGTGGCCTGCTGCCCAAGGCGGCTCCCTCTTCCTCAGGCGTGCTCCAGGCGAGTGTTCGAGTGTTGGGGAGGGAGCACACAGAACCCCCCTGTGTTCTCCCCGGGGCCGAGTTCCCCAGCACATTCTTGACTGGAGTTGGGAGCCCGGGGCCTGGCAGGTTTAGGCACTAAATGGGACTCTGTATGTATAAGCCAAATTAAGCCTGCAGGCAGTCTTTACGAGCACAGTAACCGTTTTACAGATGTAAGGAAGCTCAAAAGTACTGTGTGTGTTTGTAGTCTCAATCCCTGTAAAGTTTCCATGAGCGCATTGCAAGGGCTCTGTACACAGAAATTTAGTGCCTCTGTTCTCAGTCTGCTTACCTCTTCACTGTCAAAGGACACATCGTATTATTCCATATGTGTGTCTATTTTTTTTTTAAAACAAGGGACCTTAGAGATACTAGTTGGATTTTAGTTACAGTTGAGGAAACAGGCCCAGAAAGGCGAAGAGAATTCCTAACATCACTGAGCTAGTGAGAAACACAGCAGGACTCGTACCCGAGTCTCTTCTCTCTGAACAGGATTTTTTGCAGTGATAACAATTTTATTCTTTTGAGTGTTTGTGTCCCACAGGAGTGTTGTGTACACTAACTCATTTCATCCTCAGAATGACCTGCAGGTGGAACTGCGGTTATTCCTGCTTTATTCTAGAGGACGTCAAGGTGCAGAGAGCTCAGCATCCTTGCCCAAGTCCACTCAGCTGTCCAGGGCAGTGACAGACTCAGAACCCTGATTCGCCCAGCTCCTGCCACCTTCCCCTGGGCCACGCTGACGGCTTGTGTGAGCTTGAGGGACGTGGCCTATACAGGCGAAGGTGTTGAACTAGGTGACCCGGAGATTCCTTTCAGTGGTTGTGTTCTGAGGTTCCACTTTGGAAGTGGTTGATAATGCTGAACTTTGTCTCTAAGAAACCCAGCTCCCCAGAATCTGCAGTTCCCAGTCCTACTGCCCTCTGCTGGGTCCCTGGCACCTGCTGAGGAGGCCTCTGGTGGAGAGTAGGAACTGTGGTGGCAAATCAGCCTGCATGGGCCCGCGGGGGGGGGGGGGGCTGGAGGGGGGCCTGATGGAAGAGACCCCCATTGGCTTTTCTGCCTTTGCCTCCTTCCCTTCTCAGGGGAGGTCTTGGGGTTAGTAAGAGGTGAGGGGCAATTAGTGGTAATTGCTCATCATTTGTGCAGACTGCAGGCATGGAGGACCCAGAGGAAAGGGAACATTCCTTGGGAAGGAGGGAAGGTGGAGAGTCTTAAGGAGATCAGCTTTAGATACTTCCAGGTATAAACAAGGAACCAGCCCCTCAGCTGTGGAAGCTAAGCGCTGGCTACCTGAGCGGAAGGCAGGGATAGCAGCTGGGCGAGCTGCTGGGAAGCGAGGTGAGGTGTGGCCCACGACATCGGCCAGAGCCACCCTCAGCCTCGTCCGGGACTCCTGCTCCTGGAGCCAAACCCAAGGCACTCACCCACGGACACATTTCATTGGCTCCCTGTCCCCTCTGGAGTGGGCACTTTAGGACACAGGCGATCCTTTCCCCTCTGCCTGAAACCCCTCTGTCCTTTTGAGTTTGGTGTCCAGGAGACCATTAAAACCCATCCACAGCTTTGAGGTTCCAACTTTCCCATGCACTGTTTTAGCACTTTTTAGATGTATTTCATTGTGGGGAGATAGGAGCCTGTTGAGAAATAGTGTCTGACCAAATCTTTTACTGAGAGAGGTTTGCAGGCAGAGAGAAAGCCCACATTCTAAGTCCTGAGAAAGACTGTGTTTGAAGTACCAAAATCACTATAGTTGAGGCTAGATTAGTTTTGGGGGATGATAAAGTTTCCTGTCTATTTTTGGGGGGGAAAATTCTAGGGTTTTCTGCTATAGATGTATCTTTTATCTACGTGTCCCTCTTTAATAAAATGTTATTATGCTTCTCTGTAAGTGGATAATTGAGCAGAATGCTAATTTATCTCCGGGTCGGGCTGCAGGAAGGCTCTTTGGAAATGGTCCAGAACTAAATAGCCACAGCTCACCTGCAGAAGGGCCTCCTGGCACCGAGACGGGCCGGAGGCCCTGCCACGCCTTTCCCACTGTCCTTAGAAGGTTGGTCGCACCCTAACAAAGGTCTCCGTTATGGGCGCACTGGGCCTTTAAATCCGACTGTGTTTCCATCTGTGGTACAGAGTGTCTTCCCTTAGGCAAGTTTCTGTCTCGAGTTGGCTGTGAGGATGTGGAAGTACAATCGGGCTTTGTGGCAGAGGAGGGCTTTGCAGCTCCCTGGAAGGTGGGGTTCAGCCTTGTATAAATAAATAGCAGCAGGCCCTAGCTTCAGGAAAAGGGGATTCCTGGAATGAGAGAGACTGGCGCTCAAGACAGGAAACTCTTCCTGGCTTTTCTGCAGCCTCTGCAGCTTCTTCTAGCCCTGTTGTCCTTCCGCGTGGCCTACGGGAAAGCCTGCCCTTCTCCTTGGAGCTGCCCTGGACCAGAGTGACCCTCGGGGACCTGGTCTGCACCCTGTTGTCATCCACGGAGACACGCTTTGCCCCTTGTGAGGCACATCCCGAGCTTGGCTGCTCTGGTCACTCAGGAAACAGTCAGGCAGACACCCCCCCCTTGGCTTCTCTCTAGTCCTTACGTGTTGGTCACTGTCTGCTGCCCAGGGGTGTCCTCTTCACAACGAATCTGGGGACCCTGAGGGGCATCTGCAGGTCTCTGGAAGAGCTGGTGCGGGGTGAAGAGAGACAGGTGCGACCATTCCTACCGCCTTCCATACCCTGCCTGCCCCTGGCTGGTTTGGGGTGTGGGCCCCTTGACATCAGACATGGGAGGAGCCCGAAGAAACTAAAGATCACATTCAGGCCTTGTTGGCCCGACGCCGGTGGAAGCCTCGATGAAGGGGGTGCCAAGGGAGAAGTGTGACATCTGGCTCTTCAAGGCCCCCTCGCAGCAGGCCTGGTCCTGAACCAAATATCCTGCTGGTCGCACCGCCCTGGCAGCCCCCCCTGCCATGCCCCCCAGTTTCCTGTGTCCCTCGCCGGGTCCTTGTTTGCTCTCTCTCCATCGCTGCGTAGGGGCCCAGCTTCCTCCCACAGCATCTCGGTACCTTGGCTCACTCCTTCCAGCAGCTCTGACTGATGGCTGCTTGGTTCCCTGGGTTTCAGAGCCCCTTGGCTGGAGGAGAGCTTTGCCCGGTGAGCCCAGGTGGAGCCCCGGGACACTGTCACATTGTCCGAGGGAGGAAGGGCGTTAGCCGCCATGTCCTATCTCCTGAGAGCACTTTTCTCCTTCTACCTAAAGACTTTGTTGTTGATTTTTTTTTTAATCTAAAAAAATTAACATACAGAAAAATGGACTCCCTTTGGTGCATGGTTTTATATAAGAGGTTTAACATACAGATCTGTGTAACCGCCAGTACAGTCCCAAGTCCCCCAAATCCCTGGTGCCACCTGTCTGTGGTCATGCCCTTCCTCCCACCTCTTTTCTCCCCTGGTGACAAGGCTCTGTCCTCCAACTCTCCCCAAGGACTCGTCAGCCACATTTTGTGCATCTTCCCAGAAATTTTTATTGGTACCTATTAGCGTAAGATAAAAACAAAAATCAAGCCCACCTAAAAGCCTCCCGCCATCGTTTGTCCTGATCCTAACTGTGCTGAGCTCTGACACCTCAGAGCTCCTTCCGTATGGACGGGTCAGTGTTAACTCACCCAGAGTTCTTCCTCTCCATCCCCTCAGCCGTGTTTCCAGTCCCATATTTTTATCTTTTTTATCCCTGTTTTCCTGCTCATAGTGAAATGCTTCCCTTAGCCCAGTGCTTCGAAATTATGCGTTATACGAAGACACAGATGAATTCTGTTTCAAGGAATGCTGTCTGTAATAATAACCCTAAGCTGGAGGTTGCCCAGGGGAGAAAGATGGGTTGAAGAAAAGTGCACAGGAAAATCTTGACAATGGATTTAAGCCCATCTTTTAAAGTTGTGGTATATCTTTAAAAAAAAAAAAAAAAAGTCAAGAGGCTTAATTTTGTTCCAATAGATCATTTGCAAACCTCAGCGAGAACCCACAAATCATTCCTGTTTAATTGGAATAAGACAAGGGATGACTGTCGAGATCTGACTGGGCTCCTTGCTGGGGTGGAAGAATTAGGTCCACAGATGTGGGATCCATCAGCCCACAAATGTATGAATGCCCCCACTGGGCTGTCTTTGGGACATGTGTCCCTTTAGCTAAGGATTTACCATCCACCTTGCCCTGGGGGGGAAAAAAATCTACTTCCCCTGCCCACTCCCTCCTGAGCACTGTAACTGCTTCAACCCAGGAGAGAGATTTTTCTCATTTAATGAAGTGTTGACTCTGGAGCCTCCAAGATAAGTTGCAGTTGCCCAGTTTTTCTGGTAAATTTTCAGATTCTCTGGTGGTTTGGAGGCATGAATGAACTCAAGATATTTTTTTTTAGGGCAAAGTCTATAAAATGTGATTTGGGTACTTGGTTTTCGGTGTCAGAACTTGAAGTGATTGGCCCTTGTGAGCAGGGAACAGAAGTCAGTCTGTAGGCTGTAGTTTTCTCGAAGGTGAGAAGCTGGGTTCTGAGCTGGGAGAGCGGGGAGGTGCACCCCGGGGTGGGGGGGCCTGGTTCGCCCCTCGTGCCTCCTGGGAGCAGATCCTTGACTTAAGAGGAAGGGAATGAGGGCACAGGCAGTGTGCAGGGGATGAATACGCCCCCGTGGTTTCCGTCTTCCGTCTGCAGAGCAGATTAATTCGTGAAACACAGGGGACATGGAAGAAGTCCCTATTTGTACCCTTGCATGGACTCAGTCCGTGTGAAAGGGTGAGAATGATTTTCTACACTGTGGGCTGAGGATTTGTGGTGATTAACTTGTGGTAGGGCCTGCACTCTGAGGGTGGCCCCCTTAGCTAGGTTGGTCCCAGGATCCTGGTCTTAGAACAAAAGCCAGAGCTGGAAGAGGGGCTAGGCCTGGCTGGGTCCTTAGAGGGAGAAAGAACTTAGGTTCTTGGTGGTCCACATACTGGTGTGGGAGCCGGGTGAGGAGCCCCACATGGGAGATGGAGACTGAGGGTCTCATTAGGTAGGCCCGGCAAGGCCAGCCAGTGGTGGACCACCAACCTGGCAGAGTGCCCTCAGAAACAGAGATTTGGAGATAAAAACTGGAGGTACCCCAGAGGTTGAGAATTACCCATCATAATAACCTGGACCATGTTTTTTGTGGGTTGTTTTTTTAGTGCACATGCCTGACCCCTGGGGCCTAGAGCATTATTAAAATATCCCTTTTAAAAGTTGGAGCATAGCCCTAGCCCGTTTGGCTCAGTAGTTAGAGCGTTGGCCCGTGGACTGAAGGGTCCCAGGTTTGATTCTGGCCGGGATCGGGGTGCGTGGGGAAGGCAACCAATCAATGTGGCTCTCTCTCTGTCTGCCCCCCTTTCTGAAAAGCAATGGAAGAAGAAAAACAAGTTGGAGCATAGCTAGGATTTAGACCCTGCTCCCCCACTCTGGACCCTGCCTCGGGCAGCAGCAGTGGGGTCTGGAGGCTGCTCTGCAGATACAGGCAGAAGCCAGCCCCAGCTGGAAGGGCAGAGAACAGCATGGGGACACGGCCTTACCCAAACCAGACCACCCCTTGTTAAATACCAGATTCACCGAATAGCGGTTCTCACGTTTTCTTGGTCTCTGCAGACGTATCATCTCTATTTCTAGCTGAGCAAAATCATTTCAGTCCCATCACAGATCAAGCCTTCTCATACTCATGGAAGACATTCTTGTTTCACCTTCTGTTACCTTGTGGGGTGGCAGCTTGGCTCCCTGCTCCCATATGTACCTCCCGTGTGGTACTTTTCACTTTAACAGCTGTCAGCTTGTTTCTGGAATGAGACTGTGCTTCTGGAGGTCTAGGTATTTGTTTCTGGTTCATCTTTGAGTTCCCTGGCATGTAGGAGCTTTGTAACCAAAGCTTATTGAATTGGTTTTGTAATGAAAGGGAGAAAGGCATTTTTTACTCTGTCCCCTCGTTGCCACCATCCCCCCGTTCATCAGAATTACTCCTCCACTCATACCCAATAAAGGCCACTGTAGACTGGACCTGTAAGAAACCAGACTGAGGCACAGTCCAGCACGCTCCTGAGAACCACTAAGATAAACACAAAATGCACTCTCGCCGAATTCTGAAAAGGCAGGGCCCTCAAAGGCCAGAGGGTCCAGTGGCTCTCAACCCTGGCTGCACATTAGAATCATCTGGGGAGCTTTTAAAAAATGCTCATGCCCAGCCCCCACCCCCAGAGATTTTGATCCAGCTGGTCTGGGGTGGGGCGCAGGCTTGGGTGGAATTTTCTTAAAGCTCCCCAGGGGCTTCTTGATATGCAGCCAAGTTTGTGAACCACTGCTCTAGTCCAGAGCTCCTAGCTGAACGTTTGAATGAAAGGATTAAAACTGGCCCTGCCTGGTGAGGTGTTGGCCCCCCAGCGAGACCATGGGCTAGTGGTAGAGTCGCCAACAGTGCACCTTGGATTCTCTAATCCCCTCCATCATCCAGTTCTGTCATCTAACAGAATTGGCCTTTGACCATCCCTTTCTGCCCTGAGGCCAGAGGCAGACTGAACAGAATCTAATTTTAAACTGATTAGTGGAAAACGAAGAGACAGAGTGTGATGGACTGTGAATTAAGATCTCCTTTTTTCAGGCCATGTGTCTGACTTTGAATATTGTATTAATTTGTTAAGGCTGCTGTAACGAAGTACCACAGGTTGAGTAGCTTAAATAACAGAAATGTATTGTCTCACAGTCTGGAGACTAGAAGTCTGAAACCAAGGTGTTGTTGGCAAGGGCTGGTTCCTTCTGAGGGCTGTGGGGGAAGGATCTGTTCCAGGCCCCTCTCCTTGGCTTATAGAGGAGTCTTCTCGTGTCTCTTCACATCTGCTTTCCTCTGGGTGTGTCTGTGTCCAAGTTTCCCCCTTCCATAAGGACACCAGTCATTCGATTAGGGCCCACCTGATGATCTCATTTTAACTTGATTTCCTCTGTAAAGATCCTGTCTCTAAATCAGGTCAAATCTGAGGGCTGGGGGTTAGGACTTCCACATATTTTGGGGGGCAGATGCCTTTTACTAATGCCGTCCAAGCTCTCCACCTTAATGGGTGGGGCCACATGTCTGTTTTTTCTTTACCCGCACTCTCACCAGCAGATCACTCAGACACGGGACCCAGGTCTGGTTTCTCATCAGCAGGCAGCACTAACTTGCTCCCACGCTGGGTTATATTCCCTGATTCTGGTTACACTTGGAGGAGGGTGGTTTACATTCAGGCTCCCCCAGAGATGGAGATACTCCCCTGATTTCCTCACAGTAGCAGGAGCAGATGAGAGGCTGAAAGGAGAGGTAAGCTACCAGATGGGGCTCCCCTGCCCAAGATAAAGGCCTGAGTCAGGCTCTGATGTTAAATATCTGTTCGAGTGGATTTGTGAAAACGGATTCGGGGGCTGGTGGTGGGTGAGGGCGCACCTGTGGAATGTATGTAACCATTGGTAAGTGGGAGGGAGGGACACAGTACGGAGAGGAAGCCGTGTTTCAATCCCAAGGAAGTTGTATCTCAGCTGCTCACTCCAGAGTTTTTCACGTGAGTTGACCCACAGACAATTCAGGGGGCTCCAAAAACTTAGACTGAAAAAATCATGTTTAAATTTCACTAACTGAAATTTCGCATTTCCTTTGATGATGAATGTAGACTGCAAACCGTACTGTATTAGCAGTACCTGTGACGGCCACCAGTAGGAATGGCTGAGATTTTTTTTCTTCTTTTACAACACTTTAAACGTCATCGTAGATGTCTCAAAGTATTATTATCCTCATCACTACTTCAAAATTAAGGTGCATATCACCCTGGCTGGTGTGGCTAAATGGTTAGAGTGTCACCCCGCACACCAAAGGGCCCTGGGTTCAATTTCCAGTCAAGGCCAGGTACCTGGGTTTTGGGTTCGCTTCCTGCCCCCAGTCAGGGTGTGTGTGGGAGGCAACCAGTCAGTGTGTCTCTCTCACATCAAGGTTTCTCTCTCTCTCTTCCCCCACCCCCTTTCTTTCCCCCTCCCTCCCTTCCACTCTCTCTGAAAAAGCAATGGAAAAAATATCCTCAGGTAAGGATTAACAAAAAACAAAACAAAATTAAGGTGCTTATGAAACCTACTGCTAGGTCTTTTTTTTTCCTTTTTTCTTTTTTTTTTTTTTTTTAATTTATTGATTTTGGAGAGAGAGAGAGAGAAACATCAATTTGTTGTTCCACTTATTTATGCATTCATTGGTTGATTCTTGTATGTTCCCTAACCAGGGATTGAACCTGCAACCTTGGCATATCCGGATAATGCTCCAGCCAACTGAGCGACCTGGCGAGGGCTGCTATCTCTTATTTAATATGTTAAATATTACCAGCGAAACATTTAAAAATATTTTGATAACAGCATTTTACTGTAATTGGTTTCCTTTGCAATGCTGTATGTTTAATTTGTGCACTTAATAGCATTCTGAGGATCCATAAGCTTTCCCAGGCTGCTAAGGGGGTCTGTGGCACTGAAGAGGAAGCCTTGGCTTGTTTTTGTAATAACCCTTTCCTGTCCCTGTCAATGGAGATAATTCTAGATTACAGTATTGACTTAGTTTGTGACAATCAGTGACTTAGTTAATATTGGTAACTTATATTTTGCCCCTTGGGTCTAAGCTGTGTGTCTGTCTGTCTGCACATGTATGTGTATGCATGTATGCATGTGTATGTGTGTAGGCATATGCATATGTATTCTCATTGACTTGCACTTGTCTTCTTTCCAAAGATGTCAAAGATTAGTAGGTAGACATTTTTAGGAGAAACCCAGCCTTAAACCTGCCCTTCCAGGCTTTTTGGGTTCTGCTTGGGAAAGCTGGTCCCCATTTTTGGCCAATCAGTTTCCAGTAAGTAGGGCTTCCAACAGGGACTTTTGACAGAATAACCACCTACTCCTCCCACAGCCAAATGCACTGGGACATGCTTTTCTTGGTCACTCTGGAAATGTGCAAGCTTTGCTCTGGTGCCTGAGCTGCCCATGTTAGAAGCAAAAGCTGGGCTCCGAGGACTCATTCCAGATGGCCTGGAAAAATGTGCCAGCTCCCAGGCCCTGGTGGGTGTGAAAATGATTGGGTTTATGAGTTTGGTTTTTTTTTGTTCTGTTTTGGTTTGCTTTTTACTTTTCTTTTGAAATAATTAGACTCACGGATAGTTGCAAAAATAGTACATAAGAGCCCTGGAGCCCTGGCCTGTGTGGCTCAGTTGGTTGAGTGTCATCCTGTGCACTGAAAGGTTGCTGGTTCGATTCCTGGTCAGGGCACATGCCCAGGTTTCAGGTTTGACCCCGGTTGGGGTGTGTGCCAGAGGCAACCAATCTGTTTCTCTCTCGCATCAATTGTTTCTCTCTTTCCCTCTCCCTTCCTCTCTCTCTAAAATCAATAAAACATATTTAGAGGGGGAAAAAAAAGAATCCTGGGAAATCTTCCCACAGTTGCCCACCTGGTGTCGTCTTGTATAGCTTCCAAAAACACTGTCATCTTATAACTTATAACACTTCTAGGAAGTCAGCCACTGCTCCCTTTCACTTCACACACCAAGTCTAAACTTACCGACCTCATTCTTAGGGGTTCCTACATCTGGCCTCAGCCAGTGAGATGAGCCCCATCATTCGACAGTCTGAACTGACTCCTTCCACTCATAGTGTGCATCTACCCTTCCAGACTCCACCGTGCAGCATCTGTCCCTCTTCTAACAGCATTGGCTTTGATGACCTGAACTCCAGATTAGCCCACTGTCACACTTTCTTCTTTGTGCACTTCACAATCAAACACAATTGGTTTGTTATATAATGGTATTGTCTTATCACTCCTGTATATTACTTATGATATGTAATTAATGAACAAGGCAGAGCATATTGTGCTCCCTTTTTGTTTCTGTGTGTAGGCCTTGTCTTCCTAACAAGGGGCAGGGCAGGGACCTTGTGCTATATTTTGTCCACACTGGGCACCCAGTGTGGCTGAGTACATGTGCCATCAGTACCAGCTGAGTGAAGGATTCAGCCAGTTTCCATCATGTAATGCCAGGCAGCTCCGGACCGGGTTCTCATTCTGCAGACTCTTCCACAGCAGACTGGAATTTATAACTACAGGCTCCCTGATTAATAGTTATTAGCCTGAAATGCAAGGGACTGGCAGTCAAGATAGTTTACTGAATGGTTAGGTTTTACCTGAGCATGAGATAGTCAGTTAAACTCACTTTGAGATAACTGAAAGATCAGAATTGAAGAAAAATAACAGTATTTTCTTGTAATTAAAAGTTGAGGTAGCTGAAACCTTTTCTAGAGCATAACAAGCTGGGCTTGAAAGATAAGTGTTTCAGAGAGAGGAAGATGAGATCCCAAGGGCCAAGAGTTCATTCTCTTGGGGGACTCCCTCAGCCAGTGAGAGGTGAAGTCTACCCTTTATCAAGTCTAGCATTTTCAACAAAGTTAGCAATCTGACTATAAGATTAAGGCATTTGGGGGGAATGTCATACATATTCATTAAAAGAAAATTGAGCCCGGCCCGCGTGGCTCGGGTTGAGCATCGAGCTATGATCCAGGAGATTGTGGTTCGATTCCCAGTCAGGGCACATGCCGGGGTTGCAGCTTGATCCCCAGCAGGGGGCGTGCAGGAGGCAGCCAATTAATGACTCTCATCATTGATGTTTCTATCTCTCTCCCTCTCCCTACCTCTCTCTGAAATCAATAGAAATATATTTTAAAAAAGAAAGAAAATTGAGCAACATAGAGAATTGAAATATTTTAAAAACGTAAGCAAATAACTCTGCTCATGATTTTAGTGCCAAATCATGGGTGGTTCCTGGATGCCATCAAGCCCTGTTCTAACACAAGCCAGGATTTCCTCTAAGAGTTACTTGGCTACTTTTGCCACTGCCTTCTTGCCACTTTCCAGACTTCCCTTCTTGTAAATGACAGAGTTCTCTCTGATTTGTTTTACCTCTCTGTCTGTAATTGGAATAGCTTCTCTTTCATGCAGGTCTTAGTACTGAATGTCTCTAGAAAGAACAGCTGTGCCCAGGAAACTTGCCCAGAGTGGAGCCTTGGAAATTCCTTTTTCTCCCTGTGTAGGAATCCTGCGCACAGTAGGTATGGAGGTAGCTCTTCTGCAGTTGCTCCCCGACGGGAGCCTCAGCAGGGGGACATGCAGGCAGCCTGTGGACAGAGAATTCCCTGGGATTTTCCCACCTAGGAACATTTCAGAAAATGCACACCTTGAAATTATTTTTGTTTGCATTTGCCAAAGGAATAGTGAGGCAGTTGGTTTTTCAGATTCTCTTTATTATGGGAAGGATTGTGTCAGAATGATGTGGCACAGTGGGGGGAGGGTTCCATTTTAAAATGCAGATTCCTGAACTTCACTCCTGGATGTTTTGATCCAGAAAGGCCAGGACTGGGAATCTGTAAGGGTCCCTGGGGTGACTCTGACTCCAGCAAGGCTTGGAAACCTTGTTCTAAGTGCTCCCAACTCATAGGGCCCGACAGTAGACTTTAATAAGTTCTGCCTCCGTCCAGAACCTTCCGAGCTTCTGCTGTGGGTGAACATCGGGGGTGCCAGGCCTCTCCATAGGGTCCAGATGAAGCAGCCATGCTTGTAGTTCAGAAATAGTTGCTGATCAGCAATTCCATGTGATTGGACCGATGGCAAGAGCCATGAACTGAGGCTGACCTGGGCTTGGGATCGAGCATCGCCTGTCTGCCAGCTTTGTAGCTTTGGCCAAGTCACTGGCCCTTTCCAGTTCTCCGTCTTGTCATCTGTAGAATATTGTCATCTGTAGATCAATAATCACCGCCAGATTATTGGAGATCACACATGTGGAGCATCTCTGGCCCTCAGTAGGCTGTTTTATCCTATTGGGGTAGCCTTCCCGTTTCCTCCCATCCCACTTCTCACTCTAACACACGTCCTTTATTACTGCTTGAGTCCTGGTAGTATCTTGGGGAGACCAGTTTCTCAGTCATCAGTGCTCCCGTGTGTTCTCCTGGACCGTCCAGCGAGGTGGGCAGTGCTGTCCCTCACAACCCACTAGAAATGTTTCCTCGATGTTGCCTCCAGAAGGCGGATCTTAGTCATGTACCCACCAGGAGACCCTGAGATACTTTTCTACCTCAGGGCACGCTCAGCTGTGCCCAGCAAGGTTCACCCAACAGGGTTGCATGACAGGCACCAGATAATGAATGGTGTTCCAGGAGCAAGGTACCGTTGAGGTAATGAGGTAATAGTCCTGTCACTCAGTGTGAAACCAGGGTTCTTGCTACCTTAGCTGACCTCCCCAAGACCCCTCTGGCCTCCGCTCCCTCACCTACTTTGTTGGATCCCTGTTTCTTGTTCCCAAGCCCACCTGGCTCTCACTCTCTTGTCTCAGGGCCTTTGCACTTGTCCTGTACTCCCTTCACCTGGAACATTCTTTCCCGTAACTGCACGGCCTGTTCCCTCCCCTCCGGTTTGATCTTCACTTCTGAAGCTCAGCCTTCCTTGCCCACACTATTTAAAATTTTAGCCCCAGCTGGTTTGGCTCAGTGGTCAGAGCTTCAGCCCTCCCACTGAAGGGTCCCGGGTTCAGTCTTGGCCAAGGGCACGTACCTCAGTTGCATGCTCGATCCTTGGCCCCTGTCGGGGTGCCTGCGGGAGGCAACCAATCAATGTGTCCCTCTCACATTGACGTTTCTCTATCTCTCTCTCTGCCCCCCCTTCCTCCCTCCCTCCTTCCCTTCCACTCTCTCTGAAAAGCAATGAAAAAAATACCCTCGGGCGAGGATTTTTTTAAAAACCAAAAAAACCCCACAATGGATATGTCTCCCTCACATCAATGTTTCTCTCTCTCCCTTCCAATCTCTCTGCAAAGGCAATGGAAAAAATATCCTTGAGGGAGGATTAAAAAAAAAGGAAAAAGGAAAATAAACTTGTAGCACCCTCTGCCCCAGCCCTCTCTATCCCCTATGTGATCCTCTAAATCCAAATTTGCCTACTTTCCCCACACAAACCTTGTTTCCAGAGAAAGATTAAACTCGCCAAATAAACCCTCCGTTCAGAAGGGAAATGAAGGTAACAGAGTTATCTCCTGCCCATCTTCTTCTGCTCAGTTTCGGCAGAGGGGCCTCACCCAGGTGCCTGCTTGGGACAGCTCTTCCTGAGCGGTGACACAAGTGCCGACTTGACTTGCGCAGCTGGGGGGAGGGGGGAGAGAGGAGGCGCCCGGCAGCAGGTAGGTGTTGCTGACAGACGGACGGTGAGCAGTGAGGCAGGAGACAGAAACAAGAAGGCCACCGTGCGGGGTATTCAGAAGCATTTCAGTGAGGGGCACGTGATTTTAATTATAATTAATGCTGCCCATTGATTGGTAGTCAAAACGGTGACCTTGGATTATTAACAAAGATTAAGTTGAATCAGATATACTTTCTGTGTGAAGATAGGGGACTGGCAAATATTTATTAAAAACTCCCATCAAGCCAGTTTTAAAAAAAACAACTTTACTGAGATGATTCCTATACGATAAAATTCATCCTTTTAAAGGTGCAAATCAGTGGTTTGTAGTCTATTCAGAGTTGTGCAGCCATAACTACTATATACATTTAGTACAGTTTCATCACCCTACAAGTGGTCACTCTCCATTCTCCCCTCCTCCCCACCTCTGGCAACCACTAATCTAATTTCTTTCTCTGTTCTGGACATTTCATATCAGAGGAATCAGGCGACATATGGTTGTCATGACTGGTTTCTTTCATGTAGTGTAATGTTTTCAAGGTTCATGCATGGTGTGGCATGGATCAGTACTTCATTGCTTTTTTACGGCTGAATAATATTCCATCCAAGGACTGTGCCACATTTTTTGTTTATCCATTCGTCTACTGACGAACATTTGGGGTTTTTCTACTTTTTGGCTACCACTTAGCCATTTCGAAATGTAAAGAAAAACTTGATGCTAATGGGGTTTCCTCACTCCTAAAATGGAGCCAGGGGCCTGGCCAGAGTGTTGCTCGGAGCTTCATCCCGTGCACCAGTAGGTGCCAGTTCGATTCCTGGTCATGGTACATACCTGGGTTTTGGGTTCAAGCCCCCCAGTTGGGGTGAGTACGGAAGGCAACCAATCCACGTTTCTCTCTCACATTGATCTCTCTCTCTTTCCCTCCCCCCCTTCCTTCCTCTCTCTCCCTTCCTCTCTCTAAGCAGGTCCTCAGGTGAAGATTAAAAATAAATAAATGAAATGGAGGCAGTGTTGCCACCTCCCAGGTGGGTGCGGGCCTCTGCAAAGGTGCAGACATCTCATCTCGCTGGTTGTTGTCCGCTCAGGAGGGGACCTTCCCCACTCCTGTGGCCTTTCGGCGCTGGTGTACAATGTGCGACTCTCCCAGCGTTCCTCTCCTCTGACCCGCGAGTCAGATCTGAGCTGTGTAGCTTCCCCGCGTCCCCCCAGCCTCCACTCCTGCCCCACTGGTTTCTTCACAGTCTGCTTCGAGACCTCCAGCTCCAGCTTGCTGTTTCTCCTGGGCACCCTGAACTGCCACAGTCACATCCTGTCCCTGCCCAGACCCACCTCCTCCTCGGGACCCTAATATTAGGCCAGCTCCTCAGGCCTTTTTGCAGTTATGACCTCAAACTGTTACCTGTGTGTAAGTGTATGTTTTCTTGTTTATAGGTGTGGTTTTCCTCCTTGGATGTTGCCTTGCCTTATGGCCTCAGCCAAACGAGAGCTGCGATATGACACAGACAGTGTCTTATAACATCCCTGAGCCCGGGCCCGCCCAGTGCAGCTCACAGTGGGCTCTCTGAGTGCAGGCTGGCTGGGGGTGTGGGAGTTCTGAGCCCTTTGCCATGTAACTAGAGAGGGTGGAATGTGTGAATGGAGGCACCTGCTCAGCTGTACAATGGCCTTCAGAGGAGGGATCAGGTTTAAATCATTTCCAATCCCGCTTTAACCTCCCATTGTTAATTCCTGAAAGTGCGTAGCTGAACTGGCTGAAAAATAACCTGAAGTTTGATCCAATGTTAAACCCTTGCTTTTCTTTCTGACCGTGCGCATCTGTGTCAGCCGGTGCCAGGCCTCCCTTCAGTGGGACCTTTGAGAACTCCCATTTCCTTCCCCACAGGTCACAGACTTGAGCCTTCCACGATAGGATTGGGGGGGTGGGGTTTGACTTGAGATAACCAAATCAATAGCAGTGAGGTACGCCCCATTCTTTGTCAGCTTGTCATTCTCTGTTTTCCAGATGGATCAGGTAGTCAGCATTAGCAGGTAACTTAGTTGAGTTTTTTTCACTGCTTCTCTGTTGTCTGTGTTCATTGTGTGCCGAGATAATAGTGACCAGAGAAAGAAGAAAATTAAAATAGGAAGCTGGGAAGGGCAGGAAGAGAATCTGTAGGCCAGTAAACAAAAGTTGGCTGTAACCCGAACCAGGATATGGAAGCGTGACCAAGTACTTTTGACTATCTCCGTGCAAGCCCTCAGCGTTTTCATTTTGCCTGGCTCACCTCCCTGTCTCACTGTTACCAGGCATGTTTAGGTCAGTCTTTTTTTTTTTCTTTTTTTTGGTGGGGGCTCCTTTGTTTCTGAAGAAAAAGACATAATCAGATGCATCTCTGAGAATTGGAGTTAGAGATTGGAAGGCTAGATGGGGCAATTCCTATGAAGACAGACTTTTTTTCTGATAAAATATTTACTAGCTTTTGTAGGAATCTGTCTTTCTCTTTGCTGTGGGGGGAGGCGTTCTCCACCTTTCCCTGTCATGGCAAAGGTGTAAGATGATATCTGTAAGGCATACTGGGCAGTGCAAAATCACCAGAGGCAGCCCACCCTGCAGGTGCTGGGAGTAGGGCCTCCACTGGTCTCGGGCACCCCCCAGCCCATTTCCAGACCGAGAAGCACCAATGGGATTGGAAGCTGTGGTGTGGTGGCCCAGGCCCTGGGAGATCTGGGACTGAGGCTCCCATGCTCCACTGACCACATCTTTACCTTACAGCACATAGTGTTAAGCAGTGGGATCTGGAAGCACCGGAGCCCACCAGTTCCTGCAGGTCGATGGTTTATTCAGTACTTCCCTCCCCACGCTTCTGCATGGTCAGGACACCAGGGCCTGGCAGTTACTTCTGATATTGGACAGCTCCACCTGTGGGGAAATTTCTTCAGCTATCACCTCCTCCAGTTCTCCCTCTGGAGCCCCCCAGGGTAGGTTGCACCCTCTCCCATATTCCTGCCTCTCAGGCCTCGGTGTCTCAGGGTGACTGGTCGCTCTGCCCTTCTCACCCCTCACCATCCTGAAGCCCAATACGTTTATCATACATGAAAAAGAAAAAAGATGATCATCTTTGCGTCGCCTAACAAGCCTGCTTCCATTTGAGTATTTCCTTTGTCTTTATTCTGAGGACTCCACATTATAGAGTTATAATCAGAGTATATACACACAGTTTTGGAGGTTGCTCCATTCACTATACACCAGTTTCCCCCCAGTTCTAGGCACTGTGTTCTAGGCACCGTCAGTCGAAGACTAAAGAACACAAACATCTTGGGGCTGCAGTAAGCACTGGGATGGTTGCACCTCATTCTGTGGACATTTACAGACTCATTTCTTAACCAGTGACACTGACTAGATCTGACTGGACAAATCAGGGATGTCCTGGCCCCCGACCCCCAGAGAAGGCAGGGGACCTGTGCGGAGGAGAAGGGGAGTGGTGTGATGTAGGGCCACATCTGGTGCTCCCAGCAACACCAGGCAACACAAGGTATTGGACAGTGTGCTCTTTAGAGAAGGAATTTTTTTTTTTTTAAGTATTTATTAATTTCAGAGAGAAGAAGGGAGAAGGAGAGAGAGAGATAGAAACATCAATGATGAGAGAGTCATTGATCAGCTGCCTCCTGCACACCTCCTGCTTGGGATTGAGCCTGCAACCCAGGCATGTGCCCTGACCGGGAATCGAACCTCGGTCTCCTGGATCCTAGGTTGATGTTCAGCTGCTAAGCCACGCTGGCTGGGTGAGAAGGAATAAGTGTTTGAATCCTTTTAATCTTTTAGAAAAGAAAACAGTGTTCTTTTTACACACTTTTCAGAATTCCCTATGTTTCATACTAGCTGGTTACTGTTTTGGCTTCCTTTCATGGTAAACTGTTTTGTTTAGCAATTTTCTTCCGCCTCAGATACCATCACTGATCAATTCGGCCTTTGCCTGACATACATTCACATGTCTCTTTCCTTCCATCCCTCTCTCCTCCATTCACTCCATATATTGAGCTCCTGCTATGCACTGAAGATTCCAGAAGGGGCTGTGGAGGGGGGTAGGGGGTGAGGGAAAAGGGGCAGCCGTGTAGGAGGGCATTGGGTGCTGGAATCCCAGCATCTAGATGCTTCCACCTGCCCTCCCAGAGGACTCACTCTCTTCAGACCAGGAATGCTGACATTTAATGAGCACTTATTAGATTGTGATTTTTCCATTTTGTAGATAGGGAAATTGGGGCCTAGTTGAGTCACTAGAATTGCAGGTCACCTTGGCCTCACTAAAGACCTAGTGTGGCTCTCACTGCCACCCATTGCCTGAGCTTCGAGAACCATAGAGACATGGCCGGGGCTGCAGTTTTAAACACTGTTGTCTTGGGTGCCTCAACTTAGGGCTTACTGCAGGCCCTCAGCTGGCGCCACTGGGGTTTGGGTCTCCTTGCTTGCAGCCTGTTGTGGGTGGGTGGCGTTTGGGTGGAGGAAGCAGTCAAGAAGAGGGTGGATAGAAAGAGAAAGGGCTGGTTAACCCCAGGAGAGAGAAAGTGGCCACCAGCTGGGGTGAGGCCCCCGTTGGGAAAAGCAGAGGTCATGGAAGGCCGAGCTGATGTTGCTGGCACCTTTGAGCTGCACTCCCTCCAAAGCCTCATATTCTGCAGGCAGCAGTGTCTTCTTTTCCTCCATAAAACAGCGGAAAGAGAGCAGTTGCCTTTATTGCCATGTTAAAATCAATAGAACCACTCACCTTGAACTCAAAAAGATGTTGACCTTTCAAATGAAATTGGGAACACCTGGAGTTTGTTTCCTACCAGTTGGGCACAGAATGGTTTCTGATCTTCGTCGGAATGGAACCAGCCCCAGTGCTGGAGTAATGGTTCTCACGTGTCTCGGAGTCACCTGCGGGGCTCGGTCGCACGTGCTGGGCTCCACCCCACAGCTGCTGGTTCTGTAGGTGTGGGGTGGGGCCCTGAGAAGGTTCATTTCTGACAAGTTCTCACTGATGCCGCTGCTGTTGGTCCAGGACTTCACTTTGAGAACCTCTGTCTAAGAGCACCCCTAAGATTGGAGCCTTTGTGACTTTCTGCACCCCCAGAACCAACACAGTAAGTTTGGTCTAAAAAGGGATTTCTTTTCAGTATAGTCGAGAGACTTCCGAATTGCCCCCTGACCCTCCCCACACCCTCTCTCCCCGCTGAACCCTGCCATTACCTGCCACCCAGTAATGGGGATTAGACCAGGGCTGAGTGTGCTGCCCTGGTGCCCACAGGGCTCTGCTGCAGTGTCAGTCGCTCCTTTTTTCGTGTGGAATTTGACGAGCTAAGCGTTTTCCGTGGTAAGTGCACAAAAAGATTTCTTACCCTTTTTTGAAAGAAAGAAATAAAACTTTTCTCCTGAGTCATAACTATTATTAGATGCTGAATGAAAAAAAAGAAGACAGTAATGTTCTGTTCTTCTAAACAGTTTTCTCTAACTTTACTTAGCTCTAGAAGATTTATCGAGTTTGAGAAACGTAGCTGAAGACAATAAATGGGCTTTTTAGTTTTGTTTTGAGTAAGTGTTCCTGATGCTTGGGGCCCATGATGTCATTTTGAAAGAGAAAATAGAAGCTTCCCAAAGTCTCTGGCTCCTCTGTAAAGGAGGGAGACTGAAACCAGGACAGAGGGGAGCCAGGGCCCTTGATCTGGGAGGGTTGTGGGAGGGGCCTCAGTGTTCTCTTACCCGTCAGATCACCTGGGGGATATTTTTTTTGTGGAGCACTCTACGGTTTGCAAAGCATGTGCATAGGAGGTGGTGAGCCCACTTTCTCTGGAGGGATTTAAATTCATGGAGGCATGTTGGGACTCGGGGGATTCAGGCCCACCCTCCTGAGACTTACAAGGATCTAGATAGGTGTTTCCCAGATGTGTATCAGAATTATGTGGGTGCTTTAAAAATATTCAGTGTTTTGGGGGGCTTGCTTAGACCGGCTAAATGAGCATGTCTAGGGCTCTCACGCAGCTGGTCTGCCCAATACCCCTGGGAGAACCCTCACCACATCCTGCCGGGACCCTGCCTTGCGTGTTCATTGCTGGGTACCCAGTGCCTTCCACACAGTGGGAGCTCGACAAGCTTTTGCTCAGTCCATGTGCTGACGGGGGCTGACATAATTGCCCTGATCTCTCCTACTACCTTCTTCCATGTCGTCTACAGTGAGGCCAACCCTACTCTGTCCTGCTCTTAAACACCACATAGGTTCACTGCACCCAGCCTTTGCTCCCACTGTTTCCTCAGCCTGGACCGCTCTGCTTTTTCTGCTACAAAAGGTTCATGTTTTTGTTGCACACGGACAGTGTGGTGAGCTCTGTGCTGGGTGCCAGTAACCCTTCTAGCCAGCTTGTCACAGGTGCTACCCCTTTAACAGGTCTTCCTAGAAACCCTCTCCTGTGTCCCCACAAAGGAGAGAGAGGGGCCCTTGTGGGCTTCTCTCAGACTGGAACATTCTTTAACATCTAGGTGCCCTTCTTGGTGCTTATCAGTGAAAAATATTTGCAAGCTCAAAAAATATATATGTATGACTATACATATACATACATTTTTAAAACTAAAGAGATCTGCAAAATTGAAATGAATAAGTATTTAATTAAATTGAATGTTTACTTAAATGGCTTCTAAGTATGAGGTCTTCATTGCCAGCTTAGCCAGTTACTAATCTACCCAGGTCCTGGGTGAGGGATTCAAAAGACCTGAGGTCCGTCCAACGTCATCATCGTGAAGTTTTCCAGATATTCTTCCACGGGGGTCATGGGTTCTGGAAGGTTCTGTGGTCATGAGCTCCCCCTTGGCCTTTCTCTTCTACCTCACAATGGTCTACTGCTGGTCCTACACGTTCTTCAGAGGTTAGTGACCTCCTAAAGTGAGGCCCGAAGGATTTATCACCATAATAATGGCAAGAGCTGACCCCTGTGGAGTGTTTCCTATGCACCTGGGCGATGTTCCAAGTGTCTGTATTTCTTTGCTCATATAATCTTTACAGCCACCCTAAGAGGTTAGTACCTATTAGCCCTGTTTACAGGTGGGGAAACTGAGACGCTGTGAGGTTTTGTGATTTGCTCAATGACCGACATGGGCAACAAATAAAAAGTAGCTTAGCCGGGCCTCATCACTTGCTGGTATGAAGCACGTGGTTCCCAGGCCAGCCCCAGGTCCCAGCTTGCTAGGGGCTCCTGACAGACGCTTGCAGAATAGCTGCTGCCCAACGGAGAGTCAACTGTTGCTCCTGAAGGAAGGAGAGGAGAGAGGGGAGGCTGGTGGTTTCAGGTTTCATACATTTCTGAGAACAGGCTGCCCTGTGGCCCCGATTGGCTTGGGGCTTCTTTTGGGGGATTGGGGAAGAGATTAACAAAAGAGAGAGGAGCAGTGAGCAGGGGGCTTCGGAGAGAGGGCCGAGTCACCCCGTGAGCAGACCTGACTAAAGTGGCCAGCATGCCCGGGGGCAGGGGAGCGTGGAGGGACTGCGTACCTTGTCCAGTTTGATGTATGGCCAAGAACTCAGTGTAAGTAAGTCAGGCACATCTCCTTTAAACCTGCCCAGGGAAGGGCCCTGCTTGGGAAGGTAGCAGGTGTGGGAGGCTTACAGAGCTCTGTGTGCTTCTGTGTTGGCCCTGGGCCCTGCTTGCTGAGGACAGCAAAGGAAATAAATAGTCCATGGCAAAAAGAATGTGTGGTGGGGAGAGAGTTCGAGACAGCAGGGAAGGCCTGGCAGCTTCCAGAGCCAAAGGGAAGAGTTCTTTTTTGTGATTAAATAATCATAGCGGGAGAGACTGGCTGGAGGAGAAGGAAGGGGGAACTCTGCTTGGAGGAGAGAGTCTGGGGCCAGAGTGTGTCCCCAGCAGGGAAGACTGGTCTGTGTGTCACGTCTCAGTGTACTGGTCCTGCTGGTGTATGTACAGTATCCTCAGGGCACTCGCCTGGATGTTACTGGCCTCCCAAGTCCCTCACTCGCCAATCACTAATCAAGCATTCAGTGAGTGCCAATGTGATGAGTGCCCTGCCTGGTGCCAAGGCTCAGGGTATGTGGGGGGCAAGCAGAACATAGCCCCTGGCCTTAAGAACTGTGTTTTAATAGGGAGGCACAGAACTTTGTGTAAAGCTGTTATGGGGTGGGCCCTACGATGTCTAAGGCCATAGAGTGCTTGAGGACACAGGAGGAGGGAGCAGTCAGTGGACTGTGGAAGAGGCAGGGTGTGGGGGGAGGGCCTTTAGGAATAAGAGGGATTTCATTTGGAGAGGAAAGGGAAAGGTGGCAAGGAGAGACAAGGTCCTCAAAACTGAACTTGCATGTCACAGATGGAAAAGATGGACAGTCAAGCCTTTTAGGACAGCCTGGGACTTGGTTCATTTTGCAGCCACAGCTGCTGGCCTGTGGGAGCTGCAGGGACAGGGTCCCTTTTACTCGAGTTAGGGCCCAGATTCCGGCTCTGGATGCCTTTAACTGACAAGCAGGCAGGTGCTGGCCCGGGATGCCAGGCAGCCTGTGGCAGGCAGGAGTGCTGGAGGGCGGCAGGAATGTGTTAACAGCAGCAGCTGGCTGCTATCTGATCCTGGCCCTGCAGTGACTTCCGCTTCCCCCATTGTTAACATACCAGCCAGACTGTGAACGAATGAATGAGTGGGTAGAAAGGGTTCCTGTGCAGGCTGTGACCGCCGGAATAAAAAATAACCCCAGCTCGCTGCTCTCCAGAGAGCTTGGCCTGCCAGCCTTTGACATTAGGAAAGCTCCAGGTGGGAAATGGCCTTAAAGAGTAGACTAGACCCAAAGCTCAGTGGTTATTAGTGTTTTAGTTGGGACAGAATACCTGTTTTACAAAATAACCCCCAAATGGCTGAACACAATGGAAATTTATTCCTGTCTTCAGTGGAGGTCTGCAGCACCACTCAGCTTGTTCAGGGACCCAGATCTATCTTAGGGTTCTACGGTCTTCTGGAGCAGTGGTTCCCAACTTTGCGTGGGTATCTGAATTACCCCGGGGCTTATTAAAACAGGTTGCTGGGCCCCACTCCCACAGTAGTGGGCCTGAGAATTTGCATTTCTAACAAGTTCCAGCTGCTGGCTGTCCAGGGCCTGCACTTTGAAAACCACTGTTCTGGGGCTTTGTAGTTCTCCACGGGAGCTTCTGCATCCAACCAGGAGATGAGGGATGACAGAGAGCAGATGTCAGTCACAGTGGCTCCACTTATCTCCAAGGGAGTCTGAGAAATGTGGTCCTCTTGCTGGCCCAGGAGGAATATAAAGGGGTGTTGTCTCTGCCACAGTTAAAAAGGGCAGCACAGATCCTGGTTGCCCCTGATTTCTGCCTGAAATGCTAGATTTCAAAATACACTTCAGATGTGTGGAGAAAGTCAACCAGGATTTGCATTTGCTCATGACATGCCTTTCAAGAAGGCAGAACCTTAATGGAGCTTGATCGCCAATGTGTCCCCCATGGTGGTACAGATGCAGTCATTTGAGACTCAGGCTCCTGCGATGGATGGTCCATGGCATCTCCAGTCCAACCTTTGTATCTCAGGCCTAGGGAAAGAATGCTGCAAACACGTGTCAAACAGTTGTTGTACAATGATGGGCTTGGTTTTGGGTGTTCCCAGTTCCTTTTGGTCTCTGTCTCCATCTTTGTTGCCTGATAACCCTGCTTGGTTATGTAGGGCAGGAGGTGTTTTCCAGTCAGCATTGTAGCCATGGTGCATAGGTGTGTCATATAGTTCAGGACTGACTTGGGGCAAAATCAGTGGGTCGGTCAGCAGGTACTTGCCTGTCTTCACTCCAGAAGCTGCAAGAGATCACGGCTCCAGGCCATTTTCAATGAACTTGTCATAGTGGCCAAAGCAACTCTAATACAGTAAGTGAGGGCTGAGTTGAGGACCGCAGGTGTATCGGCCAATTGTTAAATTAGAGAGCCCAGCTCAAGGTAGAGAGTAGCCCTGACAACTCTGTCCTGCTCAGCCCACTTCTGGAGCTTTAGGCCCAGCTCTGGGAGCCATAGTTCCACCAGGACTTAGACACACACATGATAGTGAGGGGGCTGTGGGAGGCCCTGGCCTGGAGAAGAGTGTGATGGGGAGTGACCTTTGCAAAGTTGGGCTGTGGTTGTGGGAAGAGTCGAGGTAATGTGTGGTTCCGAGGCTGGGGGGATATTGTTAGGGGGAGTGAGGTGGATCTTTGACTTGGGGTGTGGAAGGAGAATTTTTGAACCATTGTGACATTCTGAAAGCACAGTGCACTCCTGCCTTGCACAGGCCCCAGAACTGATCACCTGGAGATTGGCAGATTCCATGGTAAGGCAGTGTCTTTGGGAGAGAAATTGGACTAGAAGAAAAATGAAGTCTGTATGGGCTAGAAGTCTGGAAGTAGCTTTAGCGTGGAGCAGGTCTTCAGCCAAGCTGTGAAAGCCAGGCAGGACCTGGGAGATAGGAGGGGAGGGTTTCATAATATATACTTGCATCAAACATCAGGTCGTGCACCTCCACCTTACCCATTGTTATGTGGCAATTACATCTTCCTGTAGCTGGGGTGATCAAAAGGAGAGGGGCACTGAGGGTGGGCACAGTGGAGAGGGCGGGAGGAATGGCCTGAGGAAGGGCTTGGCAGCCTGGAAGAGGGGCTGGCCCAGGCCTGGCAGGGGCAGCATTCTGGAAAGGGGAGTCTGCCTAAGGACTGTGGGATCTTCCAGACTGAAGGAGTTTGGTGGTGTGTGCCAGATGGGTGTTGGAAGAGAATGAGTGGGCCAGGGGGCAAATTTAAGAGCCAGCTTGCAGGAAAAAGGTCCTTCCTCTATGGAATCCCTTGGTAGTTCCGGCATCTGTGTGGTGGTGACTATGAGGCCTCCCTGCAGCTCCCGTCCTCAGAGCGTGAAGGTTGGAGGTGGCCTCACCTGGAGAACGGAGTCCCCTGGAGGATGTCAGGACAGGGCCGCAGCACTGAGCCCTCCGTGGGTGCTGCTCTGCCTGGGCTGAGAGCGTGCTGCTATTCATGTTTCCTGCCCTTGTGGCCGGGGTGGGATGGGGCAAGGCGGGCTGAGTGACTGCTCCCCTCTGTGTGCGTGCCCGCTCCTGTGCTGCTCTCCCCGGCCTGCCCATGTCAGGAAGCGGGCCTTTGCTGTTTGACTCGGCCCATGAGCTCCTGCTGTAGCCAGCCGTGCTGGGCTTTCACACGAGCCCTCGCTTCTGATCCTCTCAGCACCCCTGTAAGGCAAAGACTCATAGCATCTCAGAGGTCAAGGGCCTGCCCCAAGGTTGTCGCAGTGAAGTTGAGTGACAGGTTCTGCCTGTGTTTGTTTTCCAAATACACGTCTGGAGCTTGACTCCAGCATACAGGATCCTTCATAGCTCTGGATAAAGAATTTTATGTTCCTTACGAATGTGACTGCCTGCACAGGCACAATTGGGAGATTAGGTAAGTGCTCACTAGGAACAAGAACTGAAATCATAACAGCTTGTACTGAGGGCTGACTTGACCAGACCTGCAGATTGACTCGGGAGCTCGTGTCACTGCATTTTCAGATGAGACAACTGAGGCAGGGAAAGGCTAAGTAGGTTGCCACTTCCAAGCAGGAGTCAGACATTAGAGCCTCACACTTAACTTTGGGGCAGCCAGGGCACCTCGCAGAAGCTCGCATGGCTCAGTGTGGCTTCAGCCTGGAGAGGACTTTTCTGTCTGTGCTTTTGAGTTTTCTCGCCTTGAGTGAGAGCATGACCGTGTCTCAGCCTGAGGTGTCACCCTGAACTGAGGCCGTGGTGGGTGTTTGTGACTAACTGGTAAAAAGGAAGATCGTCAGAACTGGGAGGGCCCTCATTGTATGGGTGGCCCAGGTTGGCTGAGGCCCTGCCTCCTGGTCTGTTTGTATGTTCTGCCTCATTTTAACTCTAAGCAGTCTGGCCAGGAGGTAAAGGGTTAGCTCCCAATCAAAAGAGAAAATGGGAAATGTTTTCGGGGCCCATTGAAAGTAACATGGGGCCCTGGCTGCGTAGCTCAGTGGGTTAGAGCATGGTCCCGATCCGCCAAGGTTGCCGGTTTGATCTCTGGTCAGGGCACATACAAGAACTAACCAATGAGTGCATAAATCAGTGGAACAACTAATCGATGTTTCTCTCTCTCAAAAAAAAACAACCACCCCCACAAACGTGCAAAAGCTGAGGGCTGGCTCTGAGCTGCTGTGGCTCCTCCTTACCCTCGGGGGGCGCTGTGGAGACTTCATGCTGCCTCTGTACACTTCCCACTGTGGATGGAAAAGTCAAGCATAGATACCTTGGGACCACACTTCCTGGATTTAAATTTTTCATTCCGGTTGTTTCCATGATGCTTGTTCCTCGGATTATATGACACAGATTTAAATTAGCACAGATGAAGAATTTTGTTCTACAAAGTTTTAGGGTTAAAAGCCCTTGATTGTTTTTGATTCTTTGGAAGTTGGTAATATGCCCAATATGTCTGTAACTGGAATGCTGCATTCCTCAACCATGTTGCACACAGAGTTAAAAGCGAGTCTTAAAAAAGGCATTTGCCTAAGTAGTTCCATAAAACATCCACGTAAAAGAAATAATAATCCCAGGAAGGAAACTATTAGATAGGTAATATCTTTTCCATACCGTTAACCTGTTTGGAATATAAATTCTTTGTTTTGTGCTAGGTACTAATGAGGAAGCATCAGGAGCCTCCGGTTCTCTTATCCCTGTATGTACACTCTCCTTTTCTTTGCATATGAATTGGTAGACAGCTTGTATGACTGTCTGTTCATGTTGAGTGAGTGTAGTTTGGTGAAAGCCCACGATCACTACCACCAGTGATACTGAACCAGTTAGAGGTTTTGAAAGGACTGACCTTGGCATTATCAAGTAGGTGGGACTTGTCAGAACATTATATTTTTCCTCTTACTCCTTTCCACCCTCCTCTATCCACCAAGTGCTTATTAGTACCTTTTCCATTTTACTTGCCCCCTCTCAGCTATCTGCTGGAGAGGACTTAAGACTCTGATTCACCCCATGATTGAAAGCCCATATCTTATCTCTCCCAAAGAAATTTTCTGGATGAGACGCTAAGCCAAAGGTATGACTGTCTAATAGTGGAATTTCAGTCATGTGGGACAGACCAGAGGAGAAGATGTGTTAAAAGGTGCTTCCTGGTGTTATGTGAATTACAGAAATCGGGTATCTCCATGTGTCCTACTTTTTCCTAAAAGTTTTATGTTTTACATTTAAGTCTATGGTCCATTTTGACTGACTTGTTGTATAAGGTGTGAAGTTGAGGTTGATCTTTTTTGTTACGGATGTTTAATTGGGCCAGCATCCTTTGATCTACGTGTTATGTATCCCTCTACCAATATCCGTGATGCCAGCATTACTGTAGCTACATAGTAATCCTTAACATTGGAAAGAGAGATTCATTTATATTTCAAAATTATTTGGGCTCTTCTAACGGCTTTTCTCTATGTGAATTCACAAAGAAATTCATACATGAATGTTCATAGCACCATTATTCAGAATAGCCACAAATTAGAAACTGCCCAGATATCCTTCCGTGGTGAATGGTTGAACAAACAGTGGTCCATCCATACCATGGAATACTACTCAGCAGTAAAAAAGGAACATATTAGCAGTACATACAACAACATGAATGAACCTCAAGGAAATTATGCTGAGTAAAAAAGCCAATCTCCAGTGGTTACATGTTGCACTATTCCATTTATATAATATTCTTGAAATAATAAAATTATAGAGGTAGGGAACAATAGAGTTGACAGGGGTTAGGGATTGGTATCTTTATAAAAGGGTAGCATGAGGGAGCCTGATGGGGAGAAAACCAGGTAGTATCTTGATTGTAGTAGTTACACAAAGCTACATGTGATAAAAATCACACACACACACACACACACACACACTACACACATGCACACACAGAGGAATGCTTGTAAAACTGGTAAAATCTGAATAAGCTCTGTGGATCGTGCCAATGTCCATATCCTGTTTTTTTATAGAAATGCAGAACATTAATGCTGGGGTAGCTGGTTGAAGGTTTCATAGGACCTCCCTGTACATTTCTTTTCAATTTCCTGTGAATCTATAATTATTTCAAAATAAAAAGTTTAAAAAACACAAAGCAGTATTATAATCTGTTTATGTTGCATCACTAATGGCAAACCTATAAAAATACAGACATGGGGTTGCCTCTGTGTAAGGACGTCAGTGGCTGCTTCTTGTTCCATAATGTTTTCTTTAAAAAGAACAGGACCTCGCCCTGGCCGGTTTGGCTCAGTGGTTAGAGCGTCAGCCTGCAGACTGAAGGGACCTGGGTTTGATTGGGCCAAGGGGACGTACCTTGGTTGCAGGCTCCAGGCTCGATGATGCCGGGGTAGGTGAGGGAGGCAACCAATTAATGTGTCTTTCTCATGTTGATGTTTCACTCTCCCTCCCTCCCTCTCTCTCCCCCTTCCACTCTCTCTGAAAAGCAATGGAAAAAATATCCTCAAGTGAGGATTAAAAAAACATTTTTTTTCTTATTAAAAAGAACAGGACCTGAAGCGAATATGATAAAATGTTAACATTTGTGAATTTGGAATGATGGACTTACAGATGTTTATATTTTTCTCTGTCCTTTTTTATACGTTTAAATTATTATAGTACTTAAAAATAAAATATAAACAAAACAATTGTGCCAGGGTGCATATCTATCCCTATGTTATCTTGACCTGTTCACAGAATTGGTCTGAGCATTTAGTATTTCCTTAGTAAAACTGCTAGTCAGTCACAGACTGCTCCCATGAATTACTAACTCTGGGTTGGGAAGCCTAAGAATGTAATCCATCTTTTTTATTATGACAAACTAATTTAATTTTAATTGCTCATTATAGTATTGCATTATGAGGAGGAACTATCTTTAATTATCTTTTTGGGGGGTTGTTTCTAAAGTAATGTGATCTCAGGAGCTGAGAAGCATCCTTTCCAAAGTAGCCACCTGACTGTGAACTTAAAATATTTGTGTGCAACAGTGTAAACTTCTCACTCCTCTGACCAGCAGAGCCTGCCCTCCCCTTGGAGCAATTAAAACAATTCCAGGTGGGTGGTTCTCCCCTTCCTGGTTCTATTTAAAAATACAAATGTTGTTTCAGAGAGATTTTTTTTTTTCCTGGAAAACATCAAGTGAGTGACATAAGAATGGGACCGTGTCTCTCCACTCCTCATTTAAATATTGGCCGCGTCCTTTCGAGATCATTTTTCTTAGTGACACGTTAAACAATCTCAGGTCAGTCGGAGTCCTTAAAGGTCACCACGGGTGTCAGGAATGCAGCCCTAATCATGTACAAGATAGGCACAGGGACGCACCCATCAAGCTCCTTGGTCCAGAGCCCCATCGTGCTAGTAAAGAAAAGGGTATTCTGCTTATATGTTGTTTGTTGGATTTTAATTGCCTCTAGCCCTCTCGGCCTTCTGCATGTAGTGCCATCGTCTGCTTCTGTTACCCCCTTTGGGGTAGGCTGCGCTGTGCAGTTGGCACCCGGAGGATGCCACTGAGTCCACAGAGAAGTCTTCACACTGCCCTTTGTGGTGGGACGGCCTCCCTTCCCGTGGGCAACCCCTGGGCTGCAGCCCTCCCGGCTGCCCGGTGGCTTTTGTGTGTGTGCAGCTTTCAGCTGCTGTCCATCAGCCTGAATGGGCCCATTCAGGGGCATTCATGCGCCTCGGAGACCCCGGCCGCCTGCACACAATCAGCTGAGAGGGGCGCTGCGGGCCCCGCACATGAGAATGGGCCGGCTCGGCCTGCCTCCAGAAGCCCCCGATTGTTCGGCGGAGCCCGGGGCCCAGGAGTGCATCCAGAGGGGTGACTCTGGAAAGTCATTTGGGGCGCATTCATTCGGTGCACTTGGGGGCTCTGGAAGGGAGGGATGGGAATGCGTTACAGGGCGAAGGAATGTTCAGGCTTGGGCCTGCACCAGTTTATCTTCGACTCCGACCCCCAGCTTTTATCTTTGTGTACCACCCATCTGATCCCCTGCTTAAGACTCGAGATCTTGTCTTTTTTATCTTCATAGTCCTGCATACCTGAGGCACTCAATAAGTGCCTTTGATGGGGTGAACTAAGTTGTGCTCCTCCCTTTTAGGCCTGGGTGCACTGGTGTACTTGACTTTTCCTTTGAAGAGGCTTTTCCTCTGAGGCTTCGAGCAGCCTCCTGAAAAGTGGGATCACCTCATGTTTGGGAGGACTAGAGATTTGACCTTGAAGGGACAGAGGATGTTTTCAAGATGTTTACCCTTTAGAGGAAAAGGGTATCTTGTGTGCAACTTAGTCTCAAATGGTTCAGAGAAAAAAAACCATGGAGAGAGAGGGTTAAAGCAAATTAAATGTGGCCGTAGAGGAGGCCTTTTGCCAGCCAGAGTCCTACATCTGGAATTTGAAAGGCTTTGAGGAGGGTGCTTGAGGCCTCTGCAGAGCTTGGCCTCACCTTTGCAGGAGGAGGTGGTACCCTGGGCCTACTTGGGACCACTTGGTGGTGGATGTGGATTTGGGAGCATGGACTTGACTCCCTGTAGCTTGTGCCATTTGGCAGCCAGGACCCTCGAAACCTCTGGCTTTCAGCTCTGGCTTGTGTCCTCACTGTGGACAGGCACAGGCACAGCATAAGGTCACACAGACCTGGTCCTGTGCCAGCTCGTCCCAGGGCTAGTCACGGAACCCAGCTGTGAAACGGGATGTCACCCCACCGAGGGTTAGTCGGCACTTGACACACGTGTGTGCTCAGTACTCTTTACTTATTGCATTCGAGGTTGATTTCTTCATTGACTGTGGCCAATTTCATACAAAGGAACTAGACCTCATATTCAGCTCCATAGGGAAAAAGCTCTTCATAGGGTGGAGACAAAAATTCATCTCCGTGCCACGAAGAGAAAGCAGTTTGCAGCATGGAACTTGGTGTCGTTTTGCTTTCACTGGTTGCAGAATTCATTTCTCCTCTACTGAGAGGACTGTGCCTCATGTGACGAGACTGTCCAGGGTCAGGTAGCCGTGCGGGCCCTGTGCCTGGTGGCTGCTGTGGTCTCGGTGGTCTCTCTCGGAGCTTCTGCTTCCCTCTGATCTGGGGGCTGTATTTCAACCTAGAGAAGATTTGCCAGACTGTGAATGACAAGGTGTGTTTTCTACCCTCATTTCTAATCCTGAGTTTAAGTGTTGGAGAGACCTTGAGCAAATTATTCAACCCCTGCAGACTCAATTTCTTCATCTACAAAATGGGA
Source organism: Miniopterus natalensis (assembly GCF_054644295.1). NCBI lineage: Eukaryota > Metazoa > Chordata > Mammalia > Chiroptera > Miniopteridae > Miniopterus > Miniopterus natalensis. The sequence goes on from NC_142093.1 coordinate 48,566,540, forward strand.
TAACAGTGGAAACGGTGGGGCTTCGATGAGATGATGCATGTAGAACATGTCAAGCTCTCACACCAGGTAATCATGCAATCAAACGAGCTGCTCTATTTCCAGTTGAATGAATGGGACTATGCCTGGGGGAAGCCGGAGGTTGCCACAGTAGCTGTAACCTCACTGGCTGATCACCTTCGATATATAAAGCAATTGGGCTACTCTGTCCTTTCACTCTCATGGGTGATGGAGGGAGGAGCCCAGAGAGGAAAGTGACTTGTCTGTCCACTCTGGATGAATGGGGCAGTTCTCTCTTCAGGACTCTCCACAAATGGGATCAAAGGTTTCAGACATATCAGGAGCTGGCAAATTCAATCTAAGCAGTGTTCAGCCTGGATTGGATCCTGCACCATTGGCAACATTTGAGTAAAGTCTGTAGATTGGATAATATTATTGTATCAGTGTTAATATCCTGATCAGGTAATTAAACTGGTAATGGAAGAGAATGTCTTTTTTAGGAAATGCATACTAAGTATTTAGAGGGAAAGGGTATCTTGTGTGCAATTTAGTCTCAAATAGTTTAGGAAGAAAACCTATGGAGAAGGTTAAAGCAAATTAAATGTTAACATTTGAGGTACTGGGCTAACAGGAGTTCATTTTATTATTCTTGCAACTTTTCTGTAGGTTTGAAATTATTTCAAAATAAGATTTTTTAAAAAAATTGTCATGTGGCTGGGGCTCCTGTGAAAAAACACCACTTGTTTTTCAGAGTTATTGCAGAATAAACTAGTAATCAAGGCAGTGTTTCTAGAAGGACTTGCCCTGATTGTGGTAGTGGGGAGTTAGTGTGAAAGAATGGGGGCGAGGAGCCCAGGAGTGGCCCTGGGGTACGGAGGGGGTGAAGACCATCTCAGTAAAGGGGAAGAGGGTGAATAAACTGAGAACGAAGTGGCCCATCACGGTACCTTTCCACCAACAACGGAGGGATTATGCTCAGGAAATGACGTGGGCAGAGGACAGGAGAAACCAAGGCTGCCAGGAGAAATTGGGCCTTGGAGAGAGAGAATTGTAAGAGAATTGGGCAGGGTGGGTGAATGGGTAGGTGAGAAGAGCCTATAAGGATGAGCAGGACCACATGGTGCTTTAAGGCCAAACTGGAAGAGTGTTGTTAGCATTTGGGCTCCCGGGTGCCCTTGAGCCCAGGGCAAATAGTGTCTGCTGCATCACAGTTGACACCCCAGGCAAAACAGGAGGAAACCCCAGGCATGAGATTGGGAGCTGAATCTTCAAGTCTTTGGGGGAAGGGGGTTGCAAGGGAGGCAGGAAGCCAGGGCAGGAGTAGTGAGGTCTCATTTGCAAGGGCCTTTAGTTTGCAAGCACCGTGGTTCGAATTTAATGTTACAAAAACACTGCTCTATTGGAAAGTAGCACGTGAATGGTTCTTGTTGCAAAATATTCAAACCAAACAGAAGAAACACATCAGAGGCCTCCTTCAGCCCCACCCCCAGTCCCATCCCAGAGGTAGCAGGTGTGGACAGTTGGTCTTCCTGCGCCCTTTTTCCAAGTGTTTGCATTGCCCTATTTGCATATAGCTGGGATTGTGAGCTCTGGAGCCAGACTTTGTGGGTTCAGCCGCTTCCACTACCTACAAACTTTGTAACTTTGGGCAAGTCATGTACCGTTTCCGATGCCTCCATTGTCTCAACTGTAAGAGGAGAATGATAGTACAGACCCAGCAGGGTTGTGAAGACTGAAAGAGCTGGTACGTGAAAAGTGCTTAGAATAGTGTCCCCACATAGTAAGTGCTCAAGAAATGTTAGTTGTCATTATCTGTTGACATATAAGGGCCTGTTTTCTTCTCTAAAAGCCAGGGTCCTAATCTGAATATCATCATCAGTAGGGTTGTTCGTTGTAAAGCAGTAGATGTCAACTGACTGATCGAAGCAGAAAAGGAATTCCTTTAAGGGACATCAGGGTGGTTCCCAGGCTCTCTGGGAAGGCCGTGAAGTCAGCCTGTGGGAACTAGGCAGCAGCCCAGACCCTGGCCACAATTATGCCACAAAACCGGAATGGCGAGAGTGCTGCCGCTGTTGATGTTGCTGGCATTTGCAGCTTCCGAGTGGGAGGTGGGCCCTACCTCCCACCCGGACTGAAAGGGGGCACAGATTCCTTAATATGGGAATGGAGGTCAGAGGCCCTGGGCCAGGTTCTCCCTGGATACTGTTACTCACTGGAGCAGGCCGTGTCTGAGTCTCACTCTTCATGGCTGCAGAGCATTCCCAAGAAGGACTTGACTTTTAACCACTTCCCTCGTGATGAAGTGGTGGGTGGTTTTGCTTTTTGTCCCATTTCAACATGCCCCACTGGACATGCTTATTACATACGTCTTTACACAGATGTGGCATTTCTGTTGGATAGATTCTTAGAAATGGAAAAGTGTAAATGTGTTCTTTTAATTATTTTTCAAGTTAACACTGTTTCTCCTGTAGGCACACCTCGTTTTGTTGCTCTTTGCTTTATTGTGCTTCACAGATGCTGCGGTTTTTATAAATTGAAGGCAAGACCAGCAAAAAGATAACCTCTCTCGATTAACCAAAGAATGTATATGCATATATGCACAACTCAAAGACACGGGCAATGGTGGGGAGAGGGACTGGGGAGGGGGATGGGAGGGAGCGGAATGGGTCATTGGGGAGAAAAAGGGGCATTTGTAATATTTTAAACAAAAATTAAAATAAAATAAAAAGGTAACCTCTATTGCAGTACACTTCGGTAGCTGGAACCAAACACACAGTACCTCCACACCTGTTTTCTATGACACCGAAAGATATTTTGAATATAAGCTAAATAGTACTTTATGCAGTTTATAAAAAAAAAAATTGTGGTAAAATAAACCCAACATTTGCCATGTTAACCATTCTTAAGTGTACAGTTCAGTTAAATACGTTCACGTTGTTGGGAGACCATCGCCACCACCCATATCCAGAGCTTTACCTTCCCAAATGAAAATTCTATGTGCATTAAGCAAAAACTCCCCATTTCTCCCTCCTGCAGCTCCCGTTCTACTTTGTATCTCTCTGAATTTGGATGTGAAGCAGTTTTTACAGTTTTTGTCACAAGTTACCTGCACAGGCATGAGAATGGAAGGGCTAAGAGATGGTTTTGACTGGGAGCTTCAGCATTTGCAAAGATGGGTGGGAGGGAGGACTGGAGACGCCACTCCTAATAATAGCTCACATTTTGGGGGGCATGTCCCTTGTGCCTGGAATTCTGCTGGTTTTCTGTGGCAGTGGCTGTGGCCTCAGCTGTGCATTAGAATCACCTGGGGAGCTTTGACAGTCCGGTGCCCAGTGCATCTAGAGGATAGCTGCATTTAATTTCCACCCCCATCTGGGGGAGGGATTATGATCATTCCTGATTTACGGATAGGAAACCAAGCCAAAGTGAATGAGGTTCTCACCTCCCAGCCCATACACCTAACTGCAGTGACTCCCTGGATGAGAAGGGGAAGAAGCCAGCCCCTCCAAGGAGGAGGCCCCCTGCCTCTCCCTCAGTGGCCTGCTTTCAATGGCCCAGACTCCACTGGCGTCTCTGGATCCCGTGCTTGGGGTTTGCTCTGCCTAGAATGTTGTTAGCTTCACTCCTCACTCGGTTTCCACTCGCCCACCCCACCCCAAATTGAGCCTCCTGCTCTTTTTCCTTTGAAACACTAGAAACGGCCCGTAATAGCACGTGTTTAAGTGTTTATCTGCCTTGATTCCCCAGTTGCTGGCACAGAGTAGTCATTCAGTAAATAAGAGATGAATGGCAAGAAAGTAACAATGAACAGGGCACCTGGACAAGAGGAAAGTCGAGAGCACTCCCTTCTCTGACAGATGGGGAGAAAGAACAGACATAAGAGGGTCGTATTTTTCAGGTGCAAATAATGAGGGGCTTGGACCAGCAAGCTGGATATGATCATGCTCAGAGTTGGGGTTACTGTCTCAAATGGAGATGACAAACAGGACTAGAGTGTAGCTTCAAGCCCGCTGCACATCAGAGTCGCTCAGGGAGCTCAAGAACTAGTGCTGCCTGGTTCTTTGGTGGGAGGTGAGGCTGAGGCTGAGGGACGTAGACTGGAAGGTCAGAGGGCAGGGGTGGGAAGTTGCAGCAGGAGCTGGGTGCTGGGATCGTGCAAGAGGCTGAACTGAAGCTGTCTCAACTGTGGGAGCAGCACCCTCCGTCAGACCAGAGAGCTCGGGAAGGTCATTGGGTGATTCTCTACTGTGGGTCCAGTGCTTTGGGGGTTTCTCAAATGTTGGACTGGATCTTTTTTTTTCTTTTAATTCTGTTTTCACCATGTAAAAATGTGCAACCAAAATAAAACATGTCTGATTAGATATCCCACATTTCAACATACTGGAGACCACCGGTGCATTCACTGGAGCTGCCAGGGTGGCTCCTATTGGGGTGTGAGTCCCAACTGTGTTGGATTTTCTTGAAAATGTGGTTTTGGTTAGGAAGCTTGTATCTGAGCACCAGTTTTGCTAAATACTCAAGCATGTATAGTCTCTCATGCCATTATCCAGATGCTCATGCATGCCCCTGGTGGGCCTGGCTTGGGCTGTCTTCACGGCTCAGTGGCCAGTTTGCTAATCTGTTGCTTTGTGGAACTGTTATGATGGGTGGTTTCAGGCTTATTGCAAGTTTTGGATGAATCTTGCTTGATTTTTATGTTTGTGATAAGGAAATGAGCGGTCATTCAGTAGCATGGGAAGGCTAGGTATTTCTAGTGGTTCAGGGTGTGGCCCGTGGGCCTGACTCCCAGCTTTGCCATGTGCCACCTGTGTGGACTTGGTCAAGTCATCTAACCTCTCTGTGCCTCGCTTTATCTATTAAATGAGGATAATAGTACCTTGAGGATTACACAAGTAAATATAGGTAAAATGATTAGAAAGGTGTCTGACAAATAATAACCAGTTAAGAATTTTCCATTGTTGTTTCTAGTATTACTATATTAATGATTCTACTTTGAAACAAAAATCTACATCTGTTGATCTCAGGTATTCTCAACCAGGGTGGTATTGCTCCCAAGGGTGTGAAAAAACCTAGCTATGACAGCGATGTATGGCCCTCCAAGGAGTCAGTACACACATACACAGCGTACCAGTGGCATTAAGGTTAACGGAGGGGGAGAGCATAGTTAGGCAAAAACGTCTACCAAGGCTCCTGAGGGGGGCAATAATGAAAGAAAGGCAAGAAACACCAATTTAACTAAAGACCATCCTAAGATAAAAGCCTGCTAGCATTTGCCACCACTCATTTGTGGAAATCAAGATTTTTCTCAGTTCGCTGCAATTAAAAACAAAATTCAGAAATAAATTACCCGATGATGTGGCTGATAAAAGACAGCTCTCAACCTTGACCATGGGTTTCAGGAGACAGCACACCGGTGACCTTTGTTCTTCTTATTGATTTATCAGATTTTTATGTCCAGCATCTGTATGCTCATTAACAAAAGGGCTTCCTCTGCTGAGAGTTCGAGCAGCCCCCTGTTTGTGCAGAGTGGCCAGCACTGTGACCCCTGCCTGGTCAGGTGGCAGGTGTGATGCAGAGCTCTGAGGAGCCTGCCTGTGGTCCGGGCAGTTCCCTGGCTCTTGTACAGGCGCCTGCTTTGGTGATCAGAGCTGGGTGCCTCTGTCCAGAGACTTGGGCACGGTGGCAGGCGGAGAGAGCCCGGTGTCCTGTGGTTCCAGAGCATTGTAAGGCTGTCTGCAAGGCTCCTCCGAAAGGTTCAGGCCCCAAGTTCCATGCGAGGAAAGACAAAGACCTTCTTTATTGCCACAGAGGCGGGTGGGACTGAAGCCCCCAGATGGTGTACAAGCTTGAAAACCAAATCAACCTTAGCTTACAGTCACGTGGCATCTCCACTACTCCTGAATTTCTCGTTTGGGGTTTTATTAGCTTTTAGTCAAAGGCGACTTTGTGAAGAAACCCAGATTAGAATTCAACCTATAAAACAGCCGGGTGAGAGAGAAAGTGGGATTGAGGAGCCAGGGAACTGCACAGAAAATCTTTGGGAGATTACGCAACAAAATCAGAACCCAAACAACGGCTGTCTGTGTGTGTTCCTCTCATGCAGAGGGGAAGGGGTGCAGAGCAGGAGCAGGGAGAGGGGTAGGTAGCTCCCTCATTTCTGGTCCTGGGGGCGGCCCGGTGGTTCCTCTGATCTGGGGAAAAGTTTCCCACGGGCAGCGGCTGGGTTGGGGCTCGGACAGCCTCCCACAAATATACTAATGAACAACACGCACTGGCCATCACCTTGCCAATTGGAAACAGCTTTGGGGCTCTGAAATGATGTGGATCCTAATGCAGACCTGATGTGGGTTTCACCAGCTCAGGGGGAAATTCTCCTCAACCCTGTAAGGACAACAGGTTTGTTATTTGGGAGCTGGGGGGGGGGGGGGGCGAGGGGTGGTTCCATTTTACCAAATCAGAAGGTGAAAAGAGTGGGTTTGAGAGTTTGCAGTTTTCCCGGACGGAGGCTCTATCCGTCCTTTTTTTCTGTCTGTCGTGCCAGCGATGGCACTGACTGTCCCCACCACTTGTGCTGTGTGGATGATGTTCCCAGGGGTTCAACCAGAGTAACTAGAAAAAGAACCGAGTTAGGTTCCCAAGGGCCAAATTGTAATGTGATCCTTACCCCAACTGTGGTGACCTCAGTGTGTATCTTGGCCGTTTTTTACTTGAGATTCTGTGTATAAAAAGGCAACCTGCTGATCTTTTTAAAAAAAATACGTGGAAGACACAGTAAAATAAAATGCCGGTTCTAACAACCAGAAATGGCGAGCCATTTAAAATTTTGTTTGTCTCATGTTTATGAGAAAGGATAAAGTAACATATCTAAATCAACACCAGGGACTCTTTTAAAAGCTCAAATTCTAGGGCAGCAGTTCGCAATTCTGGCTGCACATTAGCATCAGCTGGGGAACTTTTGAAAAACACGAGTCCCCCAAGCCCCACCCAGACCAGTTAAATCATAACCTCTGGGAAGGAGGTCCAAGCATCCATGTGTTTTAAAAAGTTCCCTGGGTGATTCTGTTGGGCAGCCAAGGTATTGCCAGTTGGATGTAAAGATTCAGGCTTATTTTCAGAAATATTGTGCAAGATCTTTTTTTATTTTTATTTTTTAATTTCTTTAGTGGCTTCCAGTTTATTGTTTACTTTGTTGAGATGTAATTTACATACCATAAAATTCACCCTCTTATTAAAGTGAACAACTCAGTGATTTTAGTAGATTCGCAGAGTTGTACAACCATCACCCCTCTAATTCGAAAGCATTTCACCACCCCAGAAAGAAACCCTTTCTCATGAGCAGTTACTCTGCCTTGTCTCCTCCCTCCAACCTCTGGCAAACCACTAATCTGCGTTCTGACTGTGGAGTTGCCAATTCTTAACATTTCACATAATGGAATGAATGATACAACACGTGTGATTGGTGTCTTTCACTTAGCACACATTTCTTTTTATGGCAGAATAACTGTTTCGTTACATGGATATACCACTTGGTGTTTATTCATTCATCAGTCAGTGGACATTTGGGTTGTTCCCACTTCTTGGCTATTATGAATAGTGCTGTTATGTGCACATACATTTTTTATTATCTTGGGTACATACCTAGGACTGGAATTACTGGGTTATGTGGTAAACTTTCTATGTTTAAATGTCTGAGGGACTGCCAGCCTATTTCCCAAAGTGGGTGCATCATTTTACATTGCCCATGGCAGTGTGAGGATGCCAATTTCTGCGTTTGCCAACACTTATTATTTTCTGTCCTTTTGATTATAACCATCTTAGTGGGTGTAAACTGGTATCTCATTGTGGTTTTGTTTTATGTTTTCTTTTTAAAAAAATGTATTTTTATTGATTTCAGAGAGAGGAAGGAAGAGAGAGAAACATCAGTGATGAGAGTCATTATTGATCGGCTGCCTCTTGCATACCCCCCCAACCCAGGCATGTGCCCTTCTCGGGAATCAAACCACAATCTTCTGGATCCTAGGTCGATGCTGAACCGCTGAGCCATACCTGGCTGGGTTGATTTGCATTTTCTTGATGGCTGATGATGTTTAGCATCTTTTTATGTGCTTATTGACCACTGGTTTGTCGTCTTTAGAGACGTGTCTATTTAAGTCTCTAATATTTTTAAGTTGTGTTTTTTATCTTTTTATTGTTGAGTTGTAAGAGTTCTTTATGTATCCTGGACACTAGATTCTGATCAAACATACAATTTGTAAATATTTTCTCATGTTTTGTGGGTTGTCTTTTCACTTTCTTGATAGTGCCCTTTGAGGCACAAGTTTTTAATTTTGATGAACAAGTTGTTTTGTTTGTTTGTTTTGCTTTAGGTGTCAGATCTAAGGATCCTCTGCCTAATCCTACGTTATGAAAATTAATGACTATGCTTCCTTCTAAGAGTTTTATAGTTTTGCCTCTTACATTTTAGGTCTTTGGTCAAATTTAAGTCAGTTTTTGTATATAACATGAGGCAGATTTCATCACCCGTAAAAATTAGGGGTCCAGCTTCGTTCTGTGCAAGATAATTTGGTAATCTTAGAATATTAGAGCAGGCCATTGGATGTGGGGGCTCCAGCCCCCTTAATGTAATGGTGAAGTTAAAGTACTGCATGCTTTCAATTGAGGGGCAAACACTGACCCTAGGGTCTTATAGGAACCTTATACTTCTTTTATGAAAGGTTAGAGTGTATTCTCGATGGTTTCAGTGAATTTTAATAGCATTTCTAACATTTGAAAGCTGGAACTTATCTCTGACATGCTATGTATATTTTAACACCAGATCAACTAAAATGACCAGAATACTGCATGTCCCTACTACAGATGAAATGCCAACTCAGTATCATAGTTTCAAAGATATTAAATTTTGAATAGATAGATAGTTGAGTACTTGAAATGCAAGTTCAGATTATGCATACATCAGACTCAAATGGGAAATTATCATGAGAGAAAATTAATTCCAAATAGATTCAAAAGTTTAGGAGGTTAAAAAAATTAAAAAGACACTTCTAAAAGTTTTTATAATGGTTCACTAATAGACCAAAGGACCAAAGCAGAGACTTCAAACAGGCTCAAGCTTATATAAAGGAAAGGATGGCTTGGAAGGAGGGACTCCTCCCTCACACTATATTCAAGTTCATCAGCTGGATTAAAGATTTTATTTCATCACTCCTTTTATACTTACTGCAGAAATGTGTGCTAATTGGAGTTAAACATTCCAACAATACAAGTACAATGAAATTCTATCTTGACCCTCCCTTCCCCTCTGCCTAGGTGCACTGCCCTCTACACTCTTTAACTATTGATTGGCATGTGTCCTTCTAGGCTGGTTTGAATATGTACATAAACAACTACTGCGTATTATTTTGTATATTTTTAGCACAGAGGATCATATTATTCATCAGGGTGGGGCAAAAGTAGGTTTATAGTTGTGAGTATGCAAAACACAGTTTATTCTTGTATTATTACTTGTTATTGTATTATTTTCCATATGATTACTTCTTACATTTTAGGGACAAAACGGTAATCCCAGCCACTCGCTGATTGACTGCCAAATCCCATGCTTTGGAATGGCTACCCGTAGTCATAAATCATCATTTTATTTAATTTTCCAGAAAGCCAGTTCCAGAGCCTGTAATCCTACAGATAGCGTGCAGCAGACACTGGATTGACTGCAGGGCTTGTGCTAAACCAAACCAGCGAAGTCTTTAAACTGTTAAATTTAAAGACTGTTCGTATTGTTAAATTTGTTCAGAGGATCTCTATGGGCGAGGCACTGCCCTTGGTGCTGGGAATCCACAGATAGTGGCTCCTTCCAAGGAGCTGAGAGTTCAGTAAGGAGACCCTCATTTGTTTTACGCAGCATAAAATTGTTGCCTGTATTGTAATTTTAGGAGGAGGAAATCCCAGGAAACAAACTCACATGAGATCTATTGCTCTAATGAAGCATTCTGTCTGCTAAGGATTTGTGTTAAGGACAATGCACATTAAATCCAGTCCCCTGGACATGAACCATGACTCCCCTGTAGTCAAAAATGTCATTTTGGAGTCAGTGTGAGGGGGCTGTGTGATAGTCTATCACCAAAACGTGTTTAGCTACACTTACTCCTACCAAGGTTTTCTCAGATGTTTGAGAAGCATGTTTAATGATATCCTACCAAGGTTTTCTCAGATGTTTGAGAAGCATGTTTAATGATACCGAAACAAATGGGGCATTTAATCCATATTTTAATAATTACTCTTAGAACTCTTAGAACTGGTGTGGGAATGAACATTTCAGGCTCGTCTGTTCCTTGATCCTATAAATCTTACAAAGTTGATGCTTGATTGTGGCTGATATGATTCCTGTTACTTGCCCGCCTGTCGTGTGCACACCGTGGTGATGGGCAGCCAGGCGTGGTCTGACCGCCTTTTGTCCTTCAGGCTACTTTCTCCCTCATTCACGACCACCAGGCTCTTCCCACCGTGGACCTTCCCGCGTGTTTCCTGTCCACTCCACTCTTCATCTTGAAACCCCTTCTTGGCCTCCAGGTCTCAGCTGAGACGTCACTTGCTCGGGAGAGCTTCCCTTGGCCCCTAATCTTACACAGGCCCTGCCTTTCTCTTTCTCATAGCATTCTGCCCAGTCTCCGTGGGCACTTGGCTCAAACATAGCTCTTTATCTTGTATATACACATTTGCCTGGGACCTCTCTCCAAGGACAAAACCCATGTCTTCTTGTCTCCTACCCGTTTGTAGACCATCCGTCATGGTGTCTAGATTGTGGTTGACATTTACTGAATGGTAGGTGGGTATTTGGGTGGACGTATAGACTGACAGACAGATGGGCAGGTGGGTGGATGCCTTCATGGAACAAATACTTGAGTCCGAGGATATGACGGGCACTTTCAAGGTACTGGGCATGTGGCCATGAGTAACATGTCAGTTCTCAAGTTGCTTACCCTCTGGTTGGGACAGACAGTGAACTCATCTACAGTGTGTCAGGTGGCGGTGATGAAAAATTAGAGGGAGCAAGGCGTATAGAGAGGAAAGGTGGGGCTGTTGGACGTGGGTGTCGGGGAAGGCCTCGTAGTTTGAGCCAGAGACCTGAAGGAAGTGAGGGAGTGAGCCCTATCTAATTCATGGCAGGAAAGCTGAATTCTTGCCATTCCTTCAGGCTGATTTTTAGGTATCTGTTTATCTTGTCATACAGGCAGGTTTAGTTTTTGCCATACATCTGGAGCTCGACTCCAAGTCCAGTGGAGGGGGAGCCTCTGGGATGGTAGGCGCTGCCGTTTTTGTGGCAGGGACGATTCTAGGAAGAAAAGTAAAAGTTGGTCACAGTTTTTGTATCTTCAGTTTTTACTATCTCGAAGTGGTGGACCATAAAAAAATGATATTTTTTTTCTTTTCCTTAGGAGTCCATATGAAGTTAATAAGAGCAAGGTTACTTTTCAGAATCGTCTGGGCTTGGCAGGCTTATCCCATTTGTATGTCATTGATACCTTTTCCCCCCCACATCTTTTTGAGAATTTTCCAATAGTCACTGAATAATGGGGTCAAATATTTCTCTTAATCTATAAGGCACCGCCTTAAAACTGGGTAGTCTAACGTTGAGAGTCTCTCCAGGTCGGGCAGCTGAATGTGAACATTTGGTTCAACTAGCAGGCAAGCCACCCGGGAAGGGCCTGCCTAGCTCATGGAAAAGCAAGTAAATCCCCAGGAGCAGCCCAAGCAGGAAGGTGATTGGGGGCTGCGGGGAAGGGCCCGCAGGACGTGGAAACCCAAGAGACTTCTTCACCTTCCTTTGCTTGAGGCTCTGAACACAGTTACACATGAGGCCATTGGCGCTTGTCCTATCTGGGCACATGAATGAAACAGAGCTCAGTGGGGTGTTCGGCCCCTCTGTCCTCCACAGTCTGGGGGTGGGGGTGCAGTGCCAGGAGTTGTTGGCAAATCTGCCACTCTTCCTGTGGCTGCCCATTGCCTATGTTCCTAAAAGGAGCTGCTCCAGCCTTGAATGTCCAGAGGGGCTCTTCAGTGAGAAGAGGGAGTGGGGAACTACAAGCTCCAAATCTCCCAAGTGCAGGACCATCAGGGCACTGAGTCTCAGAGAGTGCTCTGCAAAACTGCTTCAGAATCTCCCCAGGTGCTTGTTGAAATGCAGACTCCTGGGTCATCCCAAGGAGCATAAGTGCAGCATTGGCACTGAAGGGCTGTCTCCCAGGGGAGCAGGCCCAGCTAATGGGAAGCACTAGCTTTGCTCAGAAACCTACTGCTACAAATGTTGCACTTCAGAATTATGGGACGATTGCCCCCCCAGGTGTATCCTATATGCCTATTCCCAAGGAGTCTAGTTTAGCAGATGTAGGGTGTTTCCAGACAGGAAAATTGGTTAGGATATTAATGAGTCAGGAAACCGTTTGCCCTCTTGAAGGGACCTCCGTTGGAGACCTCGGTGTCTCTTGGTAAGAAAATCCAGCATTTAGAGCTCTATATACGTGAAGTCCTAGAGGAGGACCTAGAAGGGCCTGTCCTAGGTTGTACCTTTGGGAGCAGGACATAATCTTCACAGGCCCACTTTGATTCAACAGGATTCCTTGAGTCCCAGCCTTGTGTCAGGCCCCGTGGAGGACACTCCCAATGATATGACCATTCCTGGCTCCTTTTAGTATCCTCAGCTCTGCTCTCCCCTGGCCTCCAGAGAGGCCCTCTCCCCTACCTGCTCCCTTTCCCATACCTGCTGAGCATCCCAGCTCCATTCTAGCTTCTCCTGGGTGCTGCCTGCCCTGCTAGGGGGGGGCTTGGTCCTAGCACAGCTGCAGCCCCTGCTGGAGCCCTATAGCTTCTCCTCTACAGCATCTCTAGCAGTACCTCAGGGTCACTGCCTTCTCCTTTCAGCAAAGGACCAAGTGCAAAGGGCTAGGAAGGGGGAGAAGGGATTTGCATTGTCTCAGTAGCCAAGACAAAGATTGGCAGAGGAAAAGCAACCACTCTTTGCAGATTGTCTACCCAGAAGATCCAAGAGGGTCAAGATCAAGTGAAAACCCACCACATACATCCCGAGACTCCTCTAGGGCAGGGACGGTTTTCACTAGGCCACTGGAGGAAGCATCAGAGGACAGGGTAGGGGGCTTGGTCCATCCAGGTGGTTCCTGATTCCATGTCCTTGTCTGTTAGGACCTCGTCCTTCTATGAGGGGTGACAAGGAGCCACAGCTTGGGGTTCTAAATAACACCACTTCTAGTGTTCTTGCCATGTGCTAGAAATGATTCTAAACATCTGTGTCCACTAATTAAACCCTCACACCAGTCCTGGGAGGTAGTGACCCCTATTAGTACCATATTCATCTTCCCAAGTGTGGAGAAGCAAGGAACCTGGCCCGAGGGTCACACAGTTCATGAGTAGCAGAGCCCAGGAGTCCACACCGGCTCCACCCATGCTGTTCTGCCTCTTGCCACACAGCATGATGGTCTGTTCCCCAGAGACAGCTTTGCTTTTTCCAGTTTGAGACCAGTACCCCCTTCGCTCCCTGCCCCCTTCAGCCCGCCCCACCTCAAGCAGGGACTTAGTAAACACAGCCAAGTAAGCCTTTATCTCCAGGGCGGTGCTCAGTCTTCAGCACAGAGGACCTGGCCCTGAGAGCTCTGTGAATTTAGGTGTCCAGGGGTCCATGTGCTTTATTGTTTACTGAGAGCCTTTCAGACATAAACAGCCCCCTCATTAATTAATTAATTTAAGAATTGATTTTCCTGCCTGGAACTACCAAGATGAAGCATCTCAACAATATTTACAACTAACTGTTCCATGAGCTGAAAGGAGTGTGCATGGCTCTGCCTCCAAAGTCTGTGACTTAAGTAAGAGACTTCTCTTAACCCTTCACGATCGTTATTTGTTTAAAAAGATAAGCTTGGCCAGTATCACCAACCTCAGCAAGTGAGGATTAAATGAGCTGATACACGGAAGGGTCTAGAACATCGGCGACATGTGAGAGGGTCTCCGTGAAGGTGAGTCTCTCCCCTGTTCTTCCAGGAGGCCAAGAGGCTGTGTAGGATTTCATAAAACACAATGGATTCTAAGACCTATCCCTTGTCCTCACTTATCTTGTGATGTTAGAAGGGCTGCCTGAACCCATAGACGTTTGAGTCATAATCCAGGCCACGGAAGGAGAAACCCCACGTAGCAGTGCCCGGTCAGGGGCATGGTGTGTTGTTCATAGCAGGCATGACCTGTGCCCACTGGCCCAAGCCCCCTTCAGATGTGGTGTGGGGCTGGAACAGTGATTTTACAAAGTTAGAAAAGGTCATGTAAAGATCCAGACTTCCAGCTTCTCTTGAAAAAATCAGAGATGTAGCAAGGCTGGACTCAAATTCCTGCATGGTAACAGCGGCCCCCCTCCACAGGCTGCACCCACCCCTCCTGGAAAACTTGTGTTGGGGCCAAGAGCAGGGCTGGGTTCAAACCCTGGCCCCCATCACTTAGCAGCGGGCATGACTGAGCAGGTGCCTCACCTCTGTATGCCTGGGCAGTGACGGTACCCATCTCACAGGCTTGTCCTGAGGATTCAGCGGGTGAGGCCATGCCAAGGCCTGGGCACAGGGCCCGCCTCTTAGGAAGCGTCCAGTTCTAATTGTAGCTGCTGTTACTGTCATGCATACTCTCTGCCTGGCCCTGGGAAGCATCTTGTGTTTCACTGTGGTACCCAGGAAGGAAGGCTCATTGCAGTCTGGGGTCTTGATGTTTTTATTCAGGGAGTTCTCTTTTAAGTTGAGCCTGACCTGGGAGAGGGAGGAGAGAATGGCTGGAAGGGGGAACAGCAAGAGTAAAGTTGGGAGCTAGGAAAGGGCTGCTACTTTTAAGTGGCTGCAGACACGTGTCACTCTTATCACCTGTTGAGAGTTTTCTCAGCCGCTTTTGTGTGAGTTCAGATAGCTTTGGGCCTAGGTGCACGTAGCATCTTCAGCCCCTGAGGAAGGGTGAGCTCTGGGTGTGCACAGTTCTCTGACCGCAGCACTAACCTGCTGAGCAGCCTGTGGCCAGGGTCACTGGGGTCCAAACAGAGTCGTGAAAAGTTACAGGATCAGAAAATAGACTGGCTGTTAGAACCCTCAGGACTAGAAGAGGGAAGAACTCATTCCCTGTTTGAATGGAAGAGCCCTTAGAAGCTGGTAAGGTAGGTGGTGGGGGGAAAGGGTACACAGGCCGAGACTGGGGAAATGGGGTGACCCAACGAAAGCCCGGAAGGGGGAGGAGAACATAGAGCAGGAAGGAGTGGGTTTTAGGGCTGGCTGTGAGGCTGGACCCCAGCTCCTTTTGGGACCTGAGCGTCAGTGACAGGAGCCTGGGTTGGGCTTTGACATGCTGAACTTGGGTATGGCCTGTGTCTGTGTCAATTTCAAGTTCCATGGTTTTCTAGGAGTCCATAATAAAACAGCCCCACGAATCGAGAATTTGCTATAACCCCACTATTTCCGCATCCACGTGACACCTCTTCGATCGTCTCGTGTAGAAGTCATACCCAGAAATAACCTTTGTGGACTCTCATGCCCAGTGTTTTGTTTGGAAGGTAGGGTCACTGTACTTATGTGTCAGCCATAAATACTTAGCTGAGAGTAAGAATTCCTAAGGATCTGCCACTTCCGGCTGGTAGCATTAGATCCTCTGGAGGGTGTCCTGTGTCATAATATGCCAACAGATTTAGAATTTTATGACAGCCATGGAAACAAAACAGGTGCTGGGTGCAGCCAAAAATAGCCACCCTGGGAAGCGAAATTGGGGGCAGTGCCAAGGGGTTAAGGTGAACAGCACTGTGCCTTAGGGGGGAAGGTCAAGACTGTGGGGAGAAAGCCCCTCCCAGTGTCAGGAGTGCTTTTGCTTCTCTCAGATTCTCATTTCTGCATCATCCAAACGGAAACTTCTTGCAACCCCAGCCCACCGCCACCTCGCACAGCTTTTCTGCCCTATTTCTGAGTGAAAGGCCCAACCCAACAGGGGGTCCTGCTCTGCATGGATGGCAAGTGGGGGGCCTCCTTGCCAAGGTGGGGCTCTCCCACTGCGGACTTCCTGGTGGTGAGAGGTGTGAGGGACGATAGGGGAGCCTTTGCCTCAGCAGCCTGAGCCTGGACCTGGACCTGACCTGGAGCTGGAGGGCACTCTGAGCAGACGTTCCAGCCTGGTTAACCCCCCTGCTGTGACAAGTCTCAGTCACACCCTCCATGCCCTGCTGCCCTTCCTGAGGAGAGAAAGACGGTGGCTGTCAGCGGGTGAAGGGTGACAAGTGGGGTAAGCACAGCTTGTTACTCCCGGATTTCGTTACCAGGCAAAGTGCTCAAAGACAAATGGCCAGGGGCTCATCCCCCTTTGAGGACAGGGGCGTCTCAGACACCACGAGCAGGGTTCTGGGGAGAAGAGTTGTTAGGAAGGTCGTGGAATAGGCAGGCGCGAAGCTGGTGCGGCAGACGGGACTAAGTGTGTCAGCTCATGTTTTCATTGTTGGTGATGTTGACTTGAGAGCCTTGGTTTGACCCTGAGAGTAACCAAAACTGCACAAACATGTCTGTGTGGTTCCTTCTGCTCAAACACCAGCAAAACTCTCTGTGGTGATAAAGGTTGGAACAGTGGCTCCCTTGGGGGCAGAGGAATATTAACAGGGAGGATGCATGCAAGAACCCTTCTAGAGTGAGTTCTAGAATGTTCCAAATCTTGATCTTACATGGGCTTATACGTATGTAAAAGTTAATTGAGCTGTACATTTAAGATGTGTGCATGCTGCCATACATATGTATGTCACATCTTAATAAATTAATTAAAAATGAAGAAAAACACATGCATAACAAGGAGGACTGTGAAGAAAAACACCTTGCCAGTACTTGAATAGCCCAGATTTTTCCACACTGGGAGTTTGCTCTTCCATGGCCCCGGGTCCTAAAACCCTGACTTGGTTCAGTGGAGAAGTAAAACAATGACAAGTCTCTTCCAAGTTTGACAGTCAGAGTAATTTGGACACTGCCAGCCTCACATCCTGAATCAGAGTCTCTCCGTTCCACAGTTTAATTATTACGAGGCTTTTGGGGTGCCCAGGTCAAGCTGACCCAGCTTTGAGTTGCTGCTCTGCTGCTGACCTAGAAAACTGTTGACCTCTCTAGGGCTAGGTTCCTTTGTGAGCTGGGTGATCTAAGAGTGTTGCTCAGTGAGGGAGCACCTGTAAAAAGTACTCAGCGTGGTGCTTGGTACTTCACAAGTGATCAGGGAATGTTAATGATGTTTGTCACTGTCACTAAACTGTGCAAGGTTCAAGGGAACTCAGGATCCACAGTGCTCGCCAGCGGTAGTGCCTTGAGCCTCTGCAGTGGCTCTAACACACAGTTCCCACACGACCCAACTTTTCCTACAGTTGGGCCGGCTCCAGGGTGCAGAGGCCCCCTCTGGCTTGGCAGGATTCTTTGGCTGGATCCTCTGCTAGTTCTCAGAGTAGGAGCATGGTCAAGTTGGACGACAGTGTACCCATGTTAAAGCAGCTGTGGTGAACATCTGGCTCTGATTATCTGGCTGGGAATGGCTGGGGGTGGGAGCCCCGTGATTTATAGATTGCTCCTCTGGCTGTAAATCCCATCTGTAATTGTGACTTCTCTGTCCCTAATTGTTTGCAGAGAAGAGAGGAGCTCAATGGCTCACAATCCCTGGCAGGGCCCGAGGCTGCTGGGGGGTGAGGTTTGTTGCTAGGACACCACAGTCTTTGTTTTGGTCCCTGCTCAGCAGTGTTTTTAAGGCCCTGTATACATTTCTCTGTATTGTTAATGTAATTTGTTCAGGCAGTGAACAGCCAAGTTCAGCCGAAGGAATCCGATACTCATAACAGAAACACCAGAGGCCAGGTTTTTGTGGTCAAATTAGGGTTTTGAGGCCTAGGAAGAGAATGAAATGCTTGAGCTGGGCAAGGGGGACAATCTCTCTTTTTCTCCCCTTCTGACACTGGCCTGGGTTCAGCTGCCTTGTGGAGTCGGCTTGGGGGCACTGAGTCCACTACATCCAGGGCTGTGTTAGGTGGGGAGCAGGACTGTCCTTCTCTGAGAAAAGGAATGTGGATTTTATTCAAAATGGATGAAAGAAGGCTGAGTAAGGGCCAGTTTGGGCCCTCTCTGCTCAGCCTTCCCCTCACCCTGGCTCCAGGCACTTTTTTATCTCCCCCCACCCCCGCCCCTGAATTACTTGGCTGGTGGGGAAATAATAGTTGGGATCAGTTGAGAAGGTATGTGACTGTGCAAAATGCAATTTGCCTGTTTCCGCTGCCCGTGAAGACCCGGCAGCCCACTTGCCATTTGGGAACTTTGCGCCCTGCTGTGCTGGGAGTTTTGGAAACTGGATTCCAAACAACTTCCAGTGAGCGGTCAGTCATGTTAAGTTAACTCGGTTCATCCTACCCTCTTAGTTTTGCCTCAGAAAATAAAACAAACATACGAGCCCACATTTTCCATGCTTTTTTTTTCTTCTTCTAGAATGCCTAACATGTTGTGAAATTAATCAGACCAACATTATGAGCGCCCCCCCCCCCGGTCTGCCTTGAAAGAATGCCTGGTGGGCACGCATCCATCCATCCATCTAACAACTGCTGAACACCTTCTGGGGTTACCAAGTAGAGTGGGGTAGGGGCCGGGTCCTCAGGAGCTTGTAGTGCTGGGGAACAAACAGGAAAGGCAGTCCTTATGCCACATGCGGCAAGTGGCTGATAAAGCAGAGAACATCACCTGGAATACCCGAGAACGAAGTAGCTCTAGGCCAGAGGACTGAGGGGAGGCCTGGCACAGAGATGTTTGAGCCTTGCCTCCCAGGAGCGCACTGCTAGCCTGCCTTCCATCCCCGTGACTGGAAGCCCGGTGGGGGTGGGGGGTGGGGGGAGTTGCCTTCTTAATGTGATCCCGTTGTCCCAGATGTCTTCAGAGGCTAACCCTCTTCCAGTTCAGAAGGTGAGTCACGGGTGTGTTGAGCTTGATGCTGACACCTCCTGCCCGAACCACGTCTAGACACTGATATCCTCAACTTAGGACACACTGATGTGTTGCATAAATGCGTAACAGTAGTGAATGTTCCTCAGTGACATGACCTGAGAAGCCCGTGAACTTCCTGTTCTTGATCATGATTATGTGCCCCTCCCCCAGGGCCCTACACTAGCATTAAATGCCCACCAGTCAGTTTATATTAAAACACTTATTTTCTTGTTTGTCTCCACCATTAGATCATGAATTCCTTGGGATCAGAAATGGTGTTCCCTCCCCACACCTAGAAGAGTACCTGGGAGGTGTTCACTGTTTATTGATGGGGTACAAATTTCATGCCTGTGTCTTTCATCCCGTATGAAATTTAGTTTTCCAGACAATAAATGCTCCCCTTTCCAAATGCTAAAATGAACTTCAGCCATTTTTGGGGTGGAAGTATCCTAAAATGCAACCTACACTTTTCTAACTTCTTACATAATGAAGTTAGAGTCCTTTTTGTTCCATGTCATTTTGGTTTTGATAACTCGGGGTCAGCTTTATGAACCCCAATTTGTGTAGGGATGAAATAAGATGAATTTTCCACAGACTTTTATGGTGCTGTAGAACCATTAAATGTTGGAGTTGAAAGAACAAAGATTTTAAACCACCTAGTTTATTTCCTTTTCCAGACCAGGAAAAAGAGCTGGAACCAGCAGCCCGGGTCTGACTTGCAGTTGGGTGTTGGTTTTTCCTGTCATCACATGCCCTCTGCCCCCTGCCCCCCGCCCCCCTTTCCACCTCTTTAGTGACTGAAGTAAGGCTGCTTTGTCTCACCTGCAGTTGACCGACTTAGTGCTGGGGGGCTGCTCACTTTTCGGTTGAGGGAAGGCGATTAGCTCTGTGACCTCTGTCTTGTCCATTTTTTGCTAGTTCCCAGAGGTGGAAGTCTGTGCTACTTACCTAGGTATTAGACTTCTACTGCTTTCAAACGTGTATTAAAATCAAGAACTAGGAACTAATGTAGTTAAAATAGGCTCTCGTTACACTGGAAGAAAAAAAATTTGATCATATTGTTCTTTGGTAGACGGCTTGCTCTTTATAAGAGGGGTCCCTGGACCTTTAACCAGGATTTACAGACTTGCTTAAGCTGTTTGGTCATTGGATGGCCTGGTCATCTGCACATTAAGTGGCAGCTGACCATCTAGGCTGAAGGAAAGATGTGAAGTAATAATTCAGAAGGGTGCTTTGTAACATAGGCTGTTCAGAAAAGGTTAAATGTGCTCTATGCTTTCAGGGAAATGCTAATTAAAATAGCAATGAACTGGCAAAAATTAAAGTCTAAGAATACAGGGTGCTGGGGAGAATATAGGTTAATAAATGATGCTTAACTTAGGATATCTGCTAAAATTGAAGATGGAAATATCACCCAGCAAACCTCCTCCACGTGGCACAAGAGTAATCATTGCTGGGTTGTATGCAGTAGCATAAACTGGAACACCATATGTATAATCAATATATGAAATAAATAGACAAATCAATCCAGACATATAATAGAATACAGTGAACTAATCAGGTCTATGTGTATTAGCATGAATAAATTCCAAAGGCAGTGTTAACTGGAAAAAGCAAGTTGCTAAACAATATCTAAAATGTGGCACCATTTATATAAGTGTTTAAAACTCTCCAGAGAGTAATTGCATTGTGGTCACGCAGGAGAATGTCCTGGTATTATAGAGTAGGGTGTCACGATATCTACAAATTACTTTCAAGTGGTTCAGCAAAATAAAAGGGTGTGTGTGTGTGTGTGTACATATATAGGGGAGGGAGGTAAACAAGCAGATTTAGGAATACGCTGATGGTATATCTGGTTGAGAGATGGGTGGGTTTTCATTGTTCTACAACTTTCCAATAAATTAGGAATTTTAAAGTGTTGGAGGAAACACATTGAGTCTGTAATTTGTGGATAATACAGATGTAATGAAAATATAGAAAGATGCAGAGGCATGATAAACAGCATTTTTGGACGCTGGTTACTTCTGGTGGAAGATGGGGACATGGATGGCTGATGTTGGGTCCTTTAGCTGTGTCAGCAATACTTTATTTCTTTGTTAAAAGAGATCAGGGGAGAGCTCTGAAATGACTGGGAAAATGTTAAATTATCTAATATGGGTAATGGGTATTAAGTGTTGCCATTTATTTTTTCTACTTTTTAAAATATGTATATATAGTGTTATTTATAGATAGAGTTCCATAAATAAACACAGTATTTTTAAAAACTGCAATGAAGTAGGTAAATGATTTGGTTTCATTTTTAAATTAGAAGTTATTATTAGAAAGTATTTTGGTGCTTCAAGAATTGTGGACCACCTCCTTCTGTCTGGTAGCCACGTCAGATGCCCGCCTGGGCGTTGTCTCATAGCATACTGGGATTTCAGAGGTTCCCAGAGCCAGACTGGAGTAAACAGGACTTCAGTGAAACCAGTCAGCTTTAGGCCTGGCACCCATGAGGAACAGCCATCCACCCAAATCGCTGTCAAAAGGGCACGGCACGCTCAGGCTTCACCCCAACCCAGATCCAAGCCAGTCTGAGCATGTAGAGTTTCTAGAGGAACACAGTTGAAGTCAGGTGTCTGCCGTGGTCTGGGCTACCTCTCTGGTTTGCACCAGGTCCACCTCTGGGCTGGAGCTGGCCTGAGCAGGCAGAATATCACACCTCCGGCTAAAGGCTGGACAAGCTCAAGTCTGAAGGATAGAACTGGATTGGCAACCAGGAGATCTAGGTAGAACTCAGTTGTACAAACACAATTATTTGTATATAGTGTGACATAACATAAGGACTGGAAGAAGTGCCCCCCACCCCCTGCCTAAAAACACTTAAACTGCTTTCATTAACCATGTTAATGGTGGTTGTAATGGTTTTCTGAGTCTGCTGTATAGGTAGGGAGTAAATGAGTAATTATGTTATCGTCACTGAGAATGAGAATTTTCAGTGTGGGAGAAAGAAGATACAGATGGAAGATCAAGGGGGCTAAGAAAAAATCTTGTACTAGGTCCTGAATGCAAATTGGAAGGGCCCCAATATAAACTCATACCATACTTTACATATATATATATATGTAGAGACAGAGAGTCTTTTCTAACTCTCTCTACTGAAAAGGCCTAGAAACAATCTCATAGCAATGACCAACTCTAGTGCTCAGATTGTGGTCTTTTAATACCACTTAAAACAAGGCTCCTACGAGGGATTGGTGATTTATTGTACAAGACAAGCCCAGAGTATACTGTTACGTAAGAAAGCATGAAAGTGATCCAAGACCGCAAGAGACTTGGTGGACTGTCAGGGAACTGGGTAGTAGGACTACTAGGTCAAAAGGACTCAGCCAACCTGAATTCCAGGGAAAGGTGAAACCATTTGCGTATCAGTAACATCATATTTATTTAAACCCTCAAGTGCACAATGGCTCTAAAAACAAAATCAAACAAGCAGTCACACTGGTATCCTTTGGAGGATGGCAGGGAGCTCAGCCATTATTTTAAACCTGGTAACTCAGTTTGTCCTGCCTGAGTTGCTACACCACCAAATAGTTGGGAACGTTTTTCTTTACAGAAGTATCCCAGCTAATAAGTGAGGGAGAAATAGCCTTGTTCCTTTTCCCCCAAATAAAATAACACTAAACTAAAGCTGAATTGGATCAGCCTCTAGATATAATTATTGATTTATAAGAAATAAAGTGTTCAGAGGAACATGTTAAATGACAGCAGGAGACTGTGAGTAGCCAAATCCAGACTGGAGAAAACTCTATAGGACCAATAACTTGGTTTCTTCTACAGATAATACAGAGACAGGGAAAGGAAGGCGGGAATGAGAGACCCCTAAAGCTCAGAAGGCTAAAGAAAGAGAGAGACATATAGTGACCTACACCAGTGTATGGACCAGGATGGCATCTGGAGCCTGATTGAAATAAATTGTAGAGGGGAGAATTATTTATAATCAGGAAAATAAATATGAAAGCATCACTAGATAGTCCATAATATTAGAAAATTGTTCAATTTTAAAGACAAGATAATCATTTTATAGGAATTAAAAACTTTTCTTCTAGAAATACATACTGAAATACTTCCCAGTGAAAGATAAGCTATCTGGGATTTGCTTCAAAGTGTTTTGGGACGCAGAGTGGTGGGCAGGTGGGCAGACAGTGGCTGGGGGGACAGTGAACCAGTGTCGGCCATGAAGTAGCTATGACCTGGGTGAGGGCCTAACCAGCTTCATTATATTCACTCTACTTTTGTATATGTTTGAAACTTACCAAAATAAAAGGCTTTATTTCATTTTTATTCACCTGGAAGAATCCAAGGGAATTGTTGAAGTGCTTGCTCAACAGTTGAGTATTTGAGTAGGACCCGGCAGGACCAGGGAGGCAGCGAAGAGCCTGGCCGGTGGGCAAGGCCAGCTTAGGAGAGTGGCAGGAAAAGGGTCCCCGAGAAGCGGTGTGTGGGTGCGGGCTTCCCCAGGTAAAACGGGGGTTAGACATGCTGAGGATGGGAAGGAGGGCCCAGGAGAAGGTACCCAAGGGACCATTGACAGTGAGATGTGGGAAACTGTGCAATTTAATACTAGACAGTGCACTCTTTTTGGGACTTTACAAGTCAAGCCTTTAGTCCTTAAAGAACCCCCTACGTGGGGTGTGCTGATTTAATCCCTATTTTGGTGGAAATGGAAGACTAAAAGTTTCTCCTCCCACCTTCTCTATTCTACCATACTTCCCATTGTCCTGAGAACCCAAGCTTGCTGTCTTCAGCTTCTCTTTTCCTCTCTCGTTCTATAATCATCATCTGATCCCCAGGACCTACGGATTGTCCAGGACTATCTTCCAGTCACAGAGCCACCTCCAGGGGACGCGGTCTGTGGACTTGAAGCCTGGCTCCCTGCAGTAGTGCCCTGACTCCAGCTCTTTTCTGCTTATCCCCCTTTTTAAAACTTCCTAATGCCCTGCTTTCTTCATATCACTGGCCCGCGTACAAGCCTCCAAAGGCCCCGCATTGACCATACCGTGAACACAGGGTCTTGCTTCTAGGGCAGTGGGTACAAAGGTTTGGGAGGTGGCCGCCTGGGTTTGAATGCCACCTCTACCACTTACTTTACCCTGAACCTAATGAGTGGTAATCTCTCCACAAAATGGGAGCTTCAGGATGGTCAAATGTGCAAAAACATACATCAGGCGCCCAGGACAAGACAAGCTCATGGGCCCAGAGTGAGTGAATGCGTAATTTTCACTCCGAAGCTGTTTTGCTGCTTTTCCAGGACCCACCTTATAAGAGCTCTCTATAAAACTCATCCACTGAGTGTCTTTCCCAATTGTATACATTTAGCTTCAGGAACAGTTTGTCTCTTAGCCCTTAATTCTACCATTTTCACAGAAGCCACTGATGTGTGCCACATATCTGAATGCAGTGTATGACTTATTTCCAATCCTCGTTGTAAGCACTTTGGGTTCTTGGAATTTGTCTTTATTGAGACATTTCTCAGTAAATATTTTATTGGCTTAAAATCAGTCATAAACAGTATGGTGGTATTTGGTTATTTGTTTTTCATTCAATGAATAATTATTGCGCAGCTCCTAGCAGTCGGGCAATGTCTTAGAGACTGAGATATAAAAACGGACAGGGTCTCCGTCCTGGGGGCACTGCGTTTCAACTGAGTGAGGCAGTCAGTCAGTTATAGCTAAGGACATGGTGCTGGGGTGAAACACAGCCTGGCCCCCTTCAAGGTGGGTCCCCAAGGAGTTCAGAATTGTTTGAAGTTAGAAGCAGCAAGGAGGGCAATGTTGAAGTATGGGCTGCCCAGGCGACAGAGGAGGGAGGGAGAGGAAGATGTGAACATGCCATATGTTCATGTATGGCTCATGTGCATTCTCATGAGACAGGGAAGATTCCCACGAGACTGGGGGAAGCATGTACAGGATGGTATTTCTTCGTGTTAATTGCGCATCCAGAAGAGAGTGAAAGGCAGAGAGAAGTATGTTTATTGAAGAGAATTTGGAGATTGGGGGAAGATATTTTTTTAATGTCACTTAATAATCTTGTCACCCAAAGATAACCATTTCAATGTGTTGGTCCAGTTTCTCCCAGACCTTTCTCCTGGTGTATAATTTACATACTTTTTTCTCTTTTCAAACATCGGTATCTTAACTATTCCCTTTATTCTTAGAAACTCGGGTTTTTCTGATATTTCACTCTGTAAACAATAGTGCAGCGCACGTCTCTCATGTATAAAGCTATTTCTGAATTTAGGATTATTACCCTCGAGTAGATTCACAGACATGGGCCTATTGAGTAAGTGCAAGGCAGGAACATTTAAATCTCGGTGAATTTCCTTGCAGTGGGCTGAACCAGTTTATACCCTGGGCTACTGCAAAGGACCCATTTCTCCTGCACCCCTACATGACACTCTTTTTTCTGTGGGGCAGAAACAGAAGTACAAGTCTTTAAAAAAAGAAAAGAAAAGAAGAAAAAGTAATAACTTCAAGTTGTCACTTTTTTCCTAGGCCCGGCACAGATTATAGTCATCTGATTGTGCTTCCAGCAGAAATGCCTGAGGGGATGGGTGGATATCGCATTTAATTGCTCTTAGTTTATCATAAAGGAACACACTCTGTTCCTTTTGTCATAGGCTTTTCACAACTTAGTCTGAGCTTGGATAGATCCCTCTACTTCTTAAATCTTGGTTCCCCCAGGATTAGTGCTCTCTTTAGGGGGTAAGAACATATAAATGTTTCAGGAAACGCTGTGGGATACTTGTAAAAGCCTTTGAATCATCTGCAGGAAACTTGCTGATGGGACAAGGTTGCTAAGCTGACCAGAGAAGCCACTCCTGCCACCAGCTTGAGCGGTCACCTGCCGAGAGAAATTGGGCCTGTTAGGGTACCTGGGCCACAGGGCTGCAGCCTGTCTTGGCCACACAAACACAGCTGTCGGACACTTCCCCCAGCTGCCTCATTTGTTTCTCCTTTGAGTTGAAACTGTGCTTTTCCATTCCCAAATTCCACTTGAAGACCTAAGGATCACTTCACATCTGAGAATAATCCTTCGTTGGCTAAGATCACAGGGCTCTCTGGCCCAACAGTTTGTTGTCTGGTCTCCGCCTGGACACCTACAGGGATGGGGGCCGCCCAGAGCAAATTGGATCCCTCCTTGTCCACATGACAGCCTTTCACGCTTCAGAAGATAGCCTTCTGTAGTCATCTTCACGCTGCTCGCCGCCAAACAGCATAGTTCTGAATGTCCTCAGCCTGTGCTCTGCTCGGGATTGCCTGGAAGGGTGCGTTCAAGGCCAAACAGCATGCTCTGGGCACCATGGAAGAGGTTAGCCATTGAAGCAGCCTATTTTACAGGCACCCACAGGCCAGAATCGACTTTCCCCAAGTTATTGTCACCATGTAGCTGTCAGTTCAGCCATACCCTTCATGCCCATCCTCACCCTTAGTGGTGGCATGTCTCCGTGTGGGACTTTATCTCTGCTAACCTTTTTCTTCATGGGTTTATCCCATTTTTTCCAAAGTAGTGTAGAGGTTATGCATGCTGCACATCCTAGGGTCAGGGTAGTTTCATATCCTACTCTGGGCTACTCAGATAGCTTCCTTGTGCCTCAGTTTTCTCCTCTGTAAAATGGGGCTCTAACAGCCCTGACCTCAGGTGTTTTGAGGATTAAGTGAGTTAGTGTTAGTAAAGTACTTAGAACAGCGCCTGGGTGTTTGTAAGACGATAGAAATGTTAGCTAGCGTCGCTCATTGTTGCCCTTTTGAGATTCTTTGGGATCTTCATTGTGTTCCCTCCAGGTCTAACCAGGGAACCTCCTGGATCCACAGCCAACGTGGCAAACAGCTGCAGCAGCTCTGGGCTGGAGAGTTCAAGCTTCCATGCCACTCGTTCTGTCTTTTGCTTTGAGGGGTTATTTTGTGGGGTGTTTCGTGTTTTTGTTTTTTACTTTATGTGTGTTTGGCTTTATGATTGTTACTTTAACTCTCTCTCAGCACTCTTCATGATTCTCAGCTTGACCAGGTGATCTGTGTAAACCCTCCAGGTCCCCTTCATTTCTCTTTCATCACCGATTCTCCTTGCGCCTTTACCCCCAGACTTGCTCATTACTCAACAGATGCTGATTACGCACCTCCCGTGGAGTCCTTGTTCTGAACACTGGGGCCACAGCAGTGGCGTGAGTGTCCCTGGTGAAGCTGACGTTCCAAGGATACAGGCTGACATCTGTATGTCTCATCCTCTAAGTCCGAGCGTCCCCTGTGAGGTCGCGTTGACCATTTACATGAAGACCTTGAATCTGCTCACCCCTGTTCAGCATATGGGCATTTAACCCACTTGAGATCATAACTGCTATCTTCATCTTTTCTTCCACTATGTTCTCTTCTACCCATTGAGGAACATTATTTTTTTCTTCCCGTAGCATCCTGAGAGAGAGAGCAAGGCCTCAAAAAATATAACTATTGATGTTCTTCACCCGTCCTGGTTGCCATCAGGGCATCCATTGTCCATCTGATGCTTCAGTTCTTGGACATGTGCATCTTTACCTTACCTTGGTTAGAGGTCACAGTAGCAGGGGTGGAAAGGCATGGGCTGCCCTTAGAGCTTGGCAGGTATAATTCAGTAGAATAAAGCAATATTGTTTTATCCTGGCCTGAAGAGTCAGGATAAAACACAGTTTCCTTGCTTGTCTTCTAAAAGACTAAATGCAGGGGTGTGTTGTTTTACATACCATAAAATTTGCTTTTTGTAGAGTACAGTTCTGTGAGTTTTGACAAATTGAACCCATTGCAGTCATGGTATCGACTAAGTCCAACCACCTCACCTCTCAAAATTTCTCTGGTGTTCCCTCTGTCGTCAACCCCTTCCCTAGAGTCAGTCCCCAACCCCGACAGCCACCGATCTGGTCTCTGTTTCCATAGTTTTGCCTTTTCCAGAATGACATGTAAGTGGATTCATGCGGTGTGTAGCCTTTCGAGTCTGGCTTCACTCACTTGGTGAAATGCATTTGAGATTCCCCCGTGCTGCTGCGTGTATCCGTAGTTCCTTTCCCTTTCCCTTCCCGGTGGTGGCCCACCGTATGCATGAACCAGTGTTTGCTGATCCACTCACCTGTTGAAGGACGTTTGGATTGTCTCCAGTTTGGGGTGGTTATGTATAAGACATTCACCTCAAGTTTTTCCGTGAGAGAATTACCTTTTCATAAGGGCTTTTACTTCTCTAGCAGTTTCACTGTGCGCCTCTGTTGTTCCACTCTGATTCGAAGGCTGTGGGAATTTGGGTAGAATCTATGTCTGGTAAATGACAGGTGGCAGTGCAATTTTTTTAAAGGAATGTCCTCATTCTTTCAGAAAAGGGGATTTCAGGGCTTCCCAATAAACAAATATCAAAGAATGTCTTAGCTCAGAGACTATTGGTTTCAAAACATATTCTCCATCTACTGGAATTTATTTTATGCCCGAAGTATAGCGCCCCCCTTAGATTTTTATTCTGTCTGAGTTGATGCCTTTCTAAATCACAAAAACACAGTGATCGTGAGCAAATGAAGATGCCAAAGGTCCAAGGAACCTCAGAACCCAGTTTGTTCCCTCCACTTTGGATGTGTGGGAAGAAAAGCGAGATGCGCAGGAGTGTGCAGACATGGGCATTATTCTAATCCAAGGGAGGAGTGTTGGGAATGGGATGAGGCCCGGGGGTTAACTTGTTTCCGAAGGGCATTCCCGAATCCCGCTCTGGGATAATTCGCCCACTACCATTTAATCAGCTCCATTAAATCCTGCCCTGTCTAGTGCACTGTGCTCCAGACACAGCTCTCCTGGGCTCTCAGTAATAGCTCAATTGTGTGTAAGTGGCTGTGAAGAGGCTCTGTGTGCTGGATGAATAGGCCCCATCTCCATGGAAACCGGGGCTGGCGCCGGGGCTGACCTTTGACCCACTGGTTGCCACCATACTGTTAACCACTGGTGCCCCTTGGGTGGGGAGAGAAAGCAAGGAAATGGCTGTCAAGGTTGTTTTCGTTTTCCCTTGTTTTAGGCCTGGACCGCACTAAATGGAAACAGCACCAATATTAATCCAAAGCGCTTGGATAGCGTGAGTTTAGTTTAATTGTCTAGCCGCCTGTGGTCCCCTGCGCTCCCCCACGCCGCCTCCTTGCCGGGAATGCAGCGCTGGGCCGCGGGTGGCGGGCGGCAGGGTCGGTGCGGCCTCAGCCCCTGGAGATGCCTGGGCGCGTAGGTTCCCCAGGGGCAGTGTGGAGCGGGCCGGGCACCTGGCCCGGGGGTCTCCGTGGTGTGACCATGGGCTCTACCTGTAACCCAGAAAGAAGCCTTGCAAAACCCGGTGAGGAGATGTGGCCAGAACATCGCGACTGGGAGGTTCTCCGCCAAGCGCACCTTTTCGGCAGTGATAAAAACTTGGCCACACAGCAAGCTCAGGTCAGCCACAGTGGCTTCGGTATGATTTCTCAGCTCCAGCCCTGTCCTTTACAAGGCAAGTATTTCAGTCCCTGTTCTTGGCATAGAAGAAGAAGTTTTTTTTTGTTCTCCCCAGACTCCTTTTGCAGAGTCAGGTCTGTCACCCCAGGTTTTGCTGCAGAGGGGCCCACCCTGGCCTTGGGGGCTCATCTTCTAGGTGTGTGGTTGGAGGCCTCTGGATATGGGATAGTGTACATGCTGGTGTGTCCCTGGAGTCCAGAGTGTAAGAGTGAGTATTTCAACAGAAGGCTTACAGGCAGGTGCTGGGCTTGTCAGGTGTCTGGCTGGGGCCACCCCATAAGACAAGTCAGGTAGTCTCTTGTGGAATACTTTTCATTCCTCAAACCGAAAAGGAAAATGACCTTTGGTTCCACTAAGACCTGTGGGGGCCCAGGGGAGGGGTTGTTGTATGTATTTATCTTTTTGACTGTGTGTCATGGCCAGGGAGGCGGGGACAGGACGAGACACATTGGTAACAAGAGCCCCGGTCTGAGTTCCTCATTGGAGAAAGTTAGGATACAGAACTAACAATTCCTTCTTTAGAGAGGGGCCCCTCAGAAGTTCCTCTGCTTTCCAGGAATTGCAGAGTGAGGGGGAGGAGGCTGGACTGACTACAAGGGACATTTGCAGTGATTGAGATTTCCAAATGCTTTGTTCCCTAAACCTGTCAACCACTATGGGGGCGTCAGAGCGTCAGCTTTCATCCTACATTGTATTGTTCAAACAAGGCACTGACTGAGTTCGTTTACAAGTATAAGTTCTCTGATCCCACAGAATCCATATCAGTCTGGGTTACCTCCATCACCATCATGGGCTAATGAGCGGTGCTTTCTAGGTGTTTAGTTTTATTTTCCCATCTGGCCTGGAGTGTGGTCGAAGAGGTAATTAATGGTTTAGGGCACTTTTTAGGATTGGAGAGGCTGAACATACTTTCAGGGTCTTTAGTTCTAAAATATTTGTTAGAACTGGACAGTTTATCTTGTGGCAATTTATTTTTATTTTTTAATTTCCTGCAACTTACAGTACTTGGTCAAGCCTTGGACTCTAGGATTCTCAAATCGTGGGTGCCCATTGTAATTGTCCCTGGGCGGAAGCCCTGTCAACTGGCCATCTGTATGTGGGCACCTCTCAATGCTTGTTTTATGGGGCTTATGTGCTGTAGAGCAGCTGCTCCTGTCTTGGCCTGCAGAAGGGCTCGTGCAATCCCTGGAGGTGTCCACAAGATCGTTTTCTGTAAGCGATTCAACGTGCGCTACCAGTCCCCAGAAAGTGCCATTGTCCGCACAGGGACTGTTTACTGGAGATTGGGTTGGGGTAGCATTCCCATTGCCCCAAGTTGTGGGGCTGCCGGAAATACACATATTAACCCTGGGCTTGGGGAGGGGAGAAATGAGCGTCCCTTCATTCCGCAGCTGTGTAAACAGTTCAGGGGGAGGAGGGGGTGCTGTGTGCAGGGGCTGCCCGATCCAGGGGCCTCCACGGGGGCCCTCCCAGGATTCTGAGGGGTGGGGGAGGGGCTGGCAAGAGCGTGGGGGGCAGGAGGCAGTACACAGGCCGACAGGTTTTCCACATACTGAGGACGCACTTTCACAAAAGCAGGGGCAATGCTGAGGGATGGAAAGTGTAACCCGTCTGGGCCTACTTGACTGATGGAAAACGAAATGAGAGGCAGGTGGTGGCATTCCAGGTGAGAGTCGTTGTCCCCACACACACACCATCGGGGTCAGTAAGGAAAGGCTCTCCTTCCTGACCCATACGTTTTTTCAAGCAGCAAACTATTATTAGGCCCCTGCTATATACCTGAGATAGTTTTGTGCAACTGCAGGGGTGAGGGGGGCAAGGTTCAGTTGCAGGATTGAGCCTATTCACCAAGAGTCCATCAGCCAGTGGAGAAGAAATGACCCCTGTCCTCGCCCTTTGTGTCCTGGGAGAGGTTTGGGGAGGAAGGGGCAGAGCTGTGAATCAGCGCTGCTGGAGCCTCTAAGAGGTAGGAGGGCCCAGGAGCTTTCACTGGGGCGTGTCTTCCAGGTACCTGGGAAGTGCTGGAGCCGAAAGGCCAGACACTGTGACAATGGAGGGAGGAGCATTGCCTTAGAGCCAGGCGGGTTAGAACCTCAGCAACAACCCCCACCCCCCGCACTGTTAAGCTGGACTTCACTGTCCTCAGAAATGCAGATCATGAGGATGTGAGGTATGAAGTGCAGCATCTTACCAAGTACATTGCACCTGTGGTAGGAAGGGTCCCCACGCCTCTCCATGCAGTCTTCATTCAGCGTTAGTTTAGGGATTGCCTTCTGTGAGCCACTCACTGTTATAGGATCTAAGGCCCATGCTCTTGGCCCTCAGGGACATTACTGTCTACTGGGGGAGACAGCGAACAAGTAAGTGCAGACAACTAAACCGGGATGGCATGGTGGTATTAGAGGAGCTACTTTAGAGTCAGAGACGGGTGGCTGCTGTGGCGGAGACTCGAAAGTTGAGATGGGAGATCCAAGGTGAGGGCGTCTCTGGCAGAGGGAAGAGTTAAAAGACCATGGGATGCAGGCGGAGGTAGGAGATGAAATCAGAGAGGAGGACAGAGGCCAGATCAAATGGTAGAGTTTGGATTTTATTCTAAGTGCGGAGGAATTGATTGGAGGATTTAAGGGGAGGGGGTTAATAAGTTCTGACATAAATTTTAAAATAATTCTCCAACTGCTGCATAGAAGAGGGATGGAAGGAAAGGACAGGAATTGGGTCTATAGGGGATGCCTATTTCGGAGGCGTGTGTACCTCACCACCTGCTCTGGACCCTGCTGCCAGGCTGAGGTGCCAGCCTGTGCAGGCTCCAGCCCAGGCAGGCGGTCGGGGCCCCTGCCCTTCCTAGGGTCCTTGTACCCACTTCCCCCTGCTGCGTGAGGGTTGGAGCCCTGCCCCGCCATGGTCACAGCCGGACAGGCAGCACCCTTGCCCTCCTCCTGGGCACAGTGCAGACCATTTGTCATCTGTGTGCGTGAAGCTCTCCGCAGTTCCCCAAGCCTGTCGGAACTCTGTCCCTCAAATGCAATAGGAGCAGCGGTTTAGCGCAGGTCTGCCGCTGGCCCGCTGCAAGATTTTGAATCGACTCCTCTAGGGCAGTGCTATCCAATAAAAATATAACGTGAGCCACAGAGGTAATTTTCAATTACCTAGTAGCCACATTAAAAAAGAATTAAAAGGAAACAAGTAAATTAATTTTAATAATGTATTTAACCCAGTTTACCAGTATTATTTCAACATAGAATCAATACAAAAATGTATTACTGAAGCTTCACATTTTTCTTCCGTACTAAGTTTCCTCTGTGTGTCTTACATGTGCAGCACTGTCTGTGCCCAGAAACCGCATGTGAGTGGCAGCCCTGGGAGCCTCCCCTTCATCTTCACACTGTGGAGGTTAATGTGCCTGCACCTCCCTCCCTCCCTCCCTCCCTCCCTCCCTTTTCCCTCCTCCCTCCCAAGAGAGGAAGCCTGAGGGCTGCTAGGGAGACTTTTGGAGGTTTTAAACCCTAGGCTCTCATCCCAAAAGGTGTGGTTGGGAGTGAAAGGGCTGATGTGGGAATATCCCTCCTGACTCTAACAGTTACCACATTACAAGCAAGAGATAACTGAGAACCACATCAACAATTAAAACCACAAATTGCCTAAAATAGTGCATATTACTTATGGACTAAAGTATGCACTGGCAGAATTTAGTGTCTGAAATTTGAAAAAAAAATCTTTCTGCAGAAAATAAGAGAGAAATGTATTTTTTTTTTCCCCTTACCATGGTTACAGTAAAAGTGTGTGATGCTTTCTGTTAAGTTGTATTTTAATGGAAATATTAAATCTGGGGCTTTTGTTTTTGTTTTTAAGGAAATGGAGAAAGGAAGGAAACTGGAGGGTTTTAATTCGTTATGCTAGCTTTGGATTCTGCAAAATCAGGAAATCAGAAAGTACAAGTTCTCAGAGTAGTGACATTTAACTCGATTGGGAAGGGCACGCCCAAGGTCACCCTTTTAAAGGGTTTGTCTTCCTTTTCAACATTTTTACACAGCATGTCTTTTGGAGCTCAGCATTTTTTTGGTCTGTCTTTTTCGGTGTGGAAACCGAAGTTGGAACACTGGGGTTTTCTCACTTGCCTCTGCAAGTGCACTGTCCTTGGCCTTCTCCATGGTAGCACTCAGTAGAAGTTTGTTGACTGACTCACAGATCGAGCCTGGAGGAGGAGGAGCGGTAGGGAGGGTGCTCTTCCCTTTCTTTGGCCCAGACTACGGGATGCGTTTTTTAAGCAGTCCTTGTTCGTGTAAGATAATTCAGGACTCAAGTGTATTTTTATTGACTCCCTTAGAAACTTTAAAAAAGACATTAAATACAGCCACTGTTTTTAGCATTTTAACTAAACTCTCTATTAGGACTCTATTTGTGCTTTAGGGGCTGGACAACTACATGGGTCTAGGAATAGCTTGTTTCTGTTTCTTTTTAAATATTCCTTTCAGGTTCCTTTTTGCTTTGCTTTTTTTCTGACAAGGAAATCTTTTTAATTACCTAGAGTCTAAAAACATGTAGCTTTCAGAAGCTGACGATAACTTCCACTATCTGGATCATTTCAAATCAAACCAAACATTTACCTCCAGGATTCCAGGGGAAGGGAAACTTAGCAGGTCTTTCCCATCCTTGAGATGATCCCATATTCTTTCCTGGGTACCACGAGGCTGGAAACCTGTGGCTGCTGCCTTCCCCAGGCATTCCCGCCAGCCCTGGGCTGCCACCTGCCAGTGTAGAACCCATGTCAGAGGAAGAACCAGCCCAGTAAAATTCCAGCATCTGGCCAAATCCAAACTTGTCCATTTGTGAACATATGCCACTTGGTGCCTAAGAATTTCTTTCCCACGCTCTGGGTGAGCCAGTAGCTCGGTTAGAGTGTTTTCCTGATACACCAAGGTTGCGAGTTCGATCCCCATCAGGGCACATACAAGAAACAACCAGTGAATGCATAAATAAGTGGAACAACATATTGGTATTTTTCTTTCTCCCTCCCTCCCTTTCCCTTCCTTGCTCTCAAATCAAAAAAATTTTTTTAAAAATATCTTTATTGATTTCATAGAGGAAAGGAGAGGGAGAGAGAGAGAGAGAAACATCGATGAGAGAGTCATTGATTGGCTGCCTCCTGCATGCCCCCAACTGGGGATCGAGCCCGCAACCCAGGCATGTGCCCTGACCGGGAATCGAACCCTGATTGCCTGAATCCTAGGTTGACACTCAACCTCTGAGCCACGCCCGGCCAGGCTCAAATCAAATTTTTCAAAAATAATTTCTTTCCCTCCTTTTTCTGTGGGATGCCCCCCAAAAAGGGAAAGAATGGTCCTACATGGCCTCGAGATTTTGACAGCTTAACTTCCACATCCAAGCCGGACCTCAACCATTATAAAGAGACAAACACTATCTCTTTTGGCCTCAGAAGCTGCACTGTACTCTGTGTCCACTTCTCCTCCAGGGATGGGTCACTGAGGTTTGTCTCCGGCCGTCCTCCCTCTCCTTGAATGGGGCTCAGCATCACAGCTTTTAGTGACAGTGTGCAGATTGCAAGTGAGAGGCTGATGCTTTCCCCCAGGCTCATGCTTCCTGAAGACATTCTCCCTTGAGCCTCCTGCTTGCAGCACCTTCTGCCCAGCCCTCTCAGGATGTGTTGCTTCCCTCTACTTCTCTGCGAATTTCTAGTTTCTGTCTCCTTCAAGAACTCTCCCCTGACACTTCTCTCTCCCCCGTTTCTCTGCCTCCCGGGTGTTAGAAGCAGCCTTTTAGCCCCAGACTTTCCTGGTATGCCACTGCATTTTTAAAAGCCCTGAGTGAAAGGGCATGTTTTTCTTTCCTTTCCCCATTTGGATTGCTGGCCTCTCGAGGTGGCGCCTCCTACAAGTCTTAGAGACCTCAGCACAGCTAAGTATCAGCGCCTGGTAGTTATTCGACAGTGAGGAACTTGCACCGGCTTCTAGTTGAGCCTCACGTGTCTTAGATAACATGCGGAGTTGCTAGGCATTCAGCTCCAGTTTTTCCACCATCAGCTCATTTTCGCAGTTGGCATGCTCTTTCAGAAGAACTAGTTCTTTAACGTGTTGTGGCTGCTCCTTGGTGTCACCGAGTGCTGAAGACCCCCTTGCTGTCTCTGTTTCGATGAGAGGGAACACTTGGTGTCTTTAGATTTTACCCAGCAGTACAGAAGATTTGGCTACTGTAACTTACTGCCAGGAATGGCGAAGCTGAATGTAGGCTTTTTACTAACTCAGATGGGGCTTCCACACTTTGGTTTGAGTTCCTAAAGGGCCATGTTGTACCTGACTCATGAGGAGGCATCCTGTGACAGAGTGCCCACCTCTGCACCTGTGTGAGGAGAAAGGGATCGCGACCTGCCTGGTGACTTGACTGCACATGGGGAAGCTGTGTTTATACGCTGTCCACAGGGGATCCAGCTGGTTTTGAAACTGAATGGAGAGAGAACTCATTTCTCCTGTGAAACCACTGTCTGTGTCTGAACAGCCTAAGAGGTGCTGGAAGCTCAGCAAGGAAAGGGAGGGTGGGAGGGAGACTGGGGAAGACGTCCGGGATGGAGGTGGGGAGAGGAGAGCTGCCTGGCCAAAGAGACGGGCCCGAGGCACAGGTCTAGGGGTCTGAGGGGGCAGGATTCTTATTCGCCGTGACAGGTGAAGCCACGTTTGGTTCACTCATTCATTCGGTAGATATATATTGATCCACCCACTCTGTGTGCCCTGCACCATATGAGGAGCCAAATACACATATGACACATGAGATACACTCCCTGTCTGCAGGAAGCGTATGGGCCAGCAGCATTGGTCTCCAGAGACAGACGCCTGCCAATCGTGGGCCATTGTGAACAGCACCCCCTGGAGGTGTGAGATGTGGTGGTAGAGGGTTCAGAATCCAGCCCCGGGGAAAGATCTAATGGGCCAGCAAAGTGTGAAACCAGACCTACCACTGAGGGCTCGGGGTAAAGCCGCCAGTTCATTCTTTCATTCATTCATT
Organism: Miniopterus natalensis; assembly: GCF_054644295.1. Lineage (NCBI taxonomy): Eukaryota > Metazoa > Chordata > Mammalia > Chiroptera > Miniopteridae > Miniopterus > Miniopterus natalensis. The sequence goes on from NC_142093.1 coordinate 48,603,060, forward strand.
TAACAAATGTTTATTGAAAGCCTCATTGGGAGATGACTTTTCAGTAAAAACCAAAGGGAACCAGCTGTCTATACACATGGGGGAAGAGCATTCAAGGCAGAGGGAACAGCAAGTGCAAAGGTCTCCAGGCAGGATAGTGCCTGACTTGTCCAAGGAAACAAGGGAACCAGTGTGACTGGAGCTGAATGGGCAGGGTCAGCGCGGGAAGCATTGAGGGAAATGTGGTCAGAGAGCAGCCAGGAGCCAGTCACGGAGGCCTTGCAGAGCGTGGGGAGGACTCGGGCCTCTCTACTCTGAGCAAGATGGGGAGCGTCCCAGGGTCTGAGCAGAGAGCTGACCTGATGTGATTAACATTTTAACAGAGCTCTAAGGCTGCTGTGATTAAAAATGGGCCAACAGGGGGGCAAGGGTAGAAAACTGGAGATAAGTTAGGGGATCAAGATGCTTTCGATGGTGGCAGCAGAAATGCAGGTGGGGAAAGCTGTCAGATTCCAGATCTGTTTTGAAGGGGAATTGGCAAGATTTGCTGATGGGGTGCAAGAGGAGGAGGGGGGAAAGCTCCTGAGCAGCAGGAAGGATGGACATGCCATTAACTGAAATGGGGGAGACGGGAGGAACACATTCGGGGAGGGAATAACCAGGAGCTCCGTTGAGGACAAGTTGGCATTTGGGCTGCTTTTTGGGCCTCCAGGGGCGGGTAGTAATGGGTAATTGAGTCTAGATTTCAGGGGAGAGGTCTGGGGGAGAGAGAGAGACTTTCAAGTCCTCAGCATGTGGATGGTTTGGAAGCCAGGAGGCTGAGCCCCGGGCACTGCAGCTTCCACACACTGGGGAAAAGAGCAGGAGCTGGCCAAGGAGCCTGGGTAGCAGCAGCTAGAAAAGTAGGAGGAGACCTGGAGGGGCTGGAGTCCCCGAAGCCAAGGCAACCAGCACATGAAGGGAAAAGGAGGGGATCACCTGAGTTGGGTGCTGCTGAAGGACCACATGAGGTGAGGATTTAATAAGTGGAGCTCCTCACCACCCTCAAAAGAGTCATTGCCATAGTACAAGGAACCACAATGGCGAATCTTGGAGCTGCAAGGATCGGGCCTCTTTAAAATGAACCCACGGCTGTCCACGCACTGAAGGGGGCTTGTCCGATGGAAACTGTTGGGGGACAGCCATGCCCCCGTGGGCAGTGCCGTGCTGGCTTTGGTCATTGAGTGACTGGCCAGCTGGCCTTCCTGCAGGATGTTCTCCATCTGAATAGCAGTCAGGTGTTCCTTCTGACGGGTGGCTTAGGGCAGGACCATCCACACTGTTGACTCGATGCAGTGGTGTTATTTATTGCTGCTGCTGCTGATGGTGGAGACTGGCTTGGTTCTGGCCTCCAGATGTCACAGCCATCCAGGGGGTTTAAATCATGCATTGGGAGAAAATTGATGATGGACATCTCAACACAAGGGAGCAGGGTGGAGTTTCAGCTTCCAGTTACACATACGCTTTACAGGCTTAGAGGAACCTTACGCTGCCCACAAAGGAAAACTCAATTAGATCAGAATGGATTTAATTGCTTAATGAATTCTAAATGTGTAAAAATTTAAAGGCAAGCTTGTTTGGGGGCCTGGGAGGGGGGAGTACTGTGTGGAGTGTCACATGCCTTTTATGACAGTGAAGAAGGAAACACCCCCCAACATACACAGCCTCAACCACAGATGTCCCAGATTATATAATATGTGCTTGGGTTATTGGCTGGTTGATATACCTAAGGATTCAATCCATTATCTCATTTGATCCTCAAAATAGTTCTAAGAATTAAGTGAAGCTGGTTTAATCAC